>NC_136517.1:75862355-75904855 GCF_053919585.1 Euprymna scolopes | reverse complement strand
ATTTTTTATTTAAAAAATGACAATAGTCATTATTTATATTATACTAGCACGCAGCCCGATCATAAAATACGCTTAAATATGAATTTTTTTATTTAAGCAAATTTCATATTTATTATTGTAGAACCAATTCTCTATTGATTATTGTATTGTGCCTAATATATAATAGTCATTTTAAAAGTGTAAAAATATGACTTAGGTGTCATCAGCTAGAATCGAAACTACAACATTTAGCTCTCCATTTTATTCATTATCATTTCAGTTAACGACTAATGGATATCAAAGCTTTAAAAAAAAATTACCAACTTTAACGTATAAATATATATGCGCATGCTTAGAGGGACACTTAAAATCGACTTACGTCTGCCAAGTTTCAATATTTAAATTTTGACCCCTTAGCAGCTATTTTTACTAGTTAAAAATCTAATCGAATTTGTTCAACAGGTTTGAACTGAAAGTTTCAGAGTAGTTTGGTAGAGACAATTCCGCACGCACACACAGGCAAAGTCATTTTTAGTCGCGTGCAAGCGACTCTATAAGTCACTCCGTTGGTCGGTCGGTCGGTCGGTCAGTCGGTCTGTCGGTCGGTCGGTCGGTCTGTCGGTCTGTCCGTAACACTTTTGTGCTTGGCCTTTTTGGTTAAGATCAAAGGTCTGTTGTTAATAGATGCTGTTCTTAGCTTTTTAAGCTTTTCTTGGCATTTTAGCCAGTGCCTAAGTTTTTTGTTCATTGTTGATTTTCAATGTATTTGTAACATGTATAAAAAAGATTTAATATCTCAAAGTGTAATATCTGTTCAGGCAGATACTGCAAGCAAAGAACATATGTGGGGGAGACCCCACATATAAGACCTTGGTCAATGTACGGGCAACCCTTCATACCAATTGTCACTATCCAGCTCCCCTACTCCCCGGGCAGTTGGTCTCCATTTCCCCCTCACTCCTCACATTAAAAATCGGGCTTGTGCCTAATTTGCTCGGTGGGGGAGCAAATAAATACCCTTTTCTTGGCCTTTTGGCCAATATCAAAGTGTAGTATCTGTTCTTACTACATGCTGTACTTATTGTGATATAAATCGGAGGATCACTTTTTTGTATTAATTTAATGTGAAATGATCACCCATTTTAAAACCAGTCAGTCTCAAAGCCATTCAAGTCATTCTCCAGATCATTCAAGTTGTTTTTGAAGGATTCCAGTTATTTTTTAAGCATTCAAGTCATTCTTAAGGTCATTCAATTCATCCTTAAGTTCATTAAAGTCACTCTAAGTCATTTACTTTTTATTTATTTATTTAAGTTCTTTCAGCCCATTTTTCGGTCATTTTAGTTTATCTTTAAGAATTGCATGTCAATCCTACATTCACGCATTCATTCATTACACGAGAGCACGCGACTAATGGCTATCGGCACTGTTCATATAGATTACAATAGTAAAAAAAAGGTCCATACTCAGATCACTATGTTTAAAATTGACCTGTGAAAAGTATCGAATTGAATTCTTTTAAAGTGAATTATTTTCGAGAATATTATTTGGAAATTAAACTGATTATATTATATACAGTTGAGAAATAACGTGCTTAGAAAGAAAAACATAACAATATTGAATTTATTTCTATTTTGTAATTACGAATACATGGCAAATAAAAAAATATGTCATGTTTATACATAAAACAAGAAATATTTTATTATCATTTATTAATATTGAATTAATTTGGAATTATTTTGAGATGAGTATTTTGTATAATTCATTTTATTTAATTATTTGTGGACTATTATCCTCATCTTTTAGTTGTTGTTTTCACGACGTTTCGGCCGATTATTCCTCTGGTCTTCGTCAGGTTAACCGCGACGGGATAGGAATCATCCTAGTCCAAATAATTGAATAAAATAAAAGAAATATTTAAATGAAAAATATTCAGATTTATTAAATGTTGAAATTTTGCTTAATACCAATAAATTTTCTTCAGATTTTGTAAAATAAAATATATATATATTACAAAATTTGCATTTTAAGTATAAATTAGTTCAACAGTGAATAAATATAGAAAATTTAATGAAAATCTGACTACGGCTATTTGATTTTTGCTGGACTTGTTAAACACGGCCATGTCTACGCGTTAGAAAGGAATAGAATGTTGTTTTAAGGGGTCCATAATGTCAACACAATTTTGGTCTAGCATTTCCATTATTTTCGTATGCTGCAAAAACTTAAAAGATATTACGAGTTTATTTTACATTTCTTCTAAAAAGTACAACAATTATGCTGATAATATTAACTTATATTAATATTACATCGTGTTACATATAGTGGGGTAATTCTGTAGTCTGTTACATTTAGTGGGGTAATTCTGTAGCGTGTTACATATAGTGGGGTAATTCTGTAGCGTTTTACATATAGTGGGGTAATTCTGTAGCCTGTTACATATAGTAGGGTAATTCTGTAGCGTGTTACATATAGTGGGGTAATTCTCTGGCCTGTTACATATAGTGAGATAATTCTGTAGCCTGTTACATATAGTGGGGTAATTCTGTAGCGTGTTACATATAGTGGGGTAATTCTGTAGCGTTTTACATATAGTGGGGTAATTCTGTAGCCTGTTACATATAGTGGGGTAATTTTGTAGCGTATTTGAAGATACCTAATGTTCAGCATATCATAATCTTAAAAAAATACATACAATTTTTTAGCTATTACACATTGCCCTTTTGAAAAAAATATTATGATCAGAAACTTCATGCTTACGTTACCTCCTTATTCGTTACATTTTCTTTTCTTTTTTAAAAATTTTAATTTGATGTTTTATTCCAAAAAATTATTTTGCATAAAAGATATTGATGTATACATTTTTGCATTATCCTTATCACATTTGTCATGTTTTTTTTATTTTTATCCAATTTTTTTTATACATATTTTTATCCACATTTTTTCCACATATTTTTTATCCACATTTTTTATCCACATCCAATATTTTTATCCAACATTTTATCCAATATTTTATCCAACATTTTTATCCAACACTTTTTATCCAACATTTCTTATCCAACACTTTTTATCCAACATTTTTATCCAACACTTTTTATCCAACACGTTTTATCCAACATTTTTATCCAACACTTTTTATCCAACATTTTTATCCAACACTTTTTATCCAACATTTTTATCCAGCACTTTTTACCCAACACTTTTTATCCAACACATTTTACCCAACACTTTTTATCCAACACATTTTTATCCAACATTTTTATCCAACATTTTTCCCACATATTTTTTATCCACATTTTTTTTATCCTCATCCAATATTTTTATTCAACATTTTTATTCAACACTTTTTATACAACACTTTTTATCCAACGTTTTTATCCAACATTTTTATCAAACACTTTTTATCCAACATTTTTATCCAATACTTTTTATTCAACACTTTTTATCCAACATTTTTATCCAACATTTTTATCCAACATTTTTATCCAATACTTTTTATCCAATACTTTTTATCCAATACTTTTTATCCAATATTTTTTATTCAACACTTTTTATCCAACATTTTTATCGAACATTTTTATCCAACATTTTTATCGAACATTTTTATCCAACACTTTTTATCCAACATTTTATCCAACACGTTTTATCCACATTTTTATTCAACACTTTTTATGCACATTTTTATCCAACATTTTATGCAACATTTTTATCCAACACTTTTTATCCAACATTTTTATCCAACATTTTTATCCAACACTTTTATCCACATTTTTATCCAACATTTTATGCAACATTTTTATCCAACATTTTTATCCAACATTTTATCCAACATTTTATCCAACATTTTTATCCAACACTTGTAATCCACAATTTTTTCTCAAACATTTGGGTGTTTTATCTTCAAAATGTCTATCAAGTCTTTGAATATTGTAAAATTCCTTTATCGTCGTGGTGGGGCGTTAGATTGAAGGAAAATTAACCTGAAGACAACTGTGCAAGGATAACAAGAAAATAAAAATAAGAAAGGGGAAAAATGGTAAAAACAAATTTTCAACACGTAACTTAACCCAATCGGAAGACATTTAAATCTACGGATCTGCGAATTTTTTAAATTTTGGAATGTTTTTTTAAATGGTTGTTTTTACTTTCAAATTATCAGTACCAATATCTACAAGGATGTGGAAATTAGATATTCAAGATGGCTGTCGTTTTTAACTTAACGTGAACATTTGATGTCGTATGTTTAACAAGTGAACAATGGAATATATAACAATAATAGATGTCACCAATCAGTCAAATATTTAATTTTTAACCAATATGTAATATTTTTAACTTATTTAAACTGATTTTAAATTCTTATTTATTTCAAAATAATTTGCACTATACTGAACGATTCGACTTTATGTGCTAGTGCCATCTTTAATTATTTTTTTTACAAACCTCGAAGAAAAAAAAATAAATAAAAAAAACTCTAAGACAAAAAATTAAAAAATCTGAAAAAAATAAGAACAAAAAACAAATGTTTAAAAAAGTCTAAAAAACAGAAAAAAACACGCAAGTGTATAGAAGATTAAATTTTCTTGCGTTTGGTAAAAGTTATTGTCGAAAATTTGTTCTCCTCACACCTATTTTTCTTGTTAACTATACTGCACAATTACCAATCTGGATTTTATTCAAGAAATGCTATCTTTAATGGTGCAATTTTTAGATACCAATGGTTTGGTATCTACAAAGAAAATATATATACACCATACGGGTGCAACTTTGGCTTAGTATTTACACGATATAAAGTATCTACACCGTAATACATTCAGTTTTATTTTCAATATACGAATCTTCGTGTCAAGCCATGATCTTTCAGTTCCTCGAGTATGTGTTCCGGTGTAATGCGATTGACAAACATTTGCTGATGATTTACGTATAAATGACGAAAACTGAGTTGGTTTAAATTAACGTAAGCTCTTCATTTGTTGAAATAGATTATTGAGTCTTCAGCGACTTCTTGCCGAATAATTCGCTAAACTGTCGCACTGACTTTTCTTATAATTTAGGCTAGAAATAAGGTTCAGGTTCGGTAAGCACATATTCTTTCATAATCAATTAGAAATGTTTTTCTTTGCTGATGCACCGTGCTGATTGCAAGATGAGGTGTAGTTCGCCTAACATGGCGGAGATATTTATCTACGCTGCTCTGATATAAGAAGATAAAAAATGTAAGGAGGATCAATAATCTTTTGGTGGACTTTTTGAGATAAGGAATCGTAACAGTTGTATTAGTTGGATTCTTCGGACTAATGTTCTCATCTTGCGTGTCATTTTCACAACGTTTCGGTTGATGTAACCTCTGACCTTCTTAAGGTGTATCTTGTCGAACTCAGAATCTGAACGGAATTTCGAACGGAACA
Organism: Euprymna scolopes; assembly: GCF_053919585.1. Classification (NCBI taxonomy): domain Eukaryota; kingdom Metazoa; phylum Mollusca; class Cephalopoda; order Sepiida; family Sepiolidae; genus Euprymna; species Euprymna scolopes. The sequence goes on along the minus strand of NC_136517.1, from coordinate 75,899,471 downwards.
CTTTATTGACGGGCTTAGTATGTTCTCGTTCCACCAGCCATGACTTGATAGAGGTCCTAAGTAATTCACAATTATATTTTTCGGTCAGCCACACTGAGAATTGAACCCTCAACCTTCAAGAGAATATCACTTTTACAATTGATTTTTTTTTTTTGCAAGTACTCTAACCAATCATCACATATTGCCCCACGTGTCATTGCAGACAATTCCGGCTAAATTCCCGAATTCGACAGAAAAAATTCTCGCGTTCGATACACCTGAAGAAGATCGGAGATTACATCGACTAAAACGTTGTGAAAATGACATTTAAGATGAGAACAGTAGTCCGAAGAATCCAGATAATAACGAATAATCAATCCTCATCTCAAAAATTCAGAAACGGAACTGTAAATAGTATTCTACGAGATGTATTATAATTCTGAACAGTCCACGACAAACCAAAGCTGCTTCAACCAAAATTAGTGCAATTATTGCCGGTAGGTTTGGAGCCTGTAAATGATAGATGCATTCACACGCTCGCACGCGCACACGCGCGCACGCTCGCACACACACACACACACACACACACACACACACACACACACACACACACACACACACGCGCGCACACATACACACACGCGCGTGCGCACACACATACACGTACACACACATACACGTACACACACACACACGTACACACACACACACACACACACACACACACACACACACACACACACACACACACACAAGAAATGTTCAAATAAGTGAAAATTAAAATAATTCAGAATTTTTTTAATGTTCGGAAGATTTGGACATTTTTTTGATGGAAAAGAAAAATTGATCTTTATTTCCTCTGTATGTGTTGCGATCCAACGTGTCTTTGATTCCCGGCCATTCTTGAAACTCTTAAATATTTTTCAGGTCAATAACTTGTCGGTAGAATTCAGAATCTTCCGGATTGTTCTTGCACATCACGGAGTTATTTGGTGGCACCACTTTGTGGTAACTGTAAAAGACAATAAAAATAAAATGATTCATTCAGGAAGAATTAAACTGTACAAGAAGTCAAATAAACGAACATTGCAATTTGAAAGATTCCAAATGAGTATTTGGATGACTAAAAAAAGTGGTACATTAATTTAAAAACGAAAACGAAACAAACCTTTTTGGATTATTATATCTTATTGTTTCATTTTCCTTCAGTCGATTTCTCAGAAAACCTAACACTTAATCTCTATATGAGATGCACAGATATTCGAATGTTCCATTAAAGTTCTCTTTTAGACTCAAGCACTGAGTTAGTAAAGACTTGGAAAGGTTCTTTCTTAGAACTGCACACTTGCGGAACTCTCTTCCGTTTGCCTGCTTTCCAGCTGATTACAATATGGTCGTCTTCAAGTCCAAAGTAAACAAGTTCTTGATGAGCCGTTTCTCTTAAGCAATCCAATTTTACCAAATTTACACTTCTAACGATTGCTATGATATTGTCCCTTTGACTACTGTACACTCTTTAATCTTTATCCTCGAGTGGACTCTGGGCCTTAATAAGTGGTGATTTCTTTGTAAAAAAAAATTTCCCCAATTGAACATTTATATAGTTATACTATACCTTTCTTGTGCTCTCTTGGTTTCACTAGATTCCAGGACGAGATTTTATCTTGTCTGGTGGAGTATCCAGCTTTGTGCTGTTGCTTGAGACAAAATCATTTGGAGAAGGTGCACCATTCTTTGTGTACGGCATTATTACGTTGACACACTGGTTCTCGGACAGATCACCGAACGTTGCATAGCTGGGGTCTTTTTATTAGGTAGGATGGGGACATTCATATTGATGAGGGGGAGAAGAGAGAGGAGAGACATACAGTTCTGTAGATTCTTAACATAGCGATGAGGGATGGGGTGATCAATTCTTATAATACAGATGGAGAGACACATTACTTAGGATGGGTTTTATACAAAGTTATTGTCGAAAATTTGTTCTCCTCACACCTATTTTTCTTGTTAACTATACTGCACAATCACCAATCTGGATTTTATTCAAGAAATGCTATTTTTAATGGTGCAATTTGTAGATGCCAATGGTTTAGTATCTACAAAGAAAATATATATACACCGTACGGTTGCAGCAACGATGATTTCACATTGCCTTCAATTTTGTAGAAAGACGACACGAAGACGACGAAGACGGCAGTTACAAAATTATGAGATGTTCTTTTATTCCATTTTACCGGTCGAAATGAGGATGACATCCAGGAATTCAAAGTTGTTTTTACATGTTTAAAACTTTCTCCCTTCGCTTCTAAAGAGGGACCCTCCTCATGCCAACTCTGTCCGTCTCCGTGCTGACTTCGATCTTCGTCTCTCCCTAACTGATCTTTTCTCTAGCTCCTATATTGAGAATTCATTTTTGCTATGACGTCATGTATGGCTTTACAACGTGATCGACTCACGTAGGGAACTCACGTGGCTTAAACATACATTTCCAAAACACACTTCTGCAAATAAAGAATTCTCACTAACCTATTTTTCGACCTAACTTATTTTTTCAATATGTTTAAATTGCATTGTTCTTTATTTCCTAGCTGAACTTATTTTAATTCAGTTTTCATAAAACGAATTGAACAATTAAAATTCCTTTTACAACAACATATCTAAACTATTTTATATTAAATTGAACAATGCAAAATTCTTTTCTGAATCTATTTCTGAACCTTGCTTACAAGGTTCGAATCTCGGTCTATCCTAATCTCATTTTTACTTATCTAATGCTTTTCTTACTTACAAGAAAAGAGCCCTTTTCTTGTAACACGAAGTTAAGCAACGTTGAGCCTGGCCAGTACCAGATGGGTGACCATTTGGGAAAGCTACGCGCTGTATGTACCTTCTGGGAAGGTTGGATGTGGGACCAGCATCCTCACCTTGTAAAAAGAACTCCTCGCTACAAAAACATCTACAAAAGTTGTAGATGGCATATGCCCCTCAGGGGCTCAAGGGCTATGGATGGATGGCACCATTCTTTGTAAAAAGCCAGTATGCAGAGGAGATCTTATTTGGACTGCGAATACGAAATGTGATTTGAAATATTTTGTCAGGGTTTACTTGTAGGGAAAGTATCATCTTTCCAGGGTTTTTCTGACAAACGCTTGTACAGAAAGATTTTAGACAATCGAGGATAGCGTCTAGTAGGCGTTCGTGTTCTCTCCAGTAGATGAAACTACTTTGATATGATATCTACATCTCATATTGAAATCAATCTCCTAATTGGTTTCGGAAGAATGTGTGGTTACCTCACCTGGAACCCTTAACCTTAACGTTAGCCGATTGCATTATTTGATCCTATAATCTTTCAAATGCATTTGAAATCAAACGCAACTATTTTCCGTGTTTGATTTTGAGATGCCAATTTTCACTTCCAAATGACAGCGTGGACAAGACGTTGCTGTTAAAAAATCCGCTTATGTATGAAGTATTGTTGCCGAATCTTTAATGGAATGTGCGCTGATGTGCTGGTAGGAAAACACTTCGAATTGGTTTCGCAAAAACTCGGAACTCTAATTCGGACGTAACAGCTTAGCAAGTTGCAATTGAACGCCTTAACATATGGAGTTACTTCATTCACAATTCGGATCAAGATCACAGGGTAGTATCTGTTCTGATGCTAGACTTTACCTTTTCTCTCCTCGGCGGAGAAATCCTTCATGACTAAGACATTTTTTTTAATCTTTGTTCCTATCAAGAGTGTCCCTCTTTGAGGATCTGGATTTTCCCCACATTAAAAACCGACCTTGTGTCTAACTCCACCCTCGTGACGAGGCAAGTAAATAGGAACATCACAAAAGAATTACGTCATAAACAATGCCGTCACAAATGGATGATGTCAGCCATTAAAACAGATATTGACGCAACCGTGCACAATTGATGACATCATCAAATGATGATGACGTCCATTACACAAACAGTAAGTATGAGATTTCATGCTGGCAGCAGAAGTTCACATCGGGTCCTCTTTCATATCCGAGCAACATCAAGTTGCCTGCTAACTTTTAGGCATTCAAAATTTAAATTCAACAACAAAATCTAATTTACAAAAGTGACTATGTCCATCTCCATTTTTTCAAAATGTATCTCTTTCGAGATGCAAGGTCGTAGAGTGGCGCGAGGTGGGTCAAATGATTGCATTTTTGTGTGAACCGTTCTTTTATGAGTTTTAGGCCAGTGAAAATATCGGCGCTTCTACATTATTGGGGCGAGATTTTTTAGTCGATAAATGGAGTTTTCAGATAAAAAACAATGGTTTCAACTGACTTTTTTTTTGTCAATTCTCATAAGTTACGATGGTATTTTCTAAATAATGCAGTCTGAATATTATTGAATAAAAAATAAATAACTTCAATCGTGATAGCAGGTGAAAAGTTATCGCCATCTTGTTTAAATCAAAACGGAAAATGACCTCCCTTTTGAATTCTCATTTGTCTTGCAATCGTTTTCATCAAATTCTATTTTTGTTTTCTTTAATAAATAATTTTCTACCTTATCGATTTTCGTAATTTTTGGATATAATCATCTTAAAAATATGAGGAATACGTAGATAACATTGTTTTCATGTGAAATTCAGTTTTACGATTTCTGAAATTTTGTCCTTTTGTCCCAATAGTGTATAAGCACCAAACTATCTATTAAGAGATCAAAATTGACAAAAAAAAAAAAAAAAAAAATGGAACTTGGCAGGCGTAAACCGACTTACAGTGTTTTTGTAAGCATTTTCCTCATGTATATATTTTTAAAGTTGGTTCATTTTTTAACTATTTTTAATTCATCTGACGATGGCTCAAACAGAAACGACTAAGTCTGGAGCACTAAATGCTTTGGTTTCGATTCTAGCTGATAACACCCAAGTCATATTTTTTTATTACTTTTAAAATCACTTCTATATTAGATTAGGTACAATATAATAATCAATAAAGATTGGCTCTATAATAATACATACGAAATCTGTATGAATTAAAATATCATATGTAAGCATATTTTACGACCGGGCAACACCAGGCTGCCTACTAGTTACAAATAAAATATTTTGTTCTGACCACCGATCAGATGGGATCAAGAATTCAGATTTTTTAATTAATTGAAATGAATTATTTCTTTAAGAAATTCTCTTTGGAGAATACTGCATATTTAATTCTCTCCAAGGCGATAATTAGGAAAATTTGAACCAAACCAGATAATTATATCCGAACCTTTTGGAATTACGATGAGCTGGATCAAGTTACGCTTATAATCCAAACCTCGCTAATAAAAATGAGATAATTAAAAAAAAAAAAAAAAAAAAAAAAAAAACTCCCATGGGATATGCACGATATTTTAGTTTTAGAATTTAATTCTGAGAAAGGCACTAAAAACTAAGCGGTGTCAAGTTAGTTCGTTATTATGATTTACGGCATGTCAACCGTTTGTAGGTTATTTGATACGGAAACCGTACAAACGTTTTATATAGGACTGGTTTGTTTTGTGAAGAAATAAAACGATAATTTCTATTTAATGAACAGATGACAAACTTGACAGGTAATGTCACTCCTCTGGTTCAGAACGAACCTGGGAGTAACAGCGATTAAGGAGTGTTTCCAAACTCCCTAAAGATTCTTAAGGAGTATCACTATCGGATGTACTTTAAGATAATACACAATCCCAAGGACTGAGAGAGAGAGAGAGAGAGAGAGAGAGAGAGAGAGAGAGAGAGAGAGAGAGAGAGAGAGAGAGAGAGAGAGAGAAGGGTAATATTTTGGTAATGTTTTCAATTTTTATAGATGTTTTAAAATTTGATGCAAAATTAACAAGTTGTTTCCATTATTTTGTCCAAGCCCCTGCATATACAGGCTGTTGCATAAAAAATGTCGCCCTTCATCAAAGGAAAACTAAATATGCAATAAACGCAAAAGTTGTATATGCAAAGACCGACGGTTTATTTATTTAAAAATGGAAACCAACCCTTTGCGGGTTTAAAAGAGGAAGTTCCATTTCACAAGCGGTCCCTAGTCGCATGTATATCCTCGTTAGGAGGAGATGACGACGACAGGTTTTTGCAACTCTTGCAGGGAGTTGCCGACGTCCTCCTACGTACAGTGCCTGGAATTCCCCAAATTGGTCACCCATCTGGTACTGACCAGGCTCAACGTTGCTTAACTTCGGTGATCTAACGAGAACCGGTGTGTCAACGTTATTACGCCGTAGATGCAGTTCATCTAGAAACAGTTTAGTTAAATTACCAAACCCGGAATATTATCAAGCAGTCACGCCTGGGTCGTCTTGGCTTTGTGTGCAGGAGCGAACTCATGCTAGAAGATGTAGGGGCGTCAGGCACTGATTTCATACATCCACGACGTTACCACATTCGTCAGCAACTTCTTAAATAATAAAAATGAAAACAACGGTTTGGTATTTTCTTTCAATTTTTATAAGCGTTTTAAAATGGACGCAAAATTTGCAGCATGTTTCCATTATTTTGTCCAACACCTGTGTATAACCCTCACCCTATAACTCTAACTTTAAAATTATGATAGTGTTGTTTGCTTGTTTGTCATCGTGCGCATTTTTATATGATCAGTCTGTAGATTAATCTGATCAAACAAATAAAATGATAGTTTCTAGTTAATGAATAGATGGGATCCTGTCAGGTACTACTACTCCTCTGGTTCTAATCTACTTAATCTTAACTCTATAACAATGACCCTATAACCTTAATCCTATAACCTTAATCTTATAACCTTAACATTCTGATGGTGCTGTTTGCTTGCATAGCGTTGTGAACACTTCATCTGGTTGTCGATGTTTTCGAAGGTGGGAGGAAGGGCAAATGACGTAAATAAAGGACGAATAAGGGGAGTAGTGAGAGGAATAGGATGATATAAATATAGGTGTTGGACAAAATAATGAAAAAATATCGGAAGAAGTGGTTTTCTGATAACAGTCTTCCCATAAAATCCAGCTTGATGAAGCTCTCAGTGAACAGTTTTTGTTGAAACGAGATTTACCAGATGTTGTTAAGCTCTGTTGTAATGTTTCATGTTTTTGTGCCCTTTCTTCACAATCCTTATAAGGGTTCTACGAGGAAGAACGAATGACGTAAATAAAAGGTAAATGATAAGAGAACTAGTGTAAGGAATAGTATGATATATATAATTGAGAGAGAGAGAGAGAGGGGGACAGACAGAGAGGGAGGGAGAGAGAGAGAAGAAAGAGAGATAGAGAGAAAGGGGGGAGAGAGAGAGAGAGAGAAAAGAAAGAGAGATAGAGAGAAAGGGGGGAGAGAGAGAGAAGAAAGAGAGAGATAGAGAGAAAGGGGGCAGAGAGAGAGAGAGAGAGAGAGAGAGAACAGAGAGAATGAGAGAGAGAAAGGGGGGCAGAAAGAGAGAAAGGGGGTAGAGAGAGAGAAGACAGAGGGAGAGATAGAGAGAAAGAGAGAGAGAGAGAAAGAGAGAGAGAGAGAAAGGGGGCAGAGAGAGAGAAAAGAAAGAGAGATAGAGAGAAAGGGGGCCAGAGAGAGAGAAGAAAGAGAGAGATAGAGAGAAAGGGGACAGAGAGAGAGAGAGAGAAGAAAGAGAGAGAGAGAGAGGACAGAGAGAATGAGAGATAGAAAGGGGCAGAGAGAGAGAGAGAAGAAAGGAAGAGAGAGAGAGAGAAAGGTGGTAGAGAGAGAGAAGACAGAGAGAGAGAGAAAGAGAGAAAGAGAGAGAGGGAAAGGGGGGCAGAGAGAGAGAGAGAGAGAGAGAGAGAGAGAGAGAATCTATCGAAGATTGAATTAACTGTTGCGTTTTACGTCACGTCGACCGTCGTTGGGTAATTTTATGCCGAAACCGTACAAATATTTTATAAACTATAAGCAGATATACCCGGCGTTGCCCGGTATTAAAGTAACGTTAAATTTCTTTAAAAAAAATGAAGTAAAAAAAGAAACTGAAACATGTGCATGCGAGTATTATGTTTTCTTCTAAACAGTTCACTTCTTGCAAGTAAAAAAAAATACTCGAGCTGAGATCGAAACCAAAACCTAAAGACAATAAGCCAAATACGATAACCATTAGACTAGCTTGCCACGTATATTAAAAAGTGTTTTCACACCTACTTATTCTTTACATAAGAAACAGTCATGTGAACGAGTTGCGCATGCGCAGTCGTGAAACAGTTGACAAACGGATAAAAATTACTATTACATATAGATTCGAAAAAGTTGTCAAAAAACAAATATATAACAAATAAATGTTATCAAAGGCAATATAAGTTACTTTTCTACCTAACTGGATAATTTTTTTAGTGTTTTTATTAAATGTAACATTTTTATTCAGCTCCAAAAACATACAGTGTTTACCGATGTATTGAAAAATTTAAAATGGCGCCGGACTCTCTTTTGAACACGGTAAGTTGAGAAAACTAGTTAAAAAAAAAAAAAAACTATAGAAAATACTGTTAGAAACCAACCTATGCCACGGTAACATATATTGAGCGAGTTTCTAACAGTATTTTGTATAGTCTTTATTTTTTATTTTTAACTCATTTTTAAGTAAAAGAAGGGGTCAAAATGTTTATGCATTTTGAGCATCGGCTATTCATGTGCACGTGCCTAATATATTATTAAAAGGTTTAAACAAGCTATTCTTGTAGATTAAATAAAAGTACCGTTTAAAACTACATATAGATTCCCAAGTTCGATACACAGATTCCCGAATTCAACAGAAAGCCGAAGGTTACATCGGCCGAAATGTTGTGAGAATAACATCTCAGATGAAAATAGTAATCAAAATTATCCAGATTTAGTTGAAAAGAAAGTTCTCGCGGGATTTTTCATTTTAATTTCAGATGATGCATTTTCAAATAAGTTTTTGTTATAATACCTTTACTTTATAAATCATTTTGAAGAGCATTTATCGCTTTATCTGATCGTTTAAATTACAATCGTTTTAAAACAAATGTCTTCTTTGCAGGATGTTGAATACAACATGGAAAGAAAGCAAATTCGTACAATTTTCTTTTCAATTCAAGCTAGGCCGAAAAGCTGCTGAAACGGCTAGCAATATCAATGAAGCGTTTAGCTCAGGAACCACTTCTAAACGCACTGCGCAATGGTGGTTTAAGAAATTTAATGGCAACGTCTACAGTCTTGAAGATGATGAGCACAGTGGTCGTCCATCGGATGTTGACGACGATCAATTAAGAGCTTCAGTCGAAAACAATCCGTGCACAACTATTCGAGAACTTGCTTCTGAATTAAATGTAACGTATACGACGATTACGACGACATATATATATACATATAAGTAATGCCCCTGACCCACTTCTCATTATATATACTTTGACCTGACCCACTTATATATATATGGCAGGCAAATTTTCGCCCAAAACTGATTAAAAAGCTTGCTGCATGTCTAAATACGCATTATGTAAAATTTCAAATGTTTAGACCCAAAATTGGCTGATTAGTTTGCTAGAGATCGCAAATGGCAAATCTTTTGAACTTTCACACATTGGCAACAAAAATTTCCGCCAAAAAACAATTAAAAAGCTTATCCTATGTCTGAATACACTTTATGTAAATTTTCCAATGTTTAGATCAAAAATTGGCTGAGAGGTCGAATTTTTTTAGATTTTTGACCAGATTTTAGACCCATTAACATTTATTATTGTGGGCTCAAATCAAGCCAAAAAGTTCAAGGAATCTATATCTAAAATTTCAAGTGTTTAGACCCAAAATTGGCGGAGGAGTTTGGTAGAATTTTCAAAGGTCAAATCGTTGAACTTTGACCCCTTAACAGCCAAATTTCTGACCGATAACCGATCAAAAAGATTTTCCCAAATCTCAATACCTCTTATGCCAAATCTCGAGTCTGTAGACTGAAAATTGACAGAGTAGTTTTGTAGGGAAATGTACACAGACACACACACACAGACAATTTCATTTTTATAGACATACTAGCATGGGTGCCCGGCGTTGCCCGGGTGCTTGGAGGTGTATGCTGAGAAAAAAAAACAAAAAAATAAAATAAAACGGTCAATTGTTTTAACTTTGACCCCTATTATGACCCCTTAACATTTATTGTTTTGGGCTCAAATCCAATTATTAAGTTAGATCCATGTCCAAATAACCTATATCTAAAATTTCAAGTGTTTATACCCAAAATTGTCGGAGGAGTTTGGTAGAGTTTTCAAAGGTCAAATCGTTGAACTTTGTCCCCTTAACAACGAAATTTCTGGCCGAAAACTAATCACAAAGATTTTCCCAAATCTCAATACCCTGTATATCAAATTTCTAATCCGTAGGCTAAAAATTGACAGAGTTATTGCGTAGGGAAATGTACACAGACAGGCACACAGACACGTTCACTTTTATAGATAGATAGATAGATAGATAGATAGATAGATAGATAGACTCATAGATTAAACAAAAATATATACGTATACGAGGGGCGTGCAATAAGTAATGACTCTGGCCCACTCCAGTTGTCTGATCTAGCTGAAATTTTGCATGTGCAATAATTGATATCTCTACGGGTTATGTTGCAAATTACAGCTCTGAACTAATTGTGGTTTCTGTTTTACAGGTGTTTGAACTGAGTCAGGTGTCAAATGGAGCCTGTTGAATGTCGAGCAGTGATCCGGTTTTTGTATTTGAAAGGACGCACACCACAGGAGACCTTTGATGAAATGAAAGAAACTTGTGGTGATAATGCCCCATCATATGACCTTGTAAAACGCTGGCATCGTTAATTCAAATATAGCTGGTCGCCCACCTTCTGCCATTGAATAGGCATCTGTCCGTCAAGTTGAGGCTGCCATTTTGGAAGATCGGCGCATTACTATTGGCCAAATAGCCCAAGATGTCAAGATTAATACAGGGTCTGTGGAAACTATCATTCATGACTATTTGCATATGCATAAGGTGTCTGCCAGATGGATTCCCAGGTTGCTCACACCATTCCAGAAGCGAGAACGCGTCGAGTGCTCGAAGATGAATTCGGAGATGTGCCAAAAAGATGAGTCAAAGTTTTTCAAAAGACTGATTACGCAAGATGAAACCTGGGTCCATCACTATGATCCAGAGACCAAAGCCCAGCCAATGCAGTGGAAGCACTTGGACTCACCACCCCCAAAGAAGGCAAGGGTGCAGCCGTCCGCTGCCAAGGTCATGCTCACAGTCTTCTGGGACCAGGACGGAGTAGTGATGACAGATTTCCTGACAAAGGGTACCACAATTACAGGAGCCTATTATGCTTCACTTTTGAGAAAATTAAGAGAAGTTATCAAAATCAAGAGGCGGGGCAAGATCAGCAAAGGTACCCTCCTCCTACAGGACAACGCCCCGGTCCACAACTCGCACATCGCCAGATCAGAAGCACGGGCGTGTGGTTATGAAATCAACCCCATCCTCCCTACTCTCCTGACCTTGCCCCCTCTGATTTTCACCTCTTCCCAGCCATGAAGTTGTTTTTGAAAGGAAAGCGTTTCCTTGATTTGCGAAGTCACGTAGTGGTTGGAGGACCAACCTGGGGTGTTCTACAAAAACGGTCTCCAGAGCAGCATCAAACGATGGGAGAAATGCATAACTCTGGGTGGTTCCTATGTAGAGAAAGACTAATAACTGTGCCAAGTTTCGTTGCTCTACTTCTATGGGAAGTGGGTCAGGGGCATTACTTATTGCACGCCCCTCGTACATAAATATATATATGGAAACAATTTTTTGTTTACTGTAAAGATTTTACGCAAATATTATGCAAGTATAAATCATGTAGAATATCTGCATGAATATAATTACACGTAATAGTTAACTAAAGATGATCACCCCATAAGAAAACCGAAAAAACTAATAGGGAATTAATTAAAATGAATGTTTAAAAGAATATGCAAATTAGCTAGATCTTTTGTAGATGAATGCATTTCCACAAACCATATATAAGAAAATTGTATATTCTTTTTAAATAAATAGAAAAGAGGGGTTTTAATATGAATATCGATGCACACAAAAGAAAAACGACTTGATAGATAGATAGATAGATCAAGAGACAAAAAATATATACTTATGCATATATTCATTTATTCAATAAGGACGTTACATCAATTAGGGACGTAGGATAATTAATCATCCATATTAAATAATCGACTAAATCTGTATGCATTAGTATATATTTTTATATTGTCCTTTATTATTTTTTTCATATTCTCTTTCTCTGGCTCTCTCTTTTTATGTGGGTCTATGTATGTATGTGTGTGTGTGTGTGTGTGTGTGTGCGCGCGCGCGCGTGTGTGCGTGTTTGTAATTTTAATCTCTTCATTATTACTATTTCTTCATCATTCTATCTTTCTTGCAACCTCATATTATCTTCGCCAACCTAATGTGGTTTCTGTCCTCCAAGGAAAATCAGGGATGGAATGTTTTGCTGAGTCCGAAGTAGAGTTTTAGGCAAACCGACGAGCAAGCATGTTAGCTTTCTAGGTTGCCGTGCAAACAACATCATGATTGTTGGATAGTGGGAGAATTATTCATTGCCCATTATTTACTACACTGTTGTATATTTTCCAGAAATGACGAGTTCCTAATTTCTGCGCTTCAATGCGTTTTCTGGTGGTTTCGGTAAATTCTCTCTTAGCTGTCGCTACTTCTTTCTTACGTATCCTGTACTTTTACAAGGCCACCATTCGCCCATGTATGGAGTATTGTTGTCATATTTGGGATGATGCATCTGCTACTAGTCTCTCATTCCCAGACAGGGTTCAAAAGAGAGTCGTCAACCTAATAGGTCCTGGACTGTCTTCTAGGCCTCTGTCCCATCGACGAAATGTTGCATCCCTTTGCCTGTTTTACAAGTATTTTAATTGTGGATTCCTCGACGAACTACAAGCACTCGTACCCCATCGCGTAAATAACCCCGACAAAACCAAAAGCAGCAAAGTCCCACCCCTACACAGTAGATATCCCTAGATGTAAGAAAGCCTTCTACTCTAATAGTTTCTTCCCCAGAACTTGGATTTCCTTTCTGGTTTCTTGCTTCCCCAACTGTACTGACATACAGAATTTCAAGTGTTGCTGCTCAACTCCCTACATAGTATCCCTGCAACTTTGGCCCTGATAGTAGCTCCCCCCCACATCAAAGTGGCAGTGTGCCTTGTTTGGGGTGAAAATGTAAAAAAAAAAAAAAATAGAAATAAAAAAATAACAAATAACATGTCGGCCTTTCGTTGTACCTATTTACTATGCCTCCCCACGGGACAGAGTTAGACACCAGGGTCGTTTTTTATACGTGGAGAAAAGGTACAAAAATAAAAAAAATTGTCTCAGTCGTGAAGGACTGCTCCTCCACCGAAAGAGAACAGGAAATGGAAGAGCAGCATCTGAAGAACAGATACTACACTTTGATCGTTGTAGAAGAGACCTGTGCACCGCTAAAAAATTTCATAAAAACAACCTTTCACTTACCGATACCAGTCACCTTTGCATATTATCCAAGGCAAGATGTCGACTTTCCGATGTAATTCCCAGGAGATCTGCGGGCTGATGAGGTTTGGCGTTCCAGCTGCCTTTCCTCGGGTGATCAACTGCTGATTATTGTCGTAGCAACAGTGCTGGGCGGCCAGTGTCAACATTCCGGGTTCGAGTTGCGACCGAATGCAAAATCTAGCACCCGGTTTGTAGATGTCACTGCGGTCGGCTGCCGAATTAGCCGTCTCCCAAGAGAAGTAACTCTCTTTCGAGTCGTCCCACAGCTGACTATTCCATGCCAGGTCCGGGTAGAGGCACGGACAACCCGGAAGTTCATCCAGTTGTTTGAGGTAATGTCGCAAGGAGTTGTACTTGCAGCGGATCCATAAATCACATGTATCAGATTCTGAGGAAAAAAAGAGAAAGAAACGTAAAATAAGTGTTTTTTTTTCAAGTCACGTGGTTGCCATTTAGCATGTTTGTTTTTTTTGAGTGTACACAAGGTCAAAATCAAAAGATGAAAGAATAAGATGTGATGATGAAGACATTTTCCCACTTTTTCTCTTTGTCTTCGTCTATTTCTTTTTTATCGATGTGGTCTCATCAAAGTCTTGAACTCATATGAAACTCACTGTTCTTAGAGCTTATAAGGGTGTCGGTCACATGACAAAGTACGTGGATGGATTGCATAATCATTTATTGGCTGATCAAATCGGGCGAGAGGTCACCAGCACTTTTAGCTGAGGGCATGACCTGTGTCTATCTGCATGAAAATAGACACCATAATAGCATGGAAGTTTACAGAAAATGGCATCGGCCTTGGCACCTTTTTCGAAAATATCTCATTTTTTTTTTCATTTACAAACTGCTTGAGTGACAAAAATATGCAAAACTAAAGTTTTTACCCGTTAAAAACCCTTTGATAATAATAATAATAATAATAATAATAATAATAATAATAATAATAATAATAATAATATTATGTTTTATGCCAACTTGATATGGTTAAATTTTTGCTATTTTTTTTGCATTTTCTAGCTGTGCATTAAATGGAGACCATAATACTTAGTTCGCTGCACCTTATCATAATAAAGGTCCGTACAATATTTCAGTCAGATCCACTCAGTAGTTTCCGAGAAAAGCTGCAATGTTCAGACAGACAAACAGACTAAACGAAATAAAATATAGATGCGTTTATGTGCTTGTAATAAAAACTTAAATGAAAATCGTGTCGATTGCTTTTTCAATATAGAATTGACCGAAATGAGATAAATAAATAAAGAATAATCTAAAAGTAATATTGTGCTACATTCAAATAATAAAATCACATTGTAAGAGATAATCTTTAATTTACTTCTTCGGTCCAGCCCCTCTTGGCAGGCAATGTTATCTTTTTGCCCTGTTTCTTTTAAATATTCCATTTTTACATCACGTTTTGCTGGCTTCTTTCTTCGGCGAATAACTGCTGTCTGTCGAAATAACTATGAGTTTTTTCATTTGCAACGATGATTATATATCATTATGATGATATCCGAAAACGAGGCTACATGAAAGGGAGGTCACTGTCATATTCTTGTCCATGGTTGCTAGATTGTAATTTTTAATGCCAAATTCCACGAAGTTGGCATTTTTTTTAGAGTAGTTTGGCCTTCAAAATTGTCTTTGGCCTTTTTCAAAGAATACAGACTAACTAAGGAATCAATACGCAGAATCTTATATAGATTGATGCCTAATAGCTTTTGTTAAGATTTCATAAAAATCCGTGGCATATGAACTTTCACAAACGGCTTCCAACTCTTCTTTATCTCGGTTGCATAAAACTTAAAGTAAATATAGCTCAGATTACGACCTTTTACACTTAGTATCTGTGTTTCAAAATTAATAATGATCGGTCAATTAGTTTAGGATTAAACCTTAATTCAACGGCATAATCATATTTGACACAGCGGTTTCCGTCAGATCATTGAAGTTAAGAAACGATGAGCCTGGCCAATATCAGATGGGTGACCATTTTGGGACTTCCAGATGCTGTATGTGTTCTCCGCTTACCCCGGCATTGTTTCCAGTCATCCTGGACTTCTCTTTGCCACTGGACTCTAGCAGTGACGATTCAGGAAAGGTGTGGTTGGAAATTGCGCAACGCTTGCCGCACAATTACACGCACAGATACCTTTACAAAGGGTATCATTTATCTTTCAAGACTGAACGGAGGCATCGAACCCATATAAATGCATATACATATCCATATAGTAATACCTAACTGCTTAAAAAATCTGAGACAACTTGTCATCTGTCAGTGGATCTTTATATTAGAACGTAAATTTTAATAAAACATTTTTTCAATGATATTTTGTAGTGTTGGGACGATTAATCGGAATCGGAATCGGGAATCAGAAAAATCAGAACTTTTTGGGGTATCGGAATCGGAAAAATTAGTCAAACTAAAATCTATAGAACATCCCCACAAGTGTATTTTCACGTTTGAGAAAAAAATATCTGCAAACTGAACATGTATTTTTTATGGTAATCTGATGAAAATAGCAACTTTATTGTAAATATTTAAAGATTTATAAAGAATCGGAATCGGAATTGGTAATTGTATCGGAATCGGAATTTAGTAAGGAATCGGTAATTGTATCGGAATCGGGAAAAATATTGGAATCGCCCCATCACTAATATTTTGTCTGTATGTGTGTTTGAGTGCGTTGTATGTGAGTTCGTTTCCTATAGACTCCGAACCGGCTGGGAAGATTAAAAAGACACTTCACACAAATGTAATGTATGTGTCTGGAAGTGTTCTTAGTAAATTGTTTTTATCAAAATGTGCCCGATAAGTATCGAAAATCGATAATTAAAAATCTGATTAAAAAGAAATAGTTCGATTTCGATCAAACATTCTTAAACAGCATAACATCACAAGTGCATTTGAGAATTTTTATAACTGCAGAAGCAGAAGAGTCCAGCATATAAAATCAACAGAAGAGTTTGTTTTTTTATAAAACAGGGGCGCGTTTGAAATGAATGTTTCTGTTTCGAGCACAATTGAAACATGATACTTGACTTTTGCATTTTAAACTTTAATTCAAATCATTATATAAAAATAATTTTATGAAATCAACAGTAGGCTCTCAACAATGCAGTATAGACTACACTGCTTTGTGGACTAATTCAGTGCGGGGAGGCATGTGAAGCTCTTCCGGTGCATTGCGGTAATTTCCACACAAGCAGACAATCAATCGATTTGCTCGAAAAATGGTCGAGTTCACATATTTCGATGACAATAAAAATATTGGAAGTGCGAAGTTGTTGAGCGACGTTCTTGCGTTCTTCCGTGCACGATTGACTGATGAAACATACGAAACCTGATTTTATTGACCATGTCTTATAGGTGTTTCTAAGTCCTCACTGACGTTATTTATACATAAATTTGTTACTTCTTGAGGGTTGGAACTTCCGAATGTTATATGCGCTCTCCGCTTATCTCAGCATTGTTTACAGTCGTCCTGGAATTCTCCTTTCCACTGGACTCAAACAGTACCGATTCAGGAGAGGTGTGGTTGGGGATTGCGCAACCCTTACCACACAATTACATGCGCAGCTGCCCCCACGGGGGGTATCCTTTGTCGTTCGAGACTGAACGGAGGCATCGAGTCTCATGGCTATATTTTCTGTTATTAATGAATTACTTACTTCATTAATTAATTTATTGACTGTCTAATTAGTTGATTGGTTGGTTTGTTAGTTTGTTAATCCATTGAAAATGATTTTTATTTTTTGCAAAAAGTTTCTTACATTAAAAAAAATTATATTTGCAAATTTATGCTAACCAGTGATGCAGGGTTATACTAATGTTTATTCTTTGATAAAAAGAGCTTATCTATGAAAATTCATGGGTAAAGGCGTTTCATAGATAAATCTTTTATATATTATATTAGTACCTCTTGTATAAGGCGATGCTCGATATATATATATATATATATATATATATATATATATATATATATATTGATTGTGGGAAAAATATGCTTATTCAATTTTATTTTACCTTTTATTTATACCAATCCTTTAATTAATGAAGCTCGATGTAACTACAGAGCACATACAAATAAATGACAAAGTCTATATTCCAAATTTTAAAATGTTGTTCATCTGACCAGTTCTTTCTTTTGACATATTTTAACATGTCGAAAGGAATAGATGGTAAGATTCTCACACACACACACACACACACACACACACACACACACACACACACACACACACACACACACACACACACACACACACACACACACATATATATAAACTGCGTCAATCGCTTTATTACGGATTAGAAAAATACCAATATTTCACTAAATACACGTCACAAAAAATGGAAATTGTATCATCAAATGACTGTTTCAAGGTTAGTTATTATGAAAGAGGTGATTAACGTTTATCGAAAAGGAAAGAATTGTTGCTGGGCTCGCAGAAGGATGGTTCATGAAAAGATGAAGCTATAGAGCTGGAAAGAGATCCAAGAACTTTGGCTTCATTCGTGAACAACCCCAACACCAAATCCAGAAAGGATAAGAGCAACAGGAGAAACCTTTCACATCGTGATATTCGGGAAATTTGTAGGGAAGTCAACAGAAACCCAAACAGCACCAGTGCTTCCATTTTTGCAAGAGCTGGAATCGCTCCAAGATCCAGGCAGGCCCGATGTAATGTTTTGAATGAGATGGCAAGGAACATCAAAACTATTCCAAGGCCCCCGTTCAGCAAACAACATAGGGGAAAACGAATGGCTTGGATACAGAATTACAAAAAATGGATTTTCAGCGTGTCCTATTTACAGATGAAACCTGTGCTACTCTTGACGGTCCGGATGGATGGGCCAAAGTTTGGGACTCGAACGAAACTCCAACCCCATACAGAATTCATCGCCAACAAGGAGGTGGAGGCATCATGTTTTGGTCGGGAATCATTGGAGATAAGTTGGTTGAACCATTCCGAGTTCCAGAGGGTGTAAAACTTGCCAGCAACGCGTACACGGCCTTTTTGGATAAACATTATGTAACCATGGCTAGATGACCTACCATTGTCACGTCGCTTTCAGATGATTTTTATGTATGACAATGCACCATCCCATTCCGTTAGGGCGACTGCAGCTTTCCTTGAATTTATGGGATTCTTTGGAGAAACCCTCATGAGTTGGCCACCATGTTCTCGGGATCTTAACCCCATTGAACATCTCTGGTCAATATTGAAAAGAGGTGTTTATGAGGGAGGAGAGCAATTTACTTCAAAGGATGCCCTGTGGAGGAAAGTAGTTGATGTCGCCAGAACCATAACTTCTTTTCAGATCAAACAATTGACTTCTTCGGTGGACAAAAGGTTGTTTAAAGTTATTTTAAAAAATGGTGAATATGGCGATAAATAATTCATTTATTTGAGGCTTAGCACCTGAGATGTGCTTTTGTTTATTATTTTTTAACAGAAAAATATTATAAAAAGTAAAGTTTTCATGATTAGACATTGTATTTTTGCCTTAATACATTTTTAGAGACCTGTAATAAATTCCTTGATAAAGAATAAAATGTCATAACTGTGAATATCGCATGAATTTGAATAAAATTTTGGGAAATTACTAACATTAAAGCAATCATTTGATTATACAATTTTTATTTTTTGTGACATATATTTATTGAAATATTGACATTGTACAAATCTGCAGTAAAGCGATTGACGCAGTTTATATATATATATATATATATATATATATATATATATATATATATATATATATATGGAGAGAGAGAGCGAGAGAGATGCAGAGAGAAAGAGTAAGAGAGACAGAGACAGAGACAGAGAAAGAGCATCATTATATTGGCATATTTCGACTGATAACCAATTTATGTCTTTGGATTTTATTAGAATAGATCATATTACTATTCAATACAACTTAATACCAATTTCTATATATTTTTTAATTATGTTGAAGCCAAGTATTTTTGCCCAATTTTTTAAAACTTTCTTTGATATAAGCAATACTTTAAAAATATTGCATTAAAATGTTTTCTCCTTTTTCTTTTAGAATTACCAATTTTCAGGTTGACGCTCATTAAAAAAATCGTTCAAAGTTCCATCTGTGCACTGCAAACATGTTCATTAAAAAACCTGTTAAAATATGTGAACAAGTGAACACAACAAAACAATAAATACAAATGAAGTCATACGGTGTTATTTTTTTGTAATATTTCGTCTTTATTATCTGAAGACTTCCACAGAAATACTGTATGTGTTATTTTTTTAAATTATTACAAAAATAAGAGTTTCATCAAATCTTTCAAAAAAAATTTCTCACGATTAACTTGAAAATATTTAAACAAAATAATGTTATGAAAACCAAACAATGGTATGAAATATTTTTAAATTATTAAAATTATCCAAACACTTTTCTAAGACTTTCGAAGCAGATTGTTGTTTAGCATTAACCCAGTTAATTAGTTTTCTAATATTTTGAAATCAACATTATGAAATAATTTTTTCAAAGATATAACCAAACTCCTATTTAACATATACGCCAACTACGCACATGCGCATCGACATCAGATTTGCAACAACTAATACAACAACACCGGAAGTACCCTTTTCTCCCTCTACGAGGGGCTAAACCCTCAGGGTTTATACCACCAGCAAAATGATGAAACAAAAAACTAAAAGCCAACCGAAAGTCTTAGAGAAAATGATTTTAATCATTAAATGAAATATTTCACAAAATTATTCTTTTTTCAAATTAAAATAATGGAATTAAATTAAAAAAAAAAGGGTAAATATTTTGGTACTCAGATTGCTACAAAAAGCAAAATGATTAGCTTCAACATAATAATGAAAGTTGATATATAAGTATATCATAGCGAAAATAATGATAAAAATATTTGAATTAAATCCGAATATCATAATTTATATCTTAGATAAATATTTGCTTCGCTATTTTCTTTATTGTTTTCACATACTAAATAGTTAAGTAATCATCCTCGGCAAGACTTATAATCATTATTATATATTTATCTTTTTCTTTTTCCGACATTATATTGTTATGCATTTTTTTTCTTTCTAAACAAAGAATTCCTTTTTTTTCTTAGGGGTGTATACACGAAAATAGTCGGTATTGACATAATAAACGATTGTTTCTACATAACAAAACGGATTTGTAAAAATTGTACCGAAATTTCAGTATACTGGGGGGTTGTTTTGCATGAAAAATAAATATTTGGATCTTGGAATGTAGCTATACGATAATTCCTTTATATATATATATATATATATATATATATATATATATATATATATATATATATATATATATATATATATATGCGCGCGCGCGTGTGTGTTTGTGGATTTTTATCCGGATGTTTTCTGATGGTTTTCTCATGAGCTGCGTGACCGAAATATTCTCATAAATATTATAGTAATATCAGGAAACTATTTTCGTGCGCGCAAGAAATTTAACCACTTGGCGTAAATCGTCTTGTACATTTAGACATGGGTTAAAACAACACTTGCGTTTCTTCTTATGTATTTATGTTACAAAAACAAAAACAAAAAGAGATGCGAGCGAGCAGACGGCAAAAAATTGGAAGAAGAAAAAAAGAAAGGGCAGAGTATCATTGCGCTTCAAGCCACAAGGAAAGAAAATGAACAAGAGTGCGATATCGGGTCGGATAACACTCTCACCGACTGTAAAAACTTCTTGAAGGATATTTGCCAAGACTATTTCCTTCGGAATCCCTGGCAGATCGGAGGACCGGGGCACACGATGGAAGTTAACGAGTCCGTTTTTAATAGACGGAAACATAATGTCGGGATGGTCGTCGGACCACTCTGGGTCTTGGGAGGGTACGACTCTACTGAGAAGAAGAGTTTTTTTGTCATAGTCATAGACCGTAAATCGGAGACCCTCCTTCCGATAATTAAGAAATATATACTGTCGGGGACCACGATAATCTCCGATGGCTGGAAAGTGTACTACAAAGTAGGATCCGAAGGGTACGAACATCTTACAGTTAAGCACAGTCTTAGGGCTACCACAAATCATGTGATGATGTGGAAGGAGGCAAAACAACGAAATAAAAGAGATTGTGAAACCAACTGCGATCTGCTTGACAGTTATTTGAGTCAATTTTTGTGGAGACAAAAATTCAGAAAAAATCCTTTTTTTACTCTGTCATAAATCATATCGCAGAATGCTACCTCTTACATTCTCTAACAACCTTTCTCAGCTTACTTTGACGTCGTCGGCTACTTTCCTTCAATTGGTAGAAAATACTATCCTCAAGGAAATAGCCTATCCTCAGGAAACCACAAGTTCCCCAAAAATGTGTAAGCCTAACCCACAACAAATGAAAAATACTAACAACCAAACTTAAAAAAGCATGGAAAACTCTTTCTAAGAAAAAAATTTTTGCAGAAAAATGCATTAAAAAAATTGCTTTCGTCAGCTGCTCCAAACTTTTTTTGGATATAAAAAAATTGTTAAAAACTACCAAAAAGTACGCTTTTTTCATTGAAAAACAAAGTTTAACGAAAAATATATACATCCTCGTAAAAAAGTTTGTTGTTTGTTCATTAAAACAAAGCAAATACTTTTCATTAATTCAAAGAAAAAATAACTTTCAATACACAAACATAACAAAAATATGTGTGTTCACTAATTTAAAAAAAAAACTTTTATTTAAAAAAACAAACCCCCCCCCAAAAAAAAACACAGTTGCCATAAAAAGTAAGTAAAAATAAATAAAATCGTAAAATTTATGAAATTATTACAGTAGATTGTTTTATTTATTTTCTTTCTTTTTTTCGTTTTTGTATTGACTACTGTTTACTAGGACGTTTTCTGCGTCTACCGGACGTTGCCTAGCGAGACTCACGAAAAAACGGGATTTAAACTGCGGAAGAAGAGCAACTTGTGCTGTACCCCACCCCCCGAAAAACCCTTTCTACAATAGGCAAAAAACATTTCGAGTTGAAACAAAATAAAACAAAAACAGAAAAAAAACCCCAAAACTTCCATTTGTAATAACAGGCAAAAAATATTTCAACTGGAAGCCGAATAATTATATATATAAAAAGACTGTTTTTCACAGGAAACTGTAACAAGGTATTAAATCCAATCCTTTTTAACTATCCACAATGGATTTTTTTTCGTGCTCGATTAACCGCCATTTTGAACTGCTACTACTACTTCCTTTCATAACTTCCGTAAAGTGTTTACAGTTTATCTACGATTCCTCAAAACGATATTTTGTTTACTGGATTGGGAAACCCCAAACCCGGCATAAACTTTTAAAACAACGTTTGGAACCGTATTTTATTCCTAACAAAATATACACAGCTCAGCATTAAACTACCTTTTATTGCGAATCGGTAACGACAGACTGAAGAGGTTAAACACGTGGTAGAAAACGTTCTCCTGAAATTGTTTGTAATAGGTTCATAGAACAGTTAGAAGCGAAAGAAAATTTCAGAGTCAATCGTCTCATAAAGTGTCTCATAAACAGAAACAAGAAGAATCGTTAGATGATTTTGTAAACAGAAGCAGACAACTCACACAGAGATGTTCGTTATCTGATTCTAAACAACAACAGCTATTAATTGAACTTATTAACTCCAGCACTCCAATTCCAGATTACAAAAACAGTGTTGTTAAGAAAATACATTTTAACACTGAACGAAACTGTTTGTATCGGCAAAACATATGAAGCTTCTAACATAGACATAAAACAACTTGGGAACATGTCAAACAATAACGAGGATAGAAACACCACTATTACCGTAGCCTCGCCGTCGCCACGGCGAGATCTGCTCAAACAGAATAATGGCGCGCGCAGCTTCAACTGTAAAACCCGGTTGCGCATGCGCGGCTGTGTAAAGATCGTTTCAGCTACGCGCACATCTCCTTTTCTACACCAACGCAACTTCTGTGGGCATAAAAACTAAAACTTTGCCTTTTCACGCGGACGTCTGCCAAAGCACCTTACGTCACAAAGATGGATTTTTTTCCCCATCCAATCGGATTACAAAGAAAACAAATTTCAAAAAGAATATTTTCTCCGACAGCGTTCGTGGAGCCGGTTTGAAATCTATAAAAAGGGCATTTTGCACAAAAACCAATCAGTCAACCCCAGCCAGCATGTTGTAAGCATCAACATCGATTCCGTTCACAGGACGTTAAACGCGCGCGCACCCGATAATTAATTTTGCAAGGAAATGGACTTTTTACTCTTTTCTTGCTCTTTGCTAAAGTAAGCAATTGGCTTTTATGTTGTTTAAGTATTTCTGAAAAGGACTGGTTATTTCTAACCTAGAACTTTTACTTTTCATACTTCATTTCATTTTATTACCTCAGTCGCAGGAAGAGACACTTAAGAAACTTTCTTCTCTTTTCAATTATTTACGATTTAGAGAAAATTTGTATTAAATTTATTCTCCGCCTCGGTCATCTTTGTTTGATTTTTCAACTCCCTTTTACACATTTTTATTTATTTATTTTTTGAGATTGCTGGACTAACAACAACACCCGTAGTCCCGCACCAATATCAAAGTTATAAGAACGCCAAAACATTTCAAGAACTATAATAACTGTTTCAATTGTGGTAAAAGTCATGAATTTCGCCGCTAAACATGCCCCCCCACCTTTGGGGTGCAGATGCAACACATGTGTGGAAAGCTAACCAATTGGAAACAATTTGTTTATAAAGCAAACCAAAAACAATATAAACGACAAGGTCACGTAGCAGAGACTATGAAAAAATAAAATCATGAACGACAATCTCGGAGGAACCAGTTCGAGAAAAGGCAATGCATCAAAACAATCAAAAAAAGCATGAAACATTGTCAATCAATCAGAGAGATGAAGCTTTTATTTATGTAAACATAAAATTGCAAAATAAAAATGGAGTCCACGGATTGTAATTGGAAATTGACACAAGAAACCAAGGGATCACATTACCCGTCTTTACATATCGTGTAGAATGTTCCCAGAGCAATTAGACGCTAATGGTTTTCCAAACATAAAAAATAAACAGGAGACAAGAAACTAATAGCATAAAACGGTATTCCAATCAAATGTATGGGAGCATCAATATACCATGCAAATACAATAAAGCAACATATTTTTTAAATTGTAGATATGCAAAGACCAACAGTTCTAGGATTATCCTGAGTAGAATAGCTCAAACTAATTACCCTTCATTACACAGTTAGCGCTTGTACAGTTTAATCAAGACATTAAAAAATGAAAATATCGAAAAAAGGTTATATTGTACGTATCCGTTTTGGACTGAAGATCTCCGAAAAAAAATTCATTTAATTTGATCGAGTAGTTTTTTTTTTGTTTTTTTTTTTACAGCGGAAAAACACGTTCTGATGAGAACACGTTGAAGTCAGCCATTGTGAAATTTGCTGAAGTTGAACAACATGCCACGGGGAGATAACTCAATGTAAAGTGCCGACACTCCCTTCCCATCTTTAATTCTAGCTTTTCTTCCTTAAAATCGAACCTTTTGCTCGGTATCATAACAAATTATTTTTTCGCTGTAAAAAAAACAAAAAAACAAACTACTTGATGAAATTAAGTGAAATTTTTTTTGGAGAACTTCGTTTCATAACGGATACGTGAAATATAACCTTTTTTTTTTTCGATATTTTCATTTTTTAATGTCTTGATTAAACTGTACAAGTACCCGCAGTTAAAATAGAAAAAGAAATCATTACTGCATCAAAAAAACAATTATCAATGCCATAAAAAGTCTGATGCAGATGGATCCACACCGGTTCGATAAAATTGGCTTCATGCCAGGATCGAGACTATCACCCAACAAAATAATCTTTATAAGCATAAAATTGCAAAATAAAAATGGAATGCACAGATTGCAATTGCAAATTGACACTGGAGACCAAAGAAACACATCACCAGTTTTTACGTATCGTAGAATGTTTCTAGTGCAATTAGATGCCGATGATCTCACATTGATGTACCTTGGAAAAATGCCTTAAAAGACAGCATTAAACAGGTCAAAAGAACAACAACTAAGGCCAAATAAGCAGGAAAATAGCCTAACTTAGCAATTCTATGTTACGAGCAACAATCAGCCACAAATAAACTTTTATAAATAATAAATAAACTTTTATTAATAATAAATACACTTATAACTGAACTTATAAACAATCGTATTATGGGATCGAACATAATTGCTAAAAGATTACCTAATCCTTTTGACTATGGGTATAATATAGGTATTCCATCCTTAAAACAAGGGTATAAGGTAACTCAAATGATGTAAACATATATATATATATATATATATATATATATATATATATATATATATATATGTTTTTTTTAAATAAAATAAATACTTCAAAATATCCATTTATTAATTAACAAATTCTGAAAATGTCATTACAACCGGATAATAATTCTCTGATATTTTGCCGACCTTTTTTTTTTTCAACCAAGAGTAAACGTTTATTCATTGATTAAAAACAAATAACTTTCTATTTTTATTGGTCATCATTTACTAATCTCCATAAAGACATAAGTCTCTGCGCAGATTTAATGATTTAACAGAACTGTTTTCAATTCATTCTGTTCTTAAATCCATCTAAAAACAAAGTTACATTTATAAGAATATTTTTTTTTAAAGAAAATCCAGTTTATTTAAAGATTAAATGATCGAACTAGATTGAGAAATTAGTACAAAAACCACGTTTATTTCTCTTAAAGTGTACAAAAATCGGGGGTTCTTCCTCGCTACCAACGCCAACAGAGTCTAAACTATTGTTAAGATGACTTGGTCCCCGTTGGCTGAGTTATAGCTTTTTTGTTCTGTTCAGTTCTAGGAGGTCCACACTGCCAGGCTTTAGCTTCTTCCTTTGAGAATAGATGAGTTTATTGCTAATCGCTTGAGGGACGCCCGCGGGACTACCCAGGCATTTTTTGCAGATCAGCGTGTTCTTCTTGGGCGCTGATTCTTCAAATCACACTTCTGGACCCTTATGCCACATCATGTCGTAGTGGAAGTGATGTAAACATCTTTAAATATCTATGCGTGGCTAAAAAAGAACGAAATACTTTCCTTGTTCATTATGTTGATGTAAACAAAATAATGCGTTTTTCAAAGTTTTTGTAAAAGGGATTCCCCCGTTTTCTAAAGTTTTTTTTAAAGGGATTCCCTCGTTTACTAAATTTTTTTAAAAAGGGATTCCCGCGTTTTCTAAAGTTTTTTTAAAAGGGATTCCTCCGTTTTCTAAAGTTTTTTTTAAAAGGGATTCCCCCGTTTTCTAAAGTTTTTTAAAAGGGATTCCCCAATTTTCTAAAGTTTTTTAAAAGGGATTCCCCCGTTTTCTAAAGTTTTTTAAAAGGGATTCCCCCCGTTTTCTAAAGTTTTATTATTTCAAATCTATTTTTTTTTTGTAGTAGAAATTCCAAACAGCGAATTTATTTTCATTCTCCTACATTTGAAAATTCTTGAGACAGATTATTACTTATTATTTACCGACAAAAAAAAAGTTATTGGTTAAACACGTTTTACCTGCTTAAACTAGTCTTAATTTATAGTACTTTTTCCCCTTGAACGTTGCTAAAATTGAAATTGAAATTTGTATGTTCAAAAAACTAGTCCAACGCAGTTTTCGTTCTAAATATACATTGATTTATGTCATCAAGGGCGTGAGTTCCATATAGAAACGTTGATTTAATTTGAATGCAATAGAATACGCATCAAGTGCGCTTGAAAGCCAAATCACAACGTAATATTAGTAAAATAAACAAATATTTTACTGGTTTGAAATTTATAACATAAATATATTTCGGAGCAATACTCCATCCTCAGTATGTTTTTTTTCTTCTTTCTTGCAATATTGTGAAGTTGGAGAAAGAAAAGTCTGTTTGTAAAGAGCCGCGCGTTGTATCTCAGCGGTTGTATTTTGAAATGTGGGAACTCTGCGTAGACAACGCGAGAATAACGTCAAGGGTGTGAGTTCCATATAGAAACGTTGATTTATCAAGCAAGTAGAATATTTGTTTATTTTCGTAATATTATGTGTATTTTATTTTATTGATTTATATATTATTGTTTATTCTTTATTTTTTGTAATCCATTGGGATAGTTATAAACCAAAATATCAAATTTAATTTTAATAAATAATTAAGTTTATCTATTGACAAAACAATCTGCACTTGTTTTAGTAATTTTTTTCTCCTCGGTTTAAGCGTTGTTTAAATTGAAATTGAAATTTGTAACTTTAAGAAATCA
Source organism: Euprymna scolopes (assembly GCF_053919585.1). NCBI lineage: Eukaryota > Metazoa > Mollusca > Cephalopoda > Sepiida > Sepiolidae > Euprymna > Euprymna scolopes. The sequence continues at coordinate 75,871,721 of NC_136517.1, read as the reverse complement.
GTACAATGCAGATTTTTAATAAATATTTATTTGTTTAAAACCAACTAAGTTTCGACGATATACACCATCGTCAGACATAGAATTTATTTTTTCTTTTCTTATTATTTTATTTTGAAATATCAGGTTTTGTGAGTTATGCTTAATGAAGTAGTATTTAGCATTAATTTACTTTTGTTTTACTATTATTTTCAATTAAAAATATATGATTAACCTTCAAAGTAAACCATTTGCGATTGTGCAGTAAACAGAAACAGAAGCGAAAAAATAATCAACAAATACCTGCTAACAAACGATAGAAAATGTAGTATTCTATCGCTCTGTTAGTTTTAAACTTTTCAAAACTTTTAATAATTTGATACTTATGCAGTATTAGAACCGTGTTATCGCTGGAATCGTTCGGGGAGTTTATGGAAAATGCCGAAAGTTGTCGGGTGAAAGTTTCATGATTTTTTTCAGCTCAGAATTCTTTTTTTTTTTCAATGAATATATATTATTTCTCTCAACACGAAGCTAATTGAATGAAAAATTACTTGAAAAATGAAACTATTTCAATAAAAAATAACTGAAATTATTTAAATGAAAAATTAATTGAAAAATGAAGAATATTTTAGTAAAAATTAATTGAAATATGAAAATTATTTCATGAAAAATTAATTGAAAAATGCAAAAAATTAATTGAAAAAATAATTGAAAAATCAAAACCATTTCAATGAAAAATTAATTGAAAAAGTGAAAACTATTCCATTGAAAAATTAATTGAAAAATGAAAACTACTTCAATGAAAAATTAATTGAAAAATAAAAAAACTATTTCATTGAAAACTTAATTGGAAAATAAAAAACTATTTCAATGAAAAATTAATTGAAGAATGAAAATAATATTCTTGAATAAATTATTCGACAAAATTCAAATGTTTAGAAAATTAAAATCCAGATCAAGAAAAAACATTAATTTTAAAGTAAATTTCCCGAATAAATATTTATTTTTTGAATAACTGGTAGCATTTTTTTTTCTTTTTTCTGATTTGTTTTTGTTCACATCAAAATAAATATATAGATTATTTTATATAATAAACCAATGTTTTCTTGGTGATTTTTTGTGTGAGGGTAAATGCGCTCAGCGTCTCGGAAACTTTCACATTTTTCCGTTATACTGCAAAAGTGTAAGTTTTTAATTTACACGTTGTGTCGTTTCACTTAACCAATTTCTTCAAACAAAATGTCCGCTGTTTTTCTTTCTTTGGTGCTCGCTAATCCGCAAAGTACATAGAGATATCTATGATACCACTTAACCAAACCCATTCGAATATAGGCAAGTTCTTATTCATTTCAAAATACTTTGCACTAGTTTAGTGTGCCTACTGAACATCAAAGTCATTGATTTGTGGTATATGTAACATTTGGATGAACAATTTGAATGGCGTGGTTCCTTATTCTTGTTACTGCGTGCATAGCTGTGAGAATTAATTCGTTTCTGTTTGTCCGGCTCTTGTTCTTGTGTAAGAATGTATGCACAAGATGAAGAAGGCTTCGATGTTGGCCATTGAGTCCTCGCAGCCTCTTCTCGCCAAAGAAGCACATGTTGAGCAGATGTTCTGGAGTCGTGTTCTAAGTGCAGCTCTCTTGAGAATTCTAGAGTAAACTAATTTTGTTAATCAGATCTTATAGTCATTCATAACTTAGCACTAGTTTACCATTTTCAAATTTTGTGCGCTTAAAACGATTTTGATTTGTTAAAAGTACTTTGTGTTCATACGCCCCTGTGAAAACTTCCTTGCTTTTGGAAAAGGCAGAGAAAGCGAATTACAATGAAGCGGGGGATGAAAAGGGGTAAGCTATTCGATCCAGTTGCTTTTTAGCGTTTGTGAGACTCATTCCACGATTCACTCGTCACACTATACGAAATCACTCGATTTTAGCTCTTGGGCAGGATCCAAAAAAGAGTATCCAATTTAATAGGTCCTACACTGTCAACTAAGCTTCAACCCCCTATCCCAGGGCCATTGTATATGAATTTGATATTCCCTAGAAACTTTCTCTTTCAATGGCAGTCGGATTCCTGTCCAGTGCAAATACTAAACAAGATATTATTGAGTGTAACAACATCAAACACTACAAACTATATAGACACATACTAAAAGAAATAAATACCTAATACCTGATAAAATATTCTGGACACTTCATAGGCTGGACAAAAGAAGAACTTAGTTAACTGGATAAAATATCTCAACAAAACTAGGAAACTAATATTTTTCAAGTAATCTAGTAGACCAGTATCTATTCGATAATACTCCGCTGAAAAGATTGAAAAAAAAAAACAACAAAAAAAAAAAAAAACGAAAATAAAAAACATATGGGGTGTGGTTACCGCTCGTACACGTGCACAAAATTTTCTTTCCGCCAAAATTTTTCAGGATATTCACACGTAATCGCCTAAAAAAGTCCAACATTATTTTAAGGAGAGAGTGTTAAATTACACTATTAACCATTGTAACCTAATAGTTTCTTCTCGCAGACTGCTAAATTTTTGAATTTCCTCCTTTTTTTTTTTGGCTTCCGTGTGGAATATGCTCTGATGAACTCGAAACACTGGTTTCCCGTTGTTGTACATATCCCCGACTAAGCTGTATTGCAACAAAATATCACCCCTTCAATGTAGAGGTCCCCAAATGCAGGAAACTCTGGATTTCCTTCCCGCTGTCTTGTTACTTTGACTGTACTGACATGCAAATATTTAAATGTAATGTGAACAAACTCGCTGTTCAACTCCCTACATAATGTCTATATATCTATGGTTCTAAATCGTAGCCCCTTTCGTCCAAGTAGCAACATTCTCTGTTTTGAGATGACTAAGATTAAAAAAATGTTGTTTTTTTTAAATTTAGCACAAAATATCTTCCTCGTTCTCACTTTTGAAATAACAAAAAAAAAATTAATACTATTAATAGGCAATACATCCTCCCTATCCAATAACCGAAACGAAATGACTCCATTAAATAAAATTGATAGCTGTTCTAAACCATGCTATTTTGTTATGATATCGTAAAGTTCCGAGCAAACTCTGAAATAGAACGTCATTATCATAAACTCAAATAAACATAAAACACAAAAAAACAAAAAAAAACAAAAGAAAAATAGCAAAATAATTATATTAAAAACAATATTTTGTCCAAATTTGAATAATAATAAAAAAAATTACAGACAAAAGGAATACATAGCATATGAATTTGAATAAACGACATCAAGAGTTCGTGTTTCTATATCCGGGCTCATCGTTTTTTTATTTTTTTTATTTGTTTCTTCTTTTTACATCCGGGCCTGTTTAAAGTTCCGCACTCCAACGCTTATTTTAAATATATCAAGCATTTACATGAAGAATGAACAGATTATTTGAAATAAAATAATTAAAGCTTATTTTTTCTCCTATGTGCTATTGCTGAGAGAGACCGAGCGAGAGAGAGAGAGAGAGAGAGAGAGAGAGAGAGAGAGAGAGAGAGAGAGAGAGAGAGAGAGAGATGGGGGTTAAAATAAAAAAGTCTCACAATTCAAATCACGAGAAATGACGCGAAATCATGTGAAATCTCGTATATTGATCTGATCTAAATATTTAACAACAAAAATGATGTAGGTACCCATGACGGAACGAATAGATCATATTCGAAAAATCACGAAGTTACATTATATATATATATATATATATATATATATATATATATATATATAATTTTAAAACGATTTGACGCGATTAATGGGAAATCGTAGGCATCACAAGGATGATCTCACAAGTTTGAATTATCGTCGAATTATCTTTTCTTGTTTCTTGAAGATGGAACACGAGATAGCATCTTCTAGCTTCCCCATAAATTTTTATTTTCCTAATTAAAAATAAAACTACTTGATAGATTTACGTGATTTTTGGAATATGGCACTTACATCATGCATATTTTTTATTTTTTGTTTTGTAATATAGGGGAATTCTGGACAAGAATCACAAAAAAAAAAAAATCAAATCAAATGTATAGAAAAATCAAATCAGATGCACAGAGTGGCGTGCAGGGACATCTGGTGATGCCCCGGGAAAATCTTGATCGTATCCCTTCTCAAATTCAAGAGTAATGCGTAACATATTCTAAAGAAAACATACTGAATGTGCGGACACGTATATAAGATGCAATAAATTGTTTAGTTGATTTTAATAGAAATCTATCAGAGACAAGAACAAATGCTTTTTATTTCTGACTAGCGGGGATATCCGGCGTTACCCGTGTGTTGAGGTGTATGTGTGTGTGAGGGGTGGGGGGAGGCTAAATCCAAACAAAATAGAAAATAAAGAATAAGCGAACGATGTTAAAACTTCTTTAAAAAATCGAAAAAAAAAAACAAAAAAAAAACCCAAAAAGAAATAAAAAAAAAACCCAGCGAACCCTCTTTCAATATAAAAACTTTAAAAATCGAAAAAAATATCTATCTCGGCTCGAACGTGCAATCTTAAGATAAAAACGCTGTTACTACATCGACTGGTTTATGACCGCGTGGGCGAAATTAGATCGTTTTATATATTTAAACTAATTCAAGAAAGAACGTTTTGCGCATGTGTGTTTGGCTAAATTGTCATAAAGGAACGATTTTTTCGGAACTGCTTTGGTATTATGTGCATGTTCGATTATCAAAACTTCCGTGGTAAATAAATTGGTCGTAATGGTAAATAAAGGGAGACCCTAACTTTCAAACACACCGGAAGTTGGCACCCGCGTCTCTCTATTGAAGTACGGAAGCACAGAATCGATACAATTTTCAATTATATTTTATATTTTTTTTCTCACGCCCTTCTAATAAAAATATATAAAATACGTAAACTTTTTTTTTTTATCAATTTTACATTTTTTAATCGTATATCTTTTTAAATAACTATGGTAAACATCGTTTGCGATAAAACAAAGTGGTTTGCAATGGTCATCGACAGAGGCAGAAAATGCTGTAAATCTGAGAGACACATTATCAGTCAGGCTCAGAAAGAAAGCTTCTTTCTTAGAACTGCACGCCTGTGGAACTTTGTTCCGTCTGCCTGCTTCCCACCTGACTACAACTTGGATGTCTTCAAGTCCAACGTTAACAAATTCCTAATGAACCGCCCCCTTAAGTAAACACTTCATCAAATCTCCACACAAACGTACTGTACTTGCAATAACCCTTATCCCTGAGTGGCTTCCGGGCCTTGATAAGTGGTGACCACCGTGTAAAAAAAAAAAAAAAAAAAAGGCCCAGGGAATACTACTTGTGAGCAAGCTCTGATAATAACGTGTGTGAAAAATCCTTGTGGATAAATAATACAGTTCCGAGAAACCTAGAAAAGGCGTAAGAGAAATTGGAATCAAAAGGAGAATTGACTTCATAAAAAGCACAGAGCTAATAAAAAAAACCTCGGCGGCCGAAGCCAATCTATTTAACGAGATGACACAGGATAATCTTAGATAGAGTAAGGTTTTGTAAACACAATTAGAAATGCAGAAAGACATGTCACAAACTTCCGTCCTCACCCCTCACTTCATGAGAAAATAAAGCTTGTAACATCAGCGTCGCTTTATACTATAGAAAAGTACCATGAAGTGTCTAAGAGAATGGAAAGACTAAACAGGAGAAGGCATTATCCAGACCTCCACTGAGAGATAGTGGAATGCCGAGAACGGTTATTATCAATGGAATTCCACGGAAAATTAAAAGACTTGGCCTTCGGGCCAAGATCAAAGCTAAGTATCTGTTCTTCAGATGCTACACTTCAATTTATTGTTCTCTGTCAGCGGAGGAGAAATCCTTCACAACCGAAACAATTTTTATTTTTGTTTATTTTTCTCCACGTTAAAAAACGACCCTGTCCCGTGGAAAGGCATTGTAAATACGAAAAGACGTTACTGGTGGGATCACAATGGTAAACGGTTGTTGTGAGAACGCAAAGTGATCGATAATGAAAATCTGGATAGACTTATAGCCACTTAATTTCCAGGTAAGAGCACATGTTATTTTTTATTTATATTTTTGCGGGTGAGTGTTCACTGGTAAGGACGAATCTATTCACTTGTCCTCTCACAAGTAATAATGATAGTTGCTTTCAAGAATTTTATTTGGAAGATAATTCTAACAACGGAGATTGGGCGGGGGATCCAAAAAGGCACAAAACGAAAATAAACAACGGATAAACGGTTAGCGATCAGTGTTCGTGTCAGATCGGTGCAAAAGCTTTTGATGGTTGGTGGGAATTCGGCATTTTAAACTTTACAAAATTCCCACTACTTATGTTTACTACGCTATAATCATATATCCATTAACCCTTATCCTTAAGTGGCTTCCGGGCCTTGATAAGTGATGATTCCTTTGATTCTATGAATATTGTAATCACTAGAGCTATGACGACAGAATATTCTTATCAGTGTTTTGATATATACTCATATATCCGATACAGTTAGATACAGTTAATCAACCGAGAACCACATCACTCTATATAAAAGTTTATAAGATATCAACGGGTACACACTCGAGAGTCAAAACAATGAAAAGAATATGCTGTTGTCCTAGCCCTAGTTATCACTTAAACATATGACTATGATTATTTTATAACTTTTTGCTTTCAGATGAAGCATCATTCATATTTTTCTGCAATTCTGAATTTTTGGGATGAGATGTGAATGTTTGTATCATTTGGATTAATCGGACAATTATTCCCATCCTGGGTGTTATTAGCACAACGTTTCGGTCGCTGTATCCTGCGACCTTCCTCGGATGCTGAATAAATGTTTCCTTTTCTCTAGCTTTCTCTCTTTCACAAAACATTTTTTTTTTCACTAATATTCACAATCAACATAGATATCCCGAAAAATTGAGTCATAGGAAAACCCTAAAAAATATCTTAGTGACCCCTGAGGATTGAACTTTCTTTATGATCTACGGACCCACCCTCAAATCCACGGTTCGGATTTTTGCAAGGGAGAAGGAAACCTGTATTCAACACCCGAAGAAGGTCGCAGGATACAGCAACCGAAACGTTGTATTAATAAAACCCAATTGTCTGATTAATCAAAATAATAAAAACATTCATATTTTTCTGCAATATTCTCACCCATGTTGACTTGAAAACGACATTCTGTAATCAACAGAAAGGGAGTCATCTTCCATCATGATAATGCTCGTCCTCACAAAGCACTACTGATTAAAGATCTCATAGAAGACCCTATGAGAATCATAGAAGACTAGCGGGGGTATCCGGCCTTGCCCGGGTGTGTGTAAATGCTGTAGTAAGTGGTAGTAGCGGTGGGAGGGAATCAAAAGAGAGGTGTTAAAAAAAGTGATAGCAGGCTCGAACCGATAACTCGAAGGAGGAGAAAAACAAAACAAAACAACAAAAAACATAAAATTTTAGCCGACGCGTTCATGGCGCAAACGGAAGTCGAGAGCATTGAAATTAAGCGTAGTCAATCCAACAGAAACGAGGACTTGCGAAAATGTCGACGAAAAAGCGACTCCTCCTTGAAAAAAAAAACGGCCGAGTTGAGGATGAAGAAATTAATGCTTTTGACCAATTTTTCGATATTTGTCATTCGAAAGACCGAGCTTCTAAACGATACAGATCTTGTGAGGATCTGTCGCGTGTGTCGAAAGTTTTTGGCAGACACACAAACACAAACACACATTTTGCCTTTTATATAATAGATTAGAAAGTAGGTCTTGGGCTTACTTTCGACATCCGTGTAACTCTCGCTTCACTTTTATCCTTTAGTCCTCACGTTCCATGAACGATGTCCCCTGACAAAGTGGGAAGAATTGCTGTGTTTTAAGTCGGTCATTGTTGGTTAAATCTTAACCTTGAAGTAATATTTTTAGATCCCTTGTCTGGAGTAATTTCCATAAAAAAAAAACTTTGTTGGGAAATCTTATTCTACACAGCATATTCTCCCGACCTAGCGCCATTAGACCATCACGTATTTCAAGGATTACAAGACAATTTAGATGAACTTGGGTTAACGTCATGAGATGAAACTGAACATAGAGTTAGATTCATGTTTCACGCAAAAACCTACACAATTTTACAAACGAGGCATTTATAAACTCGTTGACGACAGATGTAATCGAGACTTGGAGAACAAATGCCGTTATTGTCATGAATGAAGAGATTAAAAAAAAAAAACTTTTCATTTTTAAGATGGAATTTAAAATCAAGGGCTTTTGCATCGGCCTTAATATATTAGGGAGGAGAGGTTTGCAAGCTTTCAAGGACAACTGTAGCAAGGTAAAAAAACAAAATAGTTTGGCAAACGCCTGAGAAAGCGGGAATAGGGATCACCTGAGAAGTAATATCATTGGCGAAGATTACATATGCATATGCACATCCACGTATTCTTTATATATATATATATATATATATATATATATATATATATATATATATATATATATATATATATATATATATATATATATAATAAGAATATGTATATATATATATACATACACACATAGGTGCGTGTATATATATATGTATACATACGTATATACGTATATATATACGTATATATATATAAGTATATATATAGACGTATATATATGTACACACAAGTATATATATAGGTACGCTTATGTATATATATACGTATATATATATAAGTATATATACAGACGTATATATACACGTATATATATAGATGCGTATATGTATATATATACGTATATATATATATATACATCTATACGTATATATATATATGTATACGTATATATATGTATATATCTATACGTATACGGATATATATGTATATATCTATACATATATATATGTATATATCTATACGTATATATATGTATATATCTATACGTATATATATGTATATATCTATACGTATATATATATGTATATATCTATACGTTTATCTATACGTATATATCTATATATGTATATATCTATACGTATATCTATACGCATATATCTATACGTATATCTATATATATGTATATATCTATACGTATTTATATATATATGTATATATCTATACGTATTTATATATATATGTATATATCTATACGTATTTATATATATATGTATATATCTATACGTATATATACACGTATATATATACGTATATATCTATACGTATTTATATATATATGTATATATCTATACGTATATATACACGTATATATATACGTATATATCTATACGTATATATACACGTATATATATACGTATATATCTATACATATATATACACGTATATATATACGTATATATCTATACATATATATATACACGTATATATCTATACATATATATATATATATACGTATATATCTATACGTATATATCTATACATATATATATACG
>NC_136517.1:75832355-75854855 GCF_053919585.1 Euprymna scolopes | reverse complement strand
AAGACACTGCGATGTAGCGCTCAAAGGCGATGGCTGACAAGTTGAATATCGACGAGCCACAAGACTCTATGATGAAGGCGTACTTGAACAAACAGGCGTACTTGTTTTCCGTCACGCCCGGAACGGATAGGTAATACATTGTGTAGAAAGGTATCACCAAAAGACCGACTAAGAGATCAGCGACTGCAAGGCTGGAGACGAAGATGTTTGGTACAGTCCGCAGTCTCGGGAAGGACGCGATCGAGAGTAGGACCAAGGAGTTGCCACCGACGATTAGGGGAACAAGGAAAAGGTTCACCGTGATGAAAATTAAATTGTGAATTGGTAACCCACTAACAATTACTCCAGTGATGTTCGTTTCGCGGTTACTAATTGAGTCGGGTGTACGGTTCTCGGAGCTAAGGTTTGTGAAATCATCAGTGAAGGTTTGGTTGCTATCAAGGAAATTTTCACCAAATAAAATTTCAGTGGTCGCCATTTTGTTTCTGAAAGATTTAAAAATAAATCCTCGATTTCCGTGATGGCATCAATTTACATCCCAATTTTAAAAATATATATATATATAAAATAAAATATAAAATAAACAAACAAAAATATTCACGAGCTACATAAAAATATTTGTCTCTATTTTCGCTTATGTCGCTTTGATTAGATATTAATACCAGCTGGCTTTACTGATTCTCTGTCGCTTCTCCAAATACGTTACTTAAAATACTTGAAACGTTAATCTAAAATAATGAATTTTTCATTCGCAACTTTGTTGTAAACACAAAACAAAATATTTCTCGTTTATTCTTGTATATAGGTAAACAAAAAAAAAAAACATTTCGATAATTCCGATACAAATTTCTTTATATTTGCAATGTGACCATAAAGAAAGGAAAAGAAAAACTATTTGCAATTTAGAAATAGATCGAAACTTGTTAAAAAAAACAGGTCAATGTCCTCAAAGAAAAGAACATTTGAAAACAACTGCTAAATATTTGTCTTCAGAAATCAAACACTATTACCAGAAATATTAAAATATACAAATCAATCACCAACTAAAAAAAACAAACAAACACAAAAAACAAATAACAATTATTTTTTAAAAAAATATCCCTTTTTCAAAACGAATATCATAGGTAAGGTGTAATTTACTTACTTGCGGTTCTCACACAAGTGATAATGATAATTGGTTTCAAGAATTGAATTTTGCAGATCATTTTAAAACCTTGCGATTGATATCGTATATGCATAAACGGTACATAAAAAGATGGCGCGCCTATTGCGTAATGGCGGAAAATTATTGACTTTATCGTTAGTGGAAGAAAACAAGTTTAACTTTTGCATTTATTCATTTAGATTACAAAGCCGTCCAAAATGTTTTCGATACAAATTCGATAAAAGCAACAACTATCATATATATATATATATATATATATATATATATATATATATATATATATATTATAAACAACTGTATATGTTATAGTAAGTTGAGAATGGTCCAATGGCAGATTAAAAGACGATCTCTTTCTTGGTATAACTCCACAAATGCATTAAAAATTCCTGGTCTTAAATACTTATGTATGCAATTGGTTAAATAAATTCATTTTGGTTAGATAAATTTTTAAAAATTAATTAGTTCGTTTGTTCCAGCAAATAGAAAATTCCACAGACTTTCTCAATGTAAATAAAAATAAATTGTATTGTTTTTAAATTGGGAAATGATTTTTGTCTGAGTTGTAAATTAAAAAAAATGTATTTATTTTTCTAATCAAATAAACGAAGTTTTCGTCTTTTGATTTGTTTTGTTCTTTATCTGTCGAGAAACGAAAATGAGGATAGCACAAATAAACCTATGTCCTTTTTAAAAAAAAAAAAAAAAAGAATCTTTTTTTAATAGTCTATGAATCGGAAAACGGAATCCAAAAACAGTCCGTAGCTGATTATGAAACTTGTGCTTGTCCTGAGGCGGCTAACAAAATCTCTTTTCCTGTGCAGCTCCGGACAAACACAAACGTACCCCGGCGTCAAATCTTTTTGACTGCAATTGATTATCAAAAAGACATTCTCAAAAAGAAATCGCCGCTAAGGATCCAAATCTTATCGAGTCTGTTACACCTACACATGTATTAATAACACCGAGAAAAGGTATTAACCCCTACATCCCTACATACGTGGAAAATAGAAGTGCATGCTTAATTAGCACTTGCAGTATATTATATGTAGTTCATATGCATAAATTAAAGCATAAATAAAACAGGTGTTATCTCAGTGTTGGTTGTTTTTTTTTTTTTGCAGTGAATTTAGAAAAATATGTATTCATTAAGATAAATAAAGCTTTCGTATTTTAGCTTGTGTTACGATCTATTTCCTTCAAGAAACTAAAACAAATCTATGACAAATCAAAAGTATATATAAAATAAATATGGCGGATATCAATAGAAAATACGTGTGTCCGTATTTGAAATGTTCTTTTTAAATATTGTTGTACATTTACACATGTATATTTATTACTGTGACGATATGCGTCTTGTATACTTTTATATATATTTTATTTTTTCTTTACCTATATTTCTTGTATATATGTATTTATCTTTATGTATATCTGTCTTTGATATTTATTTCTTGTTTGTAATAATATACTTATGTATATTTTTTATATATTTATATTTTTTCACTAACAATAATTGTTTGTAATTCTTATTATGTAGCCATAAATATTGATATTTTATTAGTGATAATATATGTGCGTTGTATACTTTTCTATACTGTATAGCTATTCCCGGTTAATTTTTTTTCCAGGAATCCTTTGGTAGTACTAATTATTTATTAAGCGATTTTACAGTGATTTTATGTGACTGCATTCGCGTCGTCACTGCAAACATCTATTTGTCCACGTGTGCGTGCGTGAATGTCATAACTACTTTTGGGCCACTTTCATTAAGAGACGTAACATTGGTTCCTGTCAATATATATATATATATATATATATATATATATATATATATATATATATAGTACTTGTGATTCTAATGAGTGTTAAACCTTATATAAATATGGTACAATTTCTCAACGTTTTAGCAAATCTTGACTGTTCTAAGATTCCGAAATGATGATTTAATACCACTTGCAATTAAAACATTTTTCATCCCATAACTTCAGTAGTGTAAACTGTATCTGTGGACACTATTTACCAAAGCATAATATTAAAAAAAATTTTTTTCTTGTTCTATTTTTGTTTTTGTGCCTAGAATTTGTTCCGGTATTGTACTAGGGTCGTATATTAGTGTGTTATTTTAATAAAACCGCGTTACACGGTGTTGCGAATGAATTAAATGTTTTAACCGATTCGGAAAATGGCGAGTGATTTTCGGCTAGCTTAAAACCAACCGTTTTTTTTTTGTTTCTGTTATCGAACGGTAAAATTTACAAAAGCGATAAAACTATACACATATATACGCATATAAGTATAAAAAGAAATAGGAAAACAAATAAATTACTTAAACAAAGCTGACAATGGGAGTGGTTGTAGCAAAAAAAAAAAAAAAAAAGAAAAGGTAAGAGAAAGATAGTATTGTTTAGTTATATAGGTAGGCAGGCACTAGTATAAAAACAAATATTATCATGTACAACGTTTGGTAAACAGTGCCTGCTGACCAACGAGCAATTGAATCGATATATCACCAAATTTTTATGTTTTTAATGGATTAAAAAAAATAGTGCATTGATTTCAGCTTGTATTTTAGCAGATTTTAGATAAAAATTAAAAACTTGCCTTTAATCTTGTGTATGCAATAAAACAAACAAAAATACTACAGCGAGTTATAATAGTTAGTGTTAGTATTGTTCAGTCTAGTTTGTTAATGAAATAGAAAGAAAAAAAAATCAAAAAGAAAAAAAAAAAAATACAAAAAAAAAAAAAAGAAAAAAGAAAAGAAAAAAATCAAAAAAAATCAAAAAGAAAAAAAAAAAAAAAAAAGAAAAAAAAAATAAAAATAAAAAAAATAAAAAATAAAAAAATATAATTGTTTATCCAATAATTATTATTTAATTTTTTTTTTACTTGGGAATTACTACTTATCAAGAGTCGAAGACCACTCGAGGATAAGGGTTAACGATTGTAAGGCGGTAGTGTAGTAAACGTTGATACGTTATATAAAACCAATTTCCGGGGTAAATAGAGAAAATTGATTTAATAAATTATAAAAATAATAAAATAATTTTATTAGATATAGTTTCGCAGAAGGTTTTGTAAATAAAAAATAAAATTATTTATTTGTTTTAAGCACCTAAAATCTCGTTCATGTCTCTCAATATTTTTTGCGTTAATATTGTTTAGTTTAAATTGGTTAAATACTAGATATTTTCACGTATAAAAGACAGAATTATAAGAAAATATCGCATTCATCTATTTCAGCAGCTAAAAAATTTGCTGGCACATAATTTTTTTCGATATATATAATGTATTTTGTTTATATAATAAATAAAAAAATGTATTTATCTGATCAAATAGATAGTTTTATCTAATTAAAAAAATTTCAAAACAGTTCAGGGTTATTGGTACTTTTCATTCCTTATACAAATATGTGCACATCGTTCTATACAACATGTAATGGAATGAGTATTTTTTTCAAGTTTAAAGGTTAAAAAAAAAATGGGGATTACACGAAGACATCGCAGTAGAACAATTATACGAATATGTAGCGCATGAGCAAAAATAACAGCGGGAGTAATGTTTGATTAGACTTGCTTTGTTTTCAATTTTGACCCCTTAGAAAAAATTTTTCTGGCTAAAAACCAAATCGAAAATGTGCTTCAGGTACAAATACCCTATATATCAAATTTCAACTCTGTAGACCAAATATTCAGAAAAGAGTTTGGTAGAGAGTTTCCACACACACAGACAAGGTCACTTTATATAAATATATATATATATATATATATATATATATATATATATATATATAGAGAGAGAGAGAGAGAGAGAGAGAGCGAGCGAAAGAGAGAGAGGGAGAGAGAGAAATATTTCTGTGTGCTAGAATGTTTTCATCTTAAATTCTACAGTTATGTATAAATAGAATTTGGTAGAGTTAGAATTCTACAGTTATGTATAAATAGAATTTGGTATACAGTTATGTATAAATAGAGTTTGGTAGAGAGTTTCCACACACACAGACAAGGTCACTTTATATATATATATATATATATATATATATATATATATATATATGAGGAAGAGAGCGAAAGAGAGAGAGAGGGAGGGAGAGAGAGCGAGGGAGAGAGAGAGAGAAATATTTCTGTGTGCTAGAATGTTTTCATTTTAAATTCTACAGTTATGTATAAATAGAATTCAGCCTAATAGTGAAATAAAATGAATTATCTAATAAGAAACCATAAAAAATGAATAATTAATTAATTAACGATCGTTTTTTATAGGAATATGCAAATTACTTAACATTTATGTAGTCGCTCGCATATCCATCACTGAGTATATTAAGAAGATCGTTTTAATAATATTTAAATAGAAAAAATAGACTTTTAATATCAATGTCAGAGAATGAAAAAAAAAAAAGCTTAACCATATATATATATATATATATATATATATATATATATTTGGAACAACTAAAGGTGCAGATAAGAAGAACCTTGAAATTCAGAGTCAAGCTGTTTTGACATATATTTTAACTATATGCGCATCCAGACAGGTTGGGTTGGGAATGGGGTAATTTAGACGTTGGCTACGTTAGCTATAACAAAACGGACATGTAAAACTGCAAACACATTAAAACGGTTTTAACACGATAGAAAGGCACATTAAAGCAAACAATAAAAAATATTTATGTGGAACGAGAGACGAGGTATCTCGTGCGTCTTTTATCCTCTCTTTCTTTTTTTTTTTTATCTCTCTTTTAATTCCCAAAAATCAGGAATGCATCCATCACAAATTCACGTTATTTTTTGTATCTTTTTGTTGTTGTTGTAAAAAAAATTTTTTTTTTTCAATTTAAACGTGTTCAGTTTTTAGCAAATATATATGCGATGCAGGTACGATAGCAGAAAAAAAATACGTAGATCCTTATTCCAGGTGTCTCTTTGGAAAAGAATAGAGCGCCCTCGGCAGATGCAAATGCTTAATATAAGCTTGTAAATTTCAATTGTTGTTGTAAACTTCTGCTGATAGCGTAATACGTACTGTTTTGAAAATAGTCGGGTTTCGATCTCAGTATTGCTTGTTTAGCCCCACTGAACAGTTGTGATACAGCGAAATAGGCGTCTGTGGACGACCATATATGTATTGATATTCCTTTTTGTATACGTATCGTATAAGATTAATATGTATGACATATTATCTTAATAGAAATAATTATTGTTCAGTTTCTTCCTCTTGGCAATTCAATGAGACCGTTTTTTTTTCTTTTTAACTAGTTTTCATTTAATTGTGTGACTTTGTTTTATTGTCCGTTGTCTTGGTTTATGATGCTGAGAGAATATTTACAATAGTCTGTGAATCGAAAAAAAAAAAAAAAAAAATCAAAAAACAGTCCGTATTCAAAAATTAACCCGTCCCAGTGTAAATGATAGGAGCGTCATTTTTTAGGTACAAATCCAAACACGCGTAAAACCTTCCAGTCTCAAATGCTTATTTGTGCGATTGATTAACGAAATCGTTTTTGTTTGGATAAATTTAAACAAGTAATTAATTAATTTATTTCAGTAGTAAAATAGATTTCACAGCATTTCTCAAGTATAAATAAATAAAAAAAAAATTTTCAATTTGAAAATGGTTTGTCTTTGTAATATATAAAAATATATTTGTTACTTACATCAAATTGTTGATTTTTTTTTTTTTTACAAATAAACGTATTTCAAAATATTAAAACAATGTTCAAATATATCGTTTTTCCCCATTATTTATTTACCCTTTTCTCTTTCACTACTAATCCTCAATGATTCGCAATGGATATATCACAAATAAATGTCTTTTTTTTAAAATTCAATATTTATATTTTAATAGTCCGTGAATCGAAAATCCGAATCTAAAACTGTATGGTTGAGGCTGGTCCAATGACAGATTAAAAGACAATCTTTTTCTTGGTTTAACTCCAAAAATGCACTTAAAATTTCCTGTTCTCAAATACTTACGAATGCAATGGATTAGGTAAATCCTTTTTGTTTAGATAAATTTTAATTGGTTCGTTTGCTCCAGCAAATAGATATTTCCACAGCATATCTCTATGCAAATGAAAATATATTGTATTTTTTTTTAATTGGGAAATGATTTTTGTCTGAGTAGTAAATGAAAAAAAAAAACGTATTTATTTATTTGATCAAATAAACGAAGCTTTCGTCTTTTGACTTGTTTTGTTTCGAGAATCGAAAATGAGGATATCACAAATAAACGTCTCTGTCCTTAAAAAACAAAACAATATTTTTGAAAATAGTTTATGAATCAGAAAGCGGAATCCAAAAACAGTCCGTAGCTGATAATGAAACTTCTGCTTGTCCTGAGGCAGCTAACAAAATCTCTTTTCCTGTGCAACTCCAGACAAACACAAATGTATCCCGGCGTCCAATCTTTCCGACTGCAATTGATTATCAAAAAGACATTCTCAAAAAGAAATCGTCGCTAAGGATCCAAATCTTATCGAGTCTGTTACACCTACAAGCGTATTAATAACATTAAGAAAAGGTATTAACCCCTACATCCCCACATAGTGGAAAATAGAAGTTCATACTTAGTTATCGCTTGCAGTATATTATATGTAGTTCATATGCATAAATTAAAGCATAAATAAAACAGGTGTTATCTCAGTGTTAAAAACTCACAAAAGGGTTGATATGCCGTAATTTTTTAGAATATGTATTCTGTTTATGAATGAATAATCTACAGAATGCACCATACGCCATAAAACCGATAACTCAAAACGAATGATCGTTTAGATTATGTGTGGTACTTTGGGAAAAGAAATAATCCCGAAAGGGTTGATATGCCGCAAAGAAAATTCGTCAAAGAAATTGATCTTTTTGAATATGTTGTATTTCGCGATGAGGTAACCCATGGGTTTATCTACCGTGAAACAGGCAAGTCAAAAGCATTGTTTGTGATAGGTACTGTGTTTCGGAATTATTAACACAGAAAAGAGTTGGCGCGTCATAAAACAAACAAGGAGAAATGAATTACCCCTTTAGAATGTATGTTGTGCGCTCGATAATAAATGATCCACAAAATGGTTGATGTGCCGTAAAATGTGAAATGAATAAATCCAAAAACGGGGGAAAAAGAAAGAGATACAATCTCAATGATATCAATGACACACGTTCCGTTCTATTTCAAGAATAATTATTATTTATCTCATGGAAGTTATGGATTTGTA
The DNA here is from genome assembly GCF_053919585.1 of Euprymna scolopes. Classification (NCBI taxonomy): domain Eukaryota; kingdom Metazoa; phylum Mollusca; class Cephalopoda; order Sepiida; family Sepiolidae; genus Euprymna; species Euprymna scolopes. The sequence goes on along the minus strand of NC_136517.1, from coordinate 75,846,489 downwards.
GAAATCCCGGAAAAAATAAGAAAAGGAAGAGTTGATTATTTTTTTTAAATAGCATCAGTTCTAGCGCCAATATATAAAGATACAATACACGGACATTTATTGGCTAATCAAAGTTAAATATTTAAAGTTCACTTTTCAAAGTCAGACGTAAATAGAATTTAAGCTAACAAATAAAGCTGTGCTTCTTACTAGCAAATTTCATTTGTCATTGTTGTACCGTGTTATTGGCAATATAAAAACGTATACAATTCAAAAGGCATTTGAAGAAAAAGCTTAATGAGATTAATGGATTGTCAATTGCATGATAAAAATATTATGACAGGATTGAAAATGATGAAAGAAAAAAATTGATTTGTTATGAGGATAGTTTATGACAAATATTTGTGTCGAATTTGAAGACGACCATGTTGTACTCTCCAGGGAAGCAGTAGCGTGGCATTTTCTTGTTGAAGTTAACGTCCGGTCGTTATATTAAAGACATGCCTATCGATAATATGAATTCTTTAAGGCGACTTTCCGAATCACCGTTAAGTTAGGTCATCAAAGTTTAGTTGTGATAAACTTCCATATGATTAGTTCAAAAGAGTTATGGAATTTCAGTGTCAACAATACCAGTAGAGCAGCTGTAGTTGTTGAATCCTGCGCTTATTTTTGTATTGTTGCGTTCTTTTTTGATCGTGTAAATATAATATGTTCCCGAAGAATCTTTTTTAATTGTAAAATTCAGACTATGTCCGCTGGCATGATTCTTTTTAAGAAATACACGATTAGTTTGACACAGAAGATATATCTTTTTTTTGTTGACAGTATATCGTTTCTCGTTCCTTTTGTATCGATTTGTTGTCTGCTCGCTCGAATCAAAACCTATTTTTTTTTTTTTTTCAAAAATGGTGGAACGTTTTCCTCAATCAACCTGAAATGGATTCAAACGACAAACGAAGGCCAAGCGAAAGACGCCCGTATTAAAAGCAACACCCCCTTTCAACGATAGCGTACTATGCACGGCAATACACCGTTAGCATTTATAAATGTCATTTGCTCTTGGTTTTGTCAATATTAAAATTAATTCTGAGTTCTGTGTAGATATCCGAGAAAATAAAACTTGATGTTAGAGAGTCAAATCGTAAATGTTTCGTCATGTTTTCAAGACTAATCAAATTTCTTCAGAGGATTTTCGGGATTCGAAGACATTCCGGCAAAATGAGAACAAAATGAGGATATTTGTTTTATTCCGTAAAACCTACCGCCAATATAAATACTTGGCAGCTAGTCAAAAAAAAAAAAAAAAAAAAAAAAAAAAAAAAATATATATATATATATATATATGACTATATAGATATTGATAGATATATAGATATATGTGTTTATGTATGCGTGTGTTCAGTTTTTAGCATATGTGTTTGCATATCCCAGTGTATACGACAACAGAAAAAAAATACGTGGGTCCTTTTTCCACATGTCTCTTTGAAAAAGAATAGAGCGCTCTCGGTTGATAAAAATGCTTAATATAAGCATGCAGATTCCACTTACTGTAGCAGACTCCTGCTGGTAGCGTAACAGGTAAGACGTCCGCTTGCTGTGAAAATAGCCGGGTTTCGATTTCAGCCTTCGATCACTGAAGAGTGCGCCTGTTGATGACTATGTATGTGTATTACTGTTGCAGTTGCATATGTATCGCATAAGATTTATATATGTTATTAATTATACTGAATAAAAATAATTATGGTGCAGTTTCTTCGCCCTGGCAATTCTATCAGGTCGTTTACGTTGCAGAATGTTTTTTTTTCTTTTCTATTTGACTTTTTTTATTTTTTTATTTAATTGTGTTTTTCTTTTTGTTAACTTTTTGCTTGTTTTTATTGTCCATTGTCTTGATTTGTGACGCTGAGAAGACTTGTCATCGATATCGAAGCCAGTTTGCAACGGCCGGACATTGATAAAAATCTACACCGGAAGAAACGACGCCTCGAAAAATAGTCCCAGTAAAAAAAAGAAAAAAAAAAAAAAAGAATTAGTCCCAGCGATGAAGGCGGAAGCATCCACCCACACTAAGCTGTCTTCTTTCCTTTCGTTCTCTTCCCCTTTCTGTTTTCTTTCTTTTCGTTCGCTTCCCTTCCCTTTCCTTTCTTTTTTTTCTCCCTCTTCTCTTTCTTCCATTTATTTCCCTCTCACTTATTTCTTTTTTTCTTCTCGCCTTTGTTTTCTCTTTTCTTTCGGCCCAAGCAAATTATCTATCGCTTCTTCATTTTAATTACTTTTGCATAGTTTTGGTTTGCACGCGGGCATGCGCGGAATAAATAGTCAATGCGTCTGTGTTTGTAGGAGTATGACTATGCGTGCGTATGTGCGTGTTTATGGTTCAAGTATATGCATACGCGTACACACAGAGGTTTCTAAGTACATATGTGAATGTGTGTATTCTAACATGCGCTTGTGTCAATGTGCTCCCCTTATCTCTCTCTCTCTCTCTCTCTCTCTCTCTCTCTCTCTCTATATATATATATATATATATATATATATATATATAGTAATTTATAAAATATATATTAATCGACATATATATTTTATAAATTATTAACTAGCTCTACCTACGTTTTGAAGTAAATACTTAAAGTTTACGCATAAATCTATACTTTCGTATATTAATTTTATGTGAGTAAATGAAGTAGTTATATATATATATATATATATATATATATATATATATATATATACTAGCAGGGGCGCCCGTCGTTGCCCGGTCGTAAAATACGCTTAATATGATATTTTAGTTTACGCATATTTTGCACTTATTATTATAAAATCAGTTATTTCATATTATAATGTACTCAGTATATAGTCATGATTTCAAAAGTAAAAAAAAAAAAAATAACATGAATTGCTTGCCATCAGCTAGAATCGAAACCTAAACCCAAACATAAAAAAAACCATAGTTTCACGGTTGAAACTAAACCTACAGTTAAGACTGCAGTTTATTTGTACTCAATTCGGTTGGCCTGTAGAAAGGAGTGCGAATTTTATTAAATACAAGCTGGTTTCCATGGAAACAATGTTTTTAATAGACAAGATACAAGTAAGGGCGGTCCACAGAGTTTATATATATATATATATATATATATATATATATATATATATATATATATAGTGGAAATGGTAATTAATAAAAACTGACGAAAGTGCTCAATACTGTTGTAGAGCAAATATGCGTTTTATTCTTTATTACCGTATCTTTCTGTTAAGTTACATTATTGTTTCAGCTACCCGGCCGTTTTTTTTTGGCCGTCTGTAGCTTCCTCAGACTTTTACAGAAAGGTTCGTTATTATGGGATGAAAGAGTGAAAGAGTGAATGATGTCGGGTGGGGGTGCGAGGAGGGCGGAAGAAAGAGAGGAAGGGAACAAGGAGGGAAGGGGGAGGGGGCGCTTGGTATGTCGGTACTATTTTACTTTTGGAGTTTAAGGAACTTGTGGGGGAGGGTCTGGGAAATTTATTTCTGGTGTGGCTGAGGGCATAGGGATACATGGGGGGGGGAGGGGAATATGTGGGGGTAGGAGGAGGGGGTTACTTTAAAATTCGAGTCTTAATGTTAAAGTTTTTGGCGTCTCGTTGGTGAGATGATTTCTTGGTAAGTACGTCTTGACCTGTTGGGTGTTCGCTTATGTTTGGAGGTATGATTCGGTTTATTTATTTAGTTTTTGGAGGTATGATTCGGTTTATTTATTTAGTTTTTATTTTGTTGTTAATTGTTTGGAGAGGGTTAGCTAGTGGTTGTGGGCGCGAGCACACACATTTGCACGTCAGGGCGGGGATGTATGTGTACATGTGAGCGTTTCTTTAAGTATATATGTGTGTACGTGCGCTTGTGTGTGCTCGCGCCCGCGATCGCTAGCTTACCCTCTCTAAACAATTAACAGGTCATCATCAAAGATTTCCCTTTTAGAACAATGTATGATGTTCCTTGGAGTCTCAGTGACAAACAAGTCTCCCCAGATTTCCAGTATTCACCATCTCTTTCGATAACCTTTGTAAATTAATTTGCGTTATCGTAACAGCCGTTTACCACTGATTTCTCTTTGGCAGCGATTATTAGTCTTCACTGAAATTCGGGCAGCAGCAAGTCTCCCCATAACCACAGTCTTCTTCGCACTCATCCAGTGGACTTCTGGTTCGTGTTTCCTCTCCTTAGTTTTTCCATACTCATTGACCGTCCTCGACTATTTGGTATGGTGCGAGTTAAAGACACTTTACTTCTTTTTGTTTTTTTGGAAGAGGGAGGCAACTTACAGTTATATAGTTTCAGTTTCCTTGGTTTCTTGGTTTTACTTCTCTAACAGTTTCTATTTTTCTAGCTAGCGCCTGTAGATCATATGCATTAATCCCGCATTCAAAGGTTTTCCTTAGTATTTCAACCATTTTTATTACTAGCATTTTAACCCGGCGTTGCCCGGGTGCTTGGAGGTGTATGTTGAGCAAAAAAATAAAAAAAAGCGGTCAATTTTTTAAAACTTTGACTCCGATTATGACCCCTTAACATTTATTGTTTGGGCCTCAAACGAAGTTATTAAGTTAGATCCATTTCCAAGGAACCTATATCTAAAATTTCAAGTGTTTAGACCCAAAATTGGCGGAGGAGTTTGGTAGAGTGCTCAAAGGTTAAATCGTTGAACGTTGACCCCTTAACAGCCAACTTTCTGATCGAAAATGGATTACAAAGATTTTCCCAAATCTCAGTACCCAGTATATCAAATTGACTAAAAATTGACATAGTTATTGCGTAGGGAAATGTACACATACACACACACAGACACGTTCACTTTTATATATAGATAGATTGTTATCACTTGTATCTTCTCAGTCATCCCTCTGTTTCAAATCTCTCACATTCTTCATTTTTTTAAAAAAGTTTCTTGTGAGTTTTCCTAGTTCTTTTACTATTATTGGTGATTTTCTTTATGTCCCATATCCCTTTCAGTTCTCTGACCAGTTTAGTGTATGTGCTCTGCTTCTCCTTCTCCTTGATATTAACTATGTGGTCTGCTGGACGGCGAAATATACGATCAGGCAGGACGTTTCCTTCTTGTAAACTGTTAGAATTTCTGGTTTTCTTGCTTGGATGGGTTTATCTGTTTATACGTCCATTCCCATAGAATTGTGTGACTTACGGTTTCAAGTACTGCTGCCGGTTTGTGCTGATACCATTTGTCTGGCTATTCAAGATGCCGTTGTTTGCATAATTCCCAGTGTACTGCCTTCCCACTTAATCGTGTCTATTCTAAGCTGTGTACGGTGTTAACGTTATTCAAAATCGCTTGTTCTTTCTTTCATCAGATAATTTCGATTATTGATTATCGATACTCATCGAAGACATTCCGATACCAAACTTATCTAAGAACACTCCCAGGATCATAAAGTATCTTCGTGTGAAATTTCGTAAAAATCGGCTGAGCCGTTTTCGAGTCCATAGGGAACGAACTCACAGAGACACAGACACATACAGACAAAGTTCCCTTTATATATTAATAGAGGGATAATATGAGTATATATATATATATATATATATATATATATATATATATATATATATATAAAACAGGATATATTTAAAATTATAAAAGAAGGTTCGCCCATTTTATAGCTCCCTTAAGTTAGGAGAACATTTAGATATTCGAGAGATAACTTCCTTTATCTTTCTCAGACAATTTTAAACCCATGATTTAAATTTTATAAGAATATGATATATTTGAACTTGTAAGAAATTGTGCCCTCATAGGACTTGAAGGTTCGGGAACACTCCCATTGTTTTGCTGGTAAATTTTATATGAGAAAATGTGGCGACGGAATCGCGAAGTAATTTCGACGAACGCTACAAAGCAAATAGTTCTGATAGTTTATCCTCTTTCTTCTTCCGCTTCTTTTGGATTCGCTTTTTTTCGTCACTTCCAAAACCAAGTAAGTTTTCACAAGAATGTGTTAACTAAGAATTTTCAACCAATGAAGACCGTTTCAAGCCCCGGAGGTAACACATCTAGGTCAAAATGATTAGCCAACGCGAGTTTAGAAACACGTATACGAAGATTTTCCCCCAGATGATACCTGTTGACCACGCCTCCAACAGGACGCCAAAGAACGTATGTTTAACAATCCACCCCCCCCCCGTGTCTTTTGCCAGGGAAGGCAAGCCGTAGAGGATTCAATGACTTACATACAAACCTTATTTTTCTTGTACACACATTCATACGCACTGTCAAAATTCAGGCGAACAGAAACGCTCATAGCTATAGATGTAATAACAAAAAGAGGGTAAACCGACGCTGCCAAATACTCATATATTACTTACACCGATGAAGACTGAAGGATCAGTCGAAAATATGTACTCATAAAAAAGTTTTTTAATTTTTTTTCATAATATTATTTTGTATTCCTGGATGTCACCAATTGAAAACGAATAAAGAAAAGTTATAAGCTTTTATACTTTTCGTATTCTTTTTTATTCATACATATATTACTTAGAAACACATATTATTCACATTATGAATGTTTTGACTTGTTATTATTTGTTCCATCGTTATTCTATTAATAAAAATAAATGTATGTGTTATAAAATTGTAGATATAAAAACGTTTTGTTATAATTTTCGTTTTTTTCCCCCCTTAAATTTCTCTGTCTATGTTTTGGTGACCCTATCTATTCTTCTAATGTTTCATTTATTCCCATTTTATTATGTATGCGTTTCTGTATATTTCTTTGCTATAAAACGAAACGTTTATACCCAATTTACATTAATTGTTGACATGGTGCTTGGCAAAACCCTAAAATGGTCTTATCAAAAAGTGGGTTGCTTATAAAAATTAAATTTAAGTAACACTCCTAAGAGATAAATGATTCTCTGCATTATGATATTTTTTAAATTAAAAAAAAATTAGGCTAAATTGCGCAACCTACCTATCTATCTATCTATGATATACAATGATCTTTGTCTGTGTGTGTGTATCTGCGTGGGTATGTGTGTGAAATCGTCCCCTATGGACTCGAAAACGGTTGGGCAGATTTTTATGAAATTTCACACGAAAGTACTTTATACGCCTATGGGAATGTATTTGATAAGTATCGATAATCAAAATAATCCAGTTAAAGGAAGAACAGACGATTTCGACTAAAGTTAACGCCTTATACAGCCTAACATCACAAGTGGATTTGAGAAGTTTTATTATCGCGCAAGCAGAAAGACCCGGCATATAAAATCAAAAGTAGGTTCTTTGATATGACAGGGGCGTGTTCAAAATTAATGTTTTTGTTCAGAGAACAATTGAACTACGATACTTGATTTTTCCCTTTTAAATTTGAATTCAAGCCATTATATATATATATATATATATATATATATATATATATATATATATATATATAATTTTATAAAATCAACAGTAGGTTCTCTACAGTGCAATGTAGACTACAATGCATTGTGGCCAAAGTCATTGCGAAGAGGCATGTGAAACTCTGTTTCCAGTGCACTACGATGTGTCCCCAACTAGAGCCAGCAATTAATCGATTTGATTGAAAAAAAAAATGGACGATTATACTGGTTTCGATGAGAATAAAAATATGGGAGTGTGAAGCAATTGCTGATCATCATTGAATCCCGGGCCACGTCGGGTCTCCTTGCTAGTGCGTTTATATAAGCGTGTGTTCAATTCAGGTATTTGCTGTTAATAATACAACGTATATATGTGTTTGTATCTGTGCGTAAATACCCGTACATTTGCGTGCGTGTGGTTTGTATGTAATCATGTATACGTACACGATGATGATGATGTGTGTGTGTGTATCCGTGTATGTCTATACTGTGATGTATGTGCACGCTTGCTGGCATGTGCGTGTTCAGTTTGTCGAATAGTAATTATTTTAAATTATTTATTTTCATTATTATTATTTTTTTTTACTGACGTCATCACTCCGAACTATCCGTTTTCAAATCGGGTCGACTTTTTCACACAAGGTCTCGGGTTTAGACCGAGCAGAGCGGTTCTTAGCAAGGAATTCGATCTCGGTTTAATTAAGAATATTTGTAAACGAAGACGCAAGACGTTGCCAAATGGGACCCATAATGCGTAATAGTAATAATTAAAAATGACTGACCAAGATGCATTAGCCACGACGTCTATTTCCTTTCACACCTTTACGAAACAATATTAAAGAAATCCTTCTCTCGTCAAAAAATGAAGTGAAAGAAATAAAAACAAGTTACAACTTGCAAAAAAACAAAAAACAAAAAAACAACAAAAAATACCCCCCCCCCAAAAGAAAATCAACAACAAACCAAATCATTCATCAGTAATATCTTTCAGAGAAAAAAAAATAATTTCTTCATTTTCTAAGTAGGAATCACGTGACATTTCAATGAAAACCGATTAACCAATCCAAACGCAGTACGAGAACAAAAGAAAAAAAAATTCTTTTGTTATATTTATTTTTAAAACTCATTTTTTTAATTACCCGTGTACGAACACCCGTCCCAGGACGAGTAAAATAATTCCCCGAATAGAAAAGTTTTGAACCAATTTTATATTCTCTTTAAGAAAACGAAATTTAAAACATAACGCTCCTAAACCATATATACAGTATCCTTATCTCAATATTATTATTTTTAAAAATGTTTAGAATTTAAGACTTCGGCTTATGAATTTTGAAACACATTTGCTAGGCGTAAGGGTGGATAATGTGGGATATACTTAGTTTTATGCAAAGAGGAATTCATTTCGTGAAAGTTCATATACCTCGAAATTTTGTGAAATTTTAACAATAAGTTTGGAAATAAATTTATATATCAATAAAAGTGAAATTCGTGTATGCGTCTGTGTGTGTACATTTCCCTACCAAACTACTCCGTCAATTTTCTGTCTACAGACTCGAAATTTGACATGAGGGGTATTGAGATTTGGGAAAATCTTTTTAATCGGTTTTCGACCAGAAATTTGGCTGTCAAGCGATAAAAGTTCAACGATTTAACCTTTGAAAACTCTACCAAATTCCTCCGCCAATTTCGGGTCTAAACACTTGAAATGTTAGATATAGGTTACTTGGACATCGATCAAACTTTTTAATTTGATTTGAGCTCGAAACAAAAAATGTTAAGGGGTCAAAATTAGGATCAAAATTAAAAAAAAAAAAATAACCGCTGTTGTCTCTACCAAATTACTCAGCCAATTTCTGGCTAAACATTTGAAATTTTACATAAAGTATTCAGACTTAAGGCAAGCGTTTTAATCGGGTTCTGGCCGAAAATTCAGCTGCCAAGGGGTCAAGATTCAAAAGATTTGATCTTTACGGTCTCTAGCAAACTATTCAGCCAACTTTGGGTTTAAATATTTGAAATTTTACATAAAGGGTATTGAGACACGCAGCAAGCTTTTTAATCAGTTTTTGGGCGAAAATTTGGCTGCCAAGAAGTCAAAGTTGAAAGAAACCTTTGCAAACTCTACCAAACTCCTCAGCTAATCTTGGGTCTAAACACTTGAAATTTTAGATGTAGGTCACCTGGATACGAGTCAAACTTTTTAATATATATATACATATGCACATAAAGTCATGAACAGTGCATAGCGCCCGAGCAAAGCCGAGCTGAACTGCTAGTGTGTCATAATAGTCTTATGTTTCTAAATTTTTGTAGCTGAGGATTGATAATTCGTATAATTTGGTTGGTTGGTTGTTTTTGTTTTACGGCATATCAACCCTTTTCAGGTTATTTAATGCCGAATCCGGTGATTTTGAAGAAAATTTTTTAATAGAATATATTTGTTTTTTGCAAGTCAGTTTCTATTTAACCCATAGTTGGGACCCTAACAGGTACTACCATTCCGGGTCAGAGTGGACCTGGGAGCAATGGCAATTAAAGGGTGGCTCCACACTCCCCAGAGCCCGCAAGATGGGGTCTCACCATCGGATATAGTTTAAGGTCATATCCAGGACCCCCCATTGAGGGACTTTTACCCTCTGCAGGGGAACAGTCGGCATATTCTAATGCCCCATCGACAGGGCCCGTATAATTTGGATTATTTGGATTATTGATTTTATCTTAAGTGTTATGGTCACAACATATCGTCGATGTAAACTCAAAGCTTCTTCAGATGTCTCTTGTCGAACTCGAGAATCTTTCTGTCGAACTTGTGAATCTGCACAAAATTTCGAACGGAAGCCTTTATTTAATCCACACTTCTGGAGGTTGGAGGTTCAATCATCAGTGCAGGCGATATTCAAAATACAATTGCCAATTACTTAAGACTTCTACTCAGTCATGACTGCCGGAACAAGAGCATGCTACCTCGTGGATTAGATAAAGAGTCCCGTTCGAAATTGATTGCAGATTCCCGAGTTCGATAAGAGACACCTGAAGAAGCTTGGAAATTACACCAACCGAAGCGTTTAAAAATAACACTCAAAATAAGAACAGTAATTCAAATAATCCAACCAATACATGATAATAGGGACTACAGTATAGAAAGGTCTGTAATAACTGGGGCTATGACAACAGCATATTCTTTTTATTGTTTTCACTCTCGAGTATATATCCGACACAGTTAGACAGAGTCAATCAACCAAGAACCACATCGCTCTCTAATATATATCAACGGATACACACTCGAGAGTCAAACCAATGAAAAGAATATGCTGTTGTCCTAGCCCTAGTAATAACTAACCAGAATCGGCAATGCTATAGAATGGACTAAATAGAAGGATGTATGTCTGCAACACATCATTTAGTGGACATACGTCATAATCATATTGACACACCGGTTCTCGTTAGATTATCGAAGTTAAGCAATATCGAGCCTGGTCAGTACTAAAATGGGTGACCATTTGGGGACCCGGTAGTGTATGTGCTCTCTGCTTATCTCAGCATTGTTTCCAGTCGTTTCGCACTTCTCGTCACTGTATCAAACAGTGCCGATTCAGGAGAAATGTGGTTCGGGACTGCGCAACGCTTGCCTCACAATTACACGCGCATTTACACTTACAGAGGTATCTATTGTTTCTTCGGACCGAACAGGGGCATCATCAGCCTCGTAGTGTGCCATTTCTTATGCGGTTGCTTGATTACTTTCAAAAGACCTCTGGTTTACCCGTGGAAAGAGTATGATGGTGTAAATTCCCGAAATACGCGCTGAAACAAGCATTTGACTGAGCACATACCTCGTCGTATTGTTGAAAATTTTTGCAATCAAAATACTTAGAATTTTTCTTTGGCGTTATTTAATCATGACAGTTTGTCTTCGGCTCAACATCTGGTAATTCCATAGTTGATAACACTTTTAGTAGTTTATTTATTTATTTATTTCGGTATTGTGAAAAATATAACTCGGGTACTCGGGAATTTCACGCGATAACCTGCTGGACATTGTTCTTAAGATATCCTTTAACTAGCTCCAAACATTCTGGATGTTGATAGACACTAGATTTTAATGTCCGTTTTGATCGGCATACCGGGCAACCGGAAAAATATGATCTCCAGCTGTCAACGCCTCATATCATATAAATCATTGCATAAGAATTGCTCACGTGTCCACGAGTAACGGATACACCGTCGGGTTATGTACACAAATACACACACATACAGTGCCGGCAAAAAGAAATCCGCACTTGCAAGTTTTTCCAAAACTGCAAAATTAAGCTAAATTGGTCTTATCGTTATTTCTATGGCAGGTGCTCGTCTGAACTCCAATCTCTGCCCCCCCCCTCGCCAATCTTTCACGAAAAACACCCGTCTAGCTGAATCCACTGTGAAAAATTTCCCCCACTCTATATCTGTGCCTAAATCAAAACGTGGATTCCATGAACAAAGCTTCTTTCTTAGAACTGCACGCCTGTGGAACTTTGTTCCGTCTGCCTGCTTCCCACCTGACTACAACTTGGATGTCTTCAAATCCAACGTTAACAAATTCCTAATGAACCGCCCCCTTAAGTAAACACTTCATCAAATCTCCACACTAACATAATGTACTTGCAATAACCCTTATCCCTGAGTGGCTTCCGGGCCTTGATAAGTGGTGATCACTGTGTAAAAAAAAATATATAACTGTTTAAACAAACTATTTGACTAAATATGCAGGTTTTGAAAAAAGTACAAGCACGGACTTTCTTTTTGCCGCCTGTGTACGTCTTACACGCATGCACTCACATACACAAGCACACACACACACGCATATATATATATATATATACAGATAGATAGAGAGAGAGGGAGAGAGAGAGAGAACTTGAATGCCTACTAGACACTATCCTCGAGTGTCTAAGGTCTCTCTGTAAAGGGGTTTGTCAGAACAACCTGGCATGAGGATATTTTCCATTAAAAGTAAACCCTGACCAAATATTCAAAATTACATTTCGTATTCGCTGGCCAAATAAGATTTCCTCACTATGGTTAACTTACATTAGCTTTTATGAGGAATGGTGCACCTTCTCCACATGATATTACCTCAAGTAACAGCATGAAGCTGGATACTCCACCAGACTAGATAAATTCTTGTCCTGGAATCCAGTAAGGCAAAGAGACCAAAACGAAAGATATACTACAACGTATGAAAATGGTTAATTGGGGAGAGGAAAATTATGTTCTCAATTTCTTTACTAACTCAGTGTTTGAGAGATAAAGAACTTTAATAGAACATGCGAATATCTATGTATCTTGTATAGAGTTCAATTGTTAGTCCCATGCTGTGGGTCCCTTAATTTCTGAGAACTTCGACTGAAGTAAAATAAAACAATATAACTATATTATTTTCAATAAATATTAATACATTTTTTCTAAAGACACTAGTGTTTCAAGATTACGCAATCATCAGTTTAGGAAGTGTTAGTTACAGTTTGTAGCGGGACTCATACCAAATCAACAAAGCCAACAATTGGTTTTCTTCCCCTCAGCCACCAGGAATTAACATCAAAATGCAAGTAAAATAAGATACTTCCGAAACCATGTAAGTGGTTTTGTCATAATCGACAGGCATAAGAGTATTCAAACAAACAGAAAGTTTGGAATGATACATGTAACTATTTGACCACTTAATTCTCAATTCACTATATTCGCTCAACTTTAATCTTCTTCAACGTGCTTATATATATTATCTAGGAGAGAAGCTTTAATACCCACAAGACATCGTCCTTGGGTGTATCCGGTCTATCTGTAGAGAAGTTTATCCGAGACACATGATAACATGATGATTCTAATTCGAAGAAAACCATCACCAAATATATAAAAAAAATGATGTGGTGTCTCCTCCAAAAACTCAAGCAACCCCTCTATTAATAGAAAGCAGTTTTTAATAAAAGAAAAAAAAAGCCGTAGACAATGAGGAATCCATAAAAAAACGTAAAGCAAAAAAAAAAAAAAAAAAAAAAAAAAAGCCTGCCAGACTGGTAAAAGGTTTCCTTCAGTCTTAACAGTCTCTGGATACCCACTGTAAGAGTGCCTGCGCGTGAAATTTTTGTGGTAAAAGTTCCGCAAGCTCCAACCACACCTCTCCTGACTCGACATTGTTGAATACCAGTGGCAAATGGAGGTTCAGGACGACTGGAAACAATGCCGAGATAAGCGGAAAGCACATACAGCGCCTAGAATCCCCCAAATCGTCACCCATCTGGTACTAGCCAGACTCAACGTTGCTTAACTTCGGTGATCTGGCGAGAACCGGTGGTTCAACGTGATTATGCCGTACTGGTACTCAGGATAAAAGGGACCCTCAACCCGTTTGTATACTAGACAGGAAAGAGGCAAACAGTGGTATAAACCTTCCTATGTCTGGAAGTGTCACTCCAGCCATGACAGAAGCAAACCAGAGCCAGCCATCAGGCCTCAATGGAAAATGTTTTTGCTGGCACTACTCAAAGTTTGAAAAGTGGAGCAAAACATCAAATAAAATTCTGGCCGAGAAAATAAAGAAAACGACTTCCTTGAGATGAAAAAAAAAATCTAAAAAATACAACACCTTAGTTTGGTCGTCTATCGATACCTTTGATTTCACAGAAACACTACAAACTCAAATCAGATTAAAAAAATACCAAGTGTAACCGTTCTACAGCCGATGTCATGGTGAGCTAAGAACGTTTACATGTGATATCTTTAATTTTGCTCGTGAAACCTTATG
>NC_136517.1:75759855-75827355 GCF_053919585.1 Euprymna scolopes | reverse complement strand
CGTTATTATATTAAAAAGATATGATGCAATTCATATTCGTTTTGAAACAAATATGTCCGTTATAATTCAAATATGGATGTGAAATAATATATATATATATATATATATATATATATATATATATATATATATATATATATATAACACACACACACACACACACACACACACACATATATATATATATATATATATATATTTATTTACCAGTGGTAAAAAAAAACCGGACTAAAGTGCTCAATGTGTAGTCAGAGCAGTATATAGGAAATTTATTACTCATTCTGGACTCACAGTAATAAATTTCCTATATATATATATATATATATATATATATATATATATATATATATATATATATATATATAACACATATCTAACGTCGCCGTCGGTTTTTTAATATCTTAACTACACCTAGGTTGAAAATAAGTCAGCTTACTTAGATAGCCACTTTTCTTTTGAAAAACACGCACAAGGGAAGGAGTGAACCTCAGATCACTTGTACGTTTGCCCTGAAAGTGCCCGTCCATTGGCTGATTAGGATGAGCGCGGTGGAAACTAGGAAGCTGATTGGTTAACTAAAAATTTAATAGACTGTGCGTATATAAAAATGCGAGGCAACCACAACTCTTTTCATAAGCCTGATGATTTCTCACGAGAATGACACACGGAATATTCTGTGTAGCTTAATTGCCATACATATTTTTATGACTTAATTTATATATATATATATATATATATATATATATATATATATATATATATATATATATATATGATGCATCTTTCTGAAGAAATGCCTCTTATTTAATTTATTCTACCGGAATGGATCAGAAGGGATTGAAAATTCCGGGTTGCGTATATATATATATATATATATATATATATATATATATATATATATATATATATATATATATATAGTTCAGAAGTTCAGAAAAACATTGGTACCGTCGGTTTCAATCCCAACATAAAGGGGACCTGTTAATGGTAAAACGTAAGTGATGTTAGGCTCTCGTCAGCCATGTTATTTCGGTCTGAGGAAAAAATTTCAGGCCCGCATTTATTTTTTTATAATGATGTTCATTTTTATTTAACTATAGCTTATACCTATCTCTGTATCTTTAATTTTATTCTAATATTAATTTTCTAATTTTTTAATTTTTTATTTAATGCATTTTAGTAAATATGTACTGTTCTGTTTTTGCTTGGTTTCCGGTCTGCCTTCTGTTAATTTTAGCTGGTGCAAGGGAGATAATTACATTATCTTATTAATGTTCCTTCTTTGTTTCAGTTAAGGGGAGGTAATTAATCTATCTTGTTTATTTTTGACCCTTTTTTATTTTATTTCATTTTATTTAAAATAGTTGAGGGAAGTATGCAGGCTATTTGATTTAACAAATATATATATATATATATATATATATATATATATATATACATAGTAGTTTAAATGCACACATACATACATATACACACATATATATATGCATATATACACACATATTTATATATGCATATATACACACAGACGCATATATATACACACACCTTTGTATAAACACACACACACACACACACACACACACATATATATATATATATATATATTATATCGTAGGTTATTTATTAATAGGTATTTGTCTCTCGGTTAAGCGTCTTGTAATTCTGCCATTGATTACGATTTTAAAAAGTGTTTTTTGTATTTTTACTAGAAATATAGCGTGAAAACTAGGGAAGTTTACGCAGTGACCTGTTGGACATTGCTATTAAGATATCTTTTAATTAGCCCAAGACATGTTGGGTAAATATATGTAGTGTTGATAGATGTTATAATTTAATGTCCGCTTTTATCGGCATACCAGGCTACAGGCGTCAACAACCAATAACGACCGAATGATTGCGTAAGAATTGCTTCTTGTCCACAAGCAAACCGATACATACATTCTCAAATATATGCATTGCACACACACGCGCATCTCTCTCTCTCTCTCTCTCTCTCTCTCTCTCTCTCTCTCTCTCTCTCTCTATATATATATATATATATATATATATATATATATATATATATATAGTCATCCACATACAGTACTGTTTCGCTGTTTCACAGCTCATCAGTGCGGCTAGACAAGAAACTACCTCAAGCCAGGATTGAAATATATATATATATATATATATATATATATATATATATATATATATATATATATATATATATATATATATATATATATATATATATATACCTGTCTGTGCGTACGTGCGTGTCCGTATGTTAATTCCTACTGGAGAGATTTCATATACCCATTAACCACTATACCCGAGTGTTTTCGGGCTTTCTCTACAGAGATTTGTATGGATTCAGACATGAATATACTTCACCCTACAAGTAAAGCTAAATCAAATATTCAAAACTAGTCATTCCCCGCCGCACCTTTCTGTGGCTCAGTTTGTTAAACTGTCCCCTCCCAAAAGACAATCTTTAAGTTTTTTATAAGAAGAAATTAGTGTGGCTAACTGTTTTTTTTTATTACAAAAAATGTCTCTAGATAGAGAGATGGAGAGAGAGAGAGAGAGAGAGAGAGAGAGAGAAAGAGAGAGAGAGAGAAAAAAAATTGGGAATATATATATATATATATTACAATAGAAAAATGCGAGCATGAACAGTAATATGGTTAAGCTTAAAACCGGAAAAGAAAATGACAATATATTTTAGTAAAAATTATTATAAATTTATAACTTAAAATATTGCAGCATTAAAAATTGATTGTATAATGTTGTAAATTGAATTAAAAAAAATTCTTATTGCTGCAATATTTTAAGTTATAAATTTATTATATTTTTTATTAGAATATCTTGTCCTTTTCTTTTCCATGTTTAAGCTTAACCATATTACTTTTTATGCTCGCATTTTCCTATTGTAATATATGATATTTCCAGAATCCACTTGTTCTTTGTTTAATTTCAGTCTTATTTTTTCCCCCATAAAGATAACATACACATATGTAATAACAATGTCCGCCACTCATCTGCTTTTAATAAAATCCCCAATTATCTCCCTTTCACCCTTTCATTCTCTCTGTTTCAATTGTTACTTCTCCGTTCGCGAGAGCGGTGAATTAATAGCAACAGTAGTC
Source organism: Euprymna scolopes (assembly GCF_053919585.1). NCBI lineage: Eukaryota > Metazoa > Mollusca > Cephalopoda > Sepiida > Sepiolidae > Euprymna > Euprymna scolopes. Next base: position 75,824,221 of record NC_136517.1, on the reverse strand, counting down.
ACTGAAGCAACATGGTTGCTATGGAAACAAGTCATAAAAACATCGCTGACCTCCTTACGAATTTTCACGATTTGAACACCAGTAAATTCATAACTTTTGTTTTACTGAACGAAAATTGAAACTGTTTTTCACAATATAGCCGAGAAGGTGATCTATAAACTAATAATTGTTTGAAATTTGGTCGAAAAATGAGTTGTAAATATTTACAGCTTCCCTTCCAATTTTCGGATTTTTAATCATGTCAAAATGCGCTTTATCTCTTTTTAATGGATTGATTATTGTTATTTCCTCAGATGAAGTAAGGGCAAAATAGATTCACTGATTGATATAATAATTAAGTGATTGATGGTGTGCTACGAAACAGATACTGTCAAGAATTGTAAATGTCAACTGAATTAAAGGAATAAATTATAATATGGTCAACATCATGAAATTGGAATGTAGACTTTTGTCATTCATTCATCACACACACACACACACACACACACACACACACACACACACACACACACACACACACACACACACACACAATCATGGCAGGAAGACCCGTTTTTATGTTCATGATTAAAAGTAGTAAATGAAAATTAAAAAAAATAATAGGGTAGGTCAACTGACCAATTTCGCCCTCACTTTTCATAAGCTGGATCGAAGGATTTGCTTTTTATTAATAAAACCGAGTGAAATGAGTGATGATACGTTTAAAATTATATGGGAGACTATACGTTTAAAAAATAGCGATAAAGTATATTCTAAAAGAAAACCGTGATACACTATACGTCTAGAATATCGATACGTATGATATCATCTAGAGACTGATCATGTTCAAACCTAAGAGACATTCCCTCTGCTTGCAGAGAGAAGGCTTTTCCAAGCGAACATGAATACTCTCAAAGAGCTTCATGTGATAGGTCGAATGAGCATGACTCACAATAGTGAATGAGTCAGTGGCAAAATTTCGTGACAGTAATTTTAAATAGCGAAAAATCATGTAAAAACGGAAAGAACTAATGCATTTTATTTCGTGTATTATAGGTCTGGTGCGTTTTGCCGGCATAATGTAAAAAAAATGAGCGCAGCAATGTAGTCAGGGGGGAGAAAAAGCTATCATTGCGACGCCATATTTGAATCGTAGGTTAATGTTCGGTTATTGATGCGAATACTGTTAATCCCCAACAAAAGAATAGCCAATCACAATGGACGGAATCAGACAGGGGAGACTTTATTATTTATGAATCGAAAAATGGAAAGAGGATGTTATGTGTATGCATGTAAAAACCAGTTAATGGCGGTGCAAGCACATTATCGTGGGAAAATATAGAAGTTGATCCGGTCTTAACTGCTAGAGATGAAGCACCAAATATTGAGAGAGAGAAATTGGAACTTCTTCCTCTATATATGTAGCGATTGCGGTGGTGTTACTCATCGGATGTAATGTAGCATTTTATTATCAAAATCATAAACTGTATATTTGTTTTTGTTTACAAACCCAAGGAGAAACGATGTTCAATCTAACCAAGGGATAGAATTTTCAACGTTGCTAAATGTGAAACGTTTTTATATTTCCATCAAAATTCTCCAATTAAACCGAGCTTAACAATTATTTTTGATAAATACGTATTTGCTATCCTCATATTTATGTTTCATGTCTATCAACACTCATCAGCATGGCAATACGCAACTGTACTTCCAGTCGAACGATTCGACCTATGTACCTGTGTAACACCAATCAAGCATCCTAAGCCATTAAATCACCCTAACTCCCACAATATATCTACGAACATAGTCAGTCTAAAAGAGTGCTCAATCTACCCTAACGTGCGCATCTTTACTTAGTGGGTACGTAGCTTAATAATTATGTTTAATAAATAAATGTTTTACTATTCACAGACAGTTTCATTCTAATTAAGAATCTTTAGTGTGGCTAATGTAGTTGTATTCCCAGTCGAACGATTTCAACCCTGGACCCAAATAACTAGACGATAAACATCTTACCGCTTGACCGTCGTGGCAATCGCATATCATATGTGAGATAGACACACACAGACATGACAGAAGGAAATGGACACCATATACACAGCCATAACAGAAGGAAATGGACACCATATACACAGACATGACAGAAGGAAATGGACACCATATACACAGACATGACAGAAGGAAATGGACACCATATACACAGACATGACAGAAGGAAATGGACACCATATACACAGACATGACAGAAGGAAATGGACACCATATACACAGACATGACAGAAGGAAATGGACACCATATACACAGACATGACAGAAGGAAATGGACACCATATACACAGACATGACAGAAGGAAATGGACACCAAATACACAGACATGACAGAAGGAAATGGACACCATATACACAGACACGACAGAAGAAAATGGACACCATATACACAGACATGACAGAAGGAAATGGACACCATATACACAGACATGACAGAAGGAAATGGACACCATATACACAGACATGACAGAAGGAAATGGACACCATATACAGAGACATGACAGAAGGAAATGGACACTATATACACAGACATGACAGAAGGAAATGGACACTATATACACAGACATGACAGAAGGAAATGGATACCATATACACAGACATGACAGAAGGAAATGGACACCATATACACAGACATGACAGAAGGAAATGGACACCATATACACAGACATGAGAGAAGGAAATGGACACCATATACACAGACATGACAGAAGGAAATGGACACCATACACAGACATGACAGAAGGAAATGGACACCATATACACAGACATGACAGAAGGAAATGGACACCATATACACAGACATGACAGAAGGAAATGGACACCATATACACAGACATGACAGAAGGAAATGGACACCATATACACAGACATGACAGAAGGAAATGGACAACATATACACAGACATGACAGAAGAAAATGGACACCATATACACAGACATGACAGAAGAAAATGGACACCATATACACACACATGACAGAAGGAAATGGACACCATATACACAGACATGACAGAAGAAAATGGACACCATATACACAGACATGACAAAAGAAAATGGACACCATATACACAGACATGACAGAAGGAAATGGACACAATATACACAGACATGACAGAAGGAAATGGACACCATATACACAGACATGACAGAAGGAAATGGACACCATATACACAGACATGACAGAAGGAAATGGACAACATATACACAGACATGACAGAAGGAAATGGACACCATATACACAGACATGACAGAAGGAAATGGACACCATATACACAGACATGACAGAAGGAAATGGACACCATATACACGGACATGACAGAAGGAAATGGACACCATATACACAGACATGACAGAAGGAAATGGACACCATATACACAGACATGACAGAAGGAAATGGACACCATATACACAGACACGACAGAAGGAAATGGACACCATATACACAGACATGACAGAAGAAAATGGACACCATATACACAGACATGACAGAAGAAAATGGACACCATATACACAGACATGACAGAAGAAAATGGACACCATATACACAGACATGACAGAAGGAAATGGGCACAATATACACAGACATGACAGAAGGAAATGGACACCATATACACAGACACGACAGAAGGAAATGGACACCATATACACAGACATGACAGAAGAAAATGGACACCATATACACAGACATGACAGAAGGAAATGGACACCATATACACAGACATGACAGAAGGAAATGGACACCATATACACAGACATGACAGAAGGAAATGGACACCATATACACAGACATGACAGAAGGAAATGGACACCATATACACAGACATGAGAGAGGAAAATGGACACCATATACACAGACATGACAGAAGGAAATAGACACCATATACACAGACATGACAGAAGGAAATGGACACCATATACACAGACACGATAGAAGGAAATGGACACCATATACACAGACATGACAGAAGAAAATGGACACCATATACACAGATATGACAGAAGGAAATGGACACCATATACACAGACATGACAGAAGGAAATGGACACCATATACACAGACATGACAGAAGGAAATGGACACCATATACACAGACATGACAGAAGGAAATGGACACCATATACACAGACATGAGAGAGGAAAATGGACACCATATACACAGACATGACAGAAGGAAATGGACACCATATACACAGACATGACAGAAGGAAATGGACACCATATACACAGACATGACAGAAGGAAATGGACACCATATACACAGACATGACAGAAGGAAATGGACACCATATACACAGACATGACAGAAGGAAATGGACACCATATACAGACATGACAGAAGGAAATGGACACCATATACACAGACATGACAGAAGAAAATGGACACCATATACACAGACATGACAGAAGGAAATGGACACCATATACACAGACATGACAGAAGAAAATGGACACCATATACACAGACATGACAGAAGAAAATGGACACCATATACACAGACATGACAGAAAGAAATGGACACCATATACACAGACATGACAGAAGGAAATGGACACCATATACACAGACATGACAGAAGGAAATGGACACCATATACAGAGACATGACAGAAGGAAATGGACACCATATACACAGACATGACAGAAGGAAATGGACACCATATACGCAGACATGACAGAAGGAAATGGACACCATATACGCAGACATGACAGAAGGAAATGGACACCATATACACAGACATGACAGAAGGAAATGGACACCATATACACAGACATGACAGAAGGAAATGGACACCATATACACAGACATGACAGAAGGAAATGGACACCATATACACAGACATGACAGAAGGAAATGGACACCATATACACAGACATGACAGAAGGAAATGGACACCATATACACAGACATGACAGAAGGAAATGGACACCATATACACAGACATGACAGAAGGAAATGGACACCATATACACAGACATGACAGAAGGAAATGGACACCATATACACAGACATGACAGAAGGAAATGGACACCATATACACAGACATGACAGAAGGAAATGGACACCATATACACAGACATGACAGAAGGAAATGGACACCATATACACAGACATGACAGAAGGAAAAAACAACAACAACTATGAATATGAGGATAAAAGTCCGCAAAAAGAATGAATGCATTAATTTTTGTAATATTAGAATTATTTCAACTACTGTTCTCATCCTAGTTTTCTTCTCAAAGTTTCGACCGATGTAACGTCAAACCGTCGTCATGTAACCTTGTCCGAGAACCAACACGTTGTATGCTCAGCCGCAAAGGAGGCAAAGAATAAAAAAAGAACTTCAACTCGCTTTTTGTTTTGTAACAACGACATTTATTTCCTCATTGTTACGGCCGTTACGCCCCCTCCCCTACGTGGTCGTCTCCTCAAGCGTAATTCACGCATCTAACGTGATCTCGAATGTTCTCTCCTTCTCTCCCGTGATCTTTCACTTTCTCCTTTTTATAATCTTTTTTTTTCTTTAGCGGTGTCATTTCGCACATATTTGCATACGCGCATACGTTCTATGTTACATTCAGATGTATCTTCCTTAAGGATTCCGAAAAATAATGTTGATTTCTTTTTAATACTAATCGAAGCCTTTTCTATTTCAGATCGATCATAAAACACCATGACAAAAAGGCATTAGAATTGTCTATAGGCCAATCAGTGTCAAATTGTTGCAAACACTAAGACTCAACATTTCGTTGTTTGTGGAGTGACTGTCGCATTTATCAGCGAGGGAAATAATCTATACAATCAGTTCTAGATCGATCAGCATCTTTTGAGAATATTCTTTAGTATCGATGAGGTGATATATTACTTATTTATATTTCCGGTTTCATTTTACTTTAGTCGAAGTTCTCCAAAATCCAGTGGGGCTCCCTTCCTATGGTAAGCACTATATAACATACATGGATATTTGAATATTCCATTGAAGTTCTCCTTTGGAATTATGGAGTCACGCTCTCCAGATCTCAAAGTATGGAGGACAAACTATGACCCATGCAGTAGGATCCTCTCCCCACGTCGCAAGAACGGTTTATTAAGAATGTAATCTCACTAAACACACGCGCGCGTGCACGCACACAATCATACACGCACGCGTACACACACAAACACATACACGCACAAACGCACACATGCATACACACAAATTCACACACACGCACCCACACAAACACACACATGCACATAAACACACACATGCACATAAACACACACACACAAACATACACGCATGCACACACACAAGCACACATGCATGCACACAAATTCACACACTCACACACACAAAAACACACACACGCACGCACACACGCACACACAAACACACACATACACATAGACACACGCATGCACACACACAAACGCACACATGCATACACACAAATTCACACACACGCACACACACGCACCCACACAAACACACACATGCACATACACATAAACACACACACACAAACACACACGCATGCACACACACACAAACGCACAAACATACAAACACACACGCGCACAAACACACACACATATGCATACAGACATATGAACACACACGCACACAAACACACACATGCATGCACTGACACGCACACGTACACAGACATGAACACACACGCACGTGGATGTCTTCTGTGTCATAAAGGAAGTCTCGTAAACACTGATAAGCGACTCCGTCAACTCGTGGTCTGCGCAACTCATTAATTTGTTACTTTCAATTCTCGGTCTTGTTTTTAGGTTTCATTCAATGTTGCGATGAAATTTAGAAAATAAAATAAAAAATCTCTGTCAAAGAAAGATAAGAGAAATGGGGGGAAAAAAACAGCCAAATTTATGTACAAAAAATGGCGGCGCGACATTTTCGTGAAATGTTATATGCATAGTAAATACGTTTTTAATACTGGATCTTTATTTTTAACAGCGTGTTATGTATTAAGTTGCGTGTTTTATTCACGTTATTGTTGGTGCGGATTATATTACCAAACACATGGTTTATTTAGTTCGCAAGCTACAACATAAAGAATACTTCAAAAAGTTAAAAATGTGACTCGTATAGAAGAGTTTATTTATTTTCTCTTTATATCCATCCCCGCGGACGAAATAAACAGTTAGTTTCGTTGTATATCCCCAGAAATAAAAAAAAAACCGCATACACAAAAGACAGTTTAATAATAACATTTTTTGGTACTTGTACAGTTTAATCAAGACATTAAAAATGAAAATATTGAAAAAAAAAAGGGTTATATTGTACGCATCCGTTATGGACTGAAGATCGATGCGTTCTACGGTGGCGTTTATTCTGTATGCTGCACAGTTTAATCTTAACATAATCCTAATTCGCTGGTTTGACTGATCATGAACGACAAATTAAGGTACAACATTACACAAATGATCCTGCTGATCAAAGCACGACAAATTTAAGCACGACAAATTGTTTTTGCCGTTTTATTTTTCGCTTAAAGTCTATGCATACAATTTTTTTAGACTTAAGGAGAACATTTTTAAATATACTAGCTAAACATTAAAAGAAATAATGTTATTGATTTACAATTTGTAAATCATAATTTTGTTTATATAGTAAATGCTTTTTTAAATAGTAAATTTTTACCAAAAAATGAAAATAAATAATTCAATACATCATTTAAATCCCCAAATCTCGACCCGTCAATCTGAAAAATAAAATTTATTTATTACGGAGATGAAAACTAATACACATGCCAGTTTCTCTAAATTAATTCATTTGCTTCTGGTTCTTGGCATAAGAATCTGAGGTTGATCAAATGACGTGTGAGGCTTTTCTACCAAGGAATAAGTGCCACACATCACTGAAATGAAGAAAGACCGTTCTTAGCAATTTTATACCCGACCACGGTGCACTTTCTGGAGAGACAGTTCTCTTAATCTTCAGGTCTTTTTCCATATCTCGCTGCAATATGTCCACCCAAGTAGATGGAAGATAAATATCTAATAAAAATAAGATCCGATAATAAACGCAAGCTTCCTTTCCGAGTTTTATGATCTCTTTTTTGACTCACGTTCACCACTAAAAAGGCATATAACTGCTTGGACCTAAATGGCTACTATTTGGTACCATACATAGGAAAGATTAACAAGATGTTGGTTTACATTTAAACTTCTGCATATCAGTACAGTCATGAAAGCAGGCAACAGGAAAGGAATTCCAAAGTCTAGCTGCTCGAGGGAAGAAACTATTAAAGTAGAACGTTTTCTGACATTTAGGAACTTCAACAGTTGAGGGGTGAGTTTCTGGCATTTAGGGACCTCAACAGCAACGGGGTGAGTTTCTGGCATTTAGGGACCTCAACAGTAACGGGATGAGTTTCTGGCATTTAGGGACCTCAACAGTAACGGGGTGAGTTTCTGGCATTTAGGGACCTCAACAGTAACGGGATGAGTTTCTGGCATTTAGGGACCTCAACAGTAACGGGATGAGTTTCTGGCATTTAGGGACCTCAACAGTAACGGGATGAGTTTCTGGCATTTAGGGACCTCAACAGTAACGGGGTGAGTTTCTGGCATTTAGGGACCTCAACAGTAACGGGATAAGTTTCTGGCATTTAAGGACCTCAACAGTAACGGGGTGAGTTTCTGGCATTTAGGGACCTCAGCAGTAACGGGGTGAGTTTCTGGCATTTAGGGACCTCAACAGCAACGGGGTGAGTTTCTGGCATTTAGGGACCTCAGCAGTAACGGGGTGAGTTTCTGGTATTTAGGGACCTCAACGGTAACGGGATGAGTTTCTGGCATTTAGGGACCTCAAAAGTAACGGGATGAGTTTCTGGCATTTAGGGACCTCAACAGTAACGGGATGAGTTTCTGGCATTTAGGGACCTCAACAGTAACGGGATGAGTTTCTGGCATTTAAGGACCTCAACAGTAACGGGGTGAGTTTCTGGCATTTAGGGACCTCAGCAGTAACGAGGTGAGTTTCTGGCATTTAGGGACCTCAACAGTAACGGGATGAGTTTCTGGCATTTAGGGACCTCAACAGTAACGGGATGAGTTTCTGGCATTTAAGGACCTCAACAGTAACGGGGTGAGTTTCTGACATTTAGGGACCTCAACAGTAACGAGGTGAGTTTCTGGCATTTGGGACCTCATAAGTAAAGGGGTGAGTTAAAAAAAAAAAAAAAAAAAAAAAAACGATAACCTGCCTGGAAGTCAGGTTAATACGGAAGGTGTCAAAAGGATGAAAGATATATGGTTCTGCTCGGACATAAAAAGAAGTATATAAACAACCCGCAAAAATAATTCATACATAAAAAAAACATATTTGAAAACAATGACAATTCAATATTCGGTTGAAGACATTGTTTGATAGAAACTTATACTAGGCAAAGGCAGATAAAACGGAAATATTCAAGTATTCAGTAAGTATTAGTTTAATAGTTACAAACATAATAAATAGAAATAAAAAAGTCACGCACTTTTAGAAGACATTTATTTCGAATAAGATTTTAAGATAAATTAGAAAACTTTATATGTTAGAAAAATGATAAAATCATTTTTATTTACTTTTCTTTTTGTTGTAAGTCCCATATTTCCCTCAAAATAGTCGCACCAGGGTAATAAGTCCAGTCCGTAGTTTTTTTCTTCGTTTTGTTGTTTTGAAGGAGGTAATTCCTTGGAGAAGAAAAACTTAAATGTACATGCTGTCCAGTTATTATACGCGTGCTTCGCTCCAGTTTCGAGCGGGTAAATAAAGTAAACGCACAAAGCAGACGTAAAATAACTGGACAGTACATTCATGAATTTTATAAATGATTTTATCAAGAATTCTTCATAAGTTTTCATTTCGGTTTCGATATATATATATATATATATATATATATATATATATATATATATATATATATATATATATATATATATATATAATACATTCCACAGACAAACAACGTCGCAGCCCACAAGAACCATGGCAGTCAAAGAACCGGAAGTCCAAGACTCGAGTTATATATATATATATATATATATATATATATATATATATATATATATATTGAAATCATAACTTTATAATATATAAAAATTGATAGAACATTAACTCTCTAATAATATATACGAAATCTGCAAGAATTAAAATATCATATTTAAGCGTACTTTACGCCGCGCTACGTCGGGCGTCCCTGCTAGCTTAGATAAATACTTCTGCAGTTTTAACAAAAGAGCTACAATAATATCAGAGCATCGCCATTAATGCTGAACATCTACAGAATACCAACATCAATATATTACATATGAATGAGTTCACTATGGAATTTCCACAGGTCATGCTAGTTTTTTTGTTTTTTTTTTTAATTAATAGCCGAAGAGAACTATGCCACCGTGAATGTAAAATGTTAAAAAAAAAAAAAAAACAACAACAATAAAAAAGCGTGGTTCTGCTGCTGACGACTTTTCAAAGTTCGCACCTTAATCTTGTCCCTGTGTCGCCATCTTCCGGGCGATTTCTTAACCCAGGGGAGATAACCTGTATATTTTGTATAACAAGAATACCTCTTCACCTTCATACCATATAACGACGCCACGATTCTTTCAAACTATAAGAGAAAGCGACCATATGGTGAAGTTTAATTAATTTCTTTTTTTTTTTTGTTGCACTCCGGTTTTTATTAAGCGATGAGAATAATAACCGGAAAGACGTGCTTATTAAATATGCTATTTTTATAGATCTGTAAAAAATTATGCTTTCCGGTATTGTACATTCAAAATATCGATAATAAAAGTGAGTTTGACTTTCGTTATTCTAAGCTAGCACGGCTACCCGGCGTTATCCGGCAGGAGGGGTAGCATGGATAACAAAAGAGAAAAGAAAAATTGTGTGAAACATTTTCTTCTTAATCTAGTCCTGGATATGACCTTAAACTATATCCAGTGGTGAGGCCCCAGCTTGCGGGCTTTGGGGAGAGTGGAGCCACCCTTTAATTACCATTGCTCCCAGGTTCACTCGGAGTGGTAGTACCTGTTAGGGTCCCAACTATGGGTTAAATAGAAACTGACTTGAAAACAACAAATATATTCTATTAAATTTTTTTTTTTCAAAATCTTTGGATTCGGCATTAAACAAACTGTAAAACAAAAACAACCAACCATCTTGTTAAACTCTCCCTCTTTCCTTGTCTCCGTCTCTCACACGCACGCTATCTAGTAGGTCATCCCATAAGTTCTGTCTGAATTTTTACCTTTGTTTTTAAACTGAACGAAACTTAAAAAATATTGTGGATACTGTGTAAGTTTTTACATTTTTTATGTTTAGATGCATTTTAACTGATTACAGTTTTTTTTTACAGAACTATAAAATTTAAATTTGTTTAATTATAACCCTACTTACATGGAAATGCCTAAGAAGTGTTTGAGGCATATAATGCTTTATGAGTTCAAGAAAGAAAACTCAGCAGCCGAAACGGCCAGAAATATCCCACTTTGAATTGTTACCACCTAATGCAACAATTAATGTTCAAATCTACTTTCAGAAATTAGAGCGTTTGAATTAAGCTTTGACGAACACCCGCCCCCTGATCTAATGAATCGAAAAAGGGTGATGTTTAATCAGGACAATGCACGATCAAACACAGCCAAATTCATCTCACAAAAGACCGAAGAACTTGATTGGGAGAAAATTCCTCATCCACTCTATTCTCCTGATCTTGCTACTTCAGACTACCTTTGTTTCGTAGTTTACAAAATCATTTGGAAGGAACAACTTTTGTAACGTATGAAGATGTTGACGCTGACATTTGTGAGTTCTTCGAACCAAAGCCAAAAGAATTGATAAGTTTGTTAATAGATGGAAGGAAGTCATAGATAACCAGGGAAAGTTAATAGATGGAAGGAAGTCATAGATAACCAGGGAAAGTTAATAGATGGAAGGAAGTCATAGATAACCAGGGAAAGTTAATAGATGGAAGGAAGTCATAGATAACCAGAGAAAGTATATTGATGATTAAATCTTAAAAACAAAAATGTAATATTTGGTCATTTCTTTTCTTTATTCATAAATTCAGACAGATCTTATGGGATGACCTGGTAGTTCTTTAAATCAGCTACACTATCAATATATCACTATCTTCTTAATATTTTCACCCCTCCCTTCTCCATTATCTCTCTCTGTCTCTCTCTCTCTCTGCATATATATATATATATATATATATATATATATATATATATATATATATATATATATATAAAATAAAAATACTTTTGCATGCAAAATCCGATCCCGGATTTTGCTAATTCCTACCCTCTGATGAGAAAGAAAGTATTTCTTCGAAACTCCGCGAATTAAGGACTATCCACTTATCTAGTGTTTCCTTTTCAGATTAAATATGTTTTTAACACATTTCAAATTGTTTTTTTAACATGTTTTATTAACTGTTTGCTCATATATATATATATATATATATATATATATATATATATATATATATATATATATATATATAATGATGGTTGTCTAGTTCGTACGACAGAAAAAAATGTATATTTAAAAGAGTGTAGCCATCAACAATTGTAGGTTTTTCAGACTTTTATCATTATTTATTTTAATATTTTAAAATATTTTCATAACGTGTTTCAAACCTTGTTCAACTCTCTTCAGATATTTTTATATAAAGGTTTTTTTAGGTAATGTCTTTTTGGAAAACATTTTATCTCTGGCAACACTGATTGTGTTTTTCAGAGAAATGCCAAGCCAATATCAGACTTTTTGTCACCAATAAGCACAACAATCAGTGTTGCGAGAGATAGAATGTTTTCCAAAAAGACATTACCTAAAAAAACAACCTTGAAACGCGTTATAAAAATATTTTAAAATATTAAAAACCTACAATTGTTGATGGCTACACTCTTATATATATATATATATATAAATATATATATATATATATATATATATATATATATAAATATATATATTTATATATATATATATATATATATATATATATATATATATATATATTCAGACAGATATTATTAAGTAGCACGAAGTGTTCTTGCTTAATAATATTTTTGTAATTTTTCCATTTTTTCGAATGGTCGTTCTTATGTCTTGGTCGAATTTGTGTAGGAACGTTCGATAGTCGTTTTCGTCCATCTTTTTCTTTTTTTTTTGCTAGTGCTTTCAACTGATTTTTTTTTTCAGTCGTCCTCAGGCAGTTTTTTTAAATAATTGTTTCGCTTACAATCTGGATTCTTTTATATGCTTCTGTTCAAATTACATTTAAATTACTTGATATATATACATATATATATATATATATATATATATATATATATATATATATATATATATATATATATATATATATAAATACTGAAGCGTCTCGTATGTCAAAAAAAAAGTCAAACGTTTATACGTGTTAAGAACGCAATTAAAATAAATGTACAATGGTTTAAAAGTGATTTAAAAATGGTATGGAATTGAGATTTTTGTTATTTATAAATGTAAATTACAACATATATATATAGATGTACATAAGTAATTACGTGCACACACACACACACACACACACACACACACACACACACACACACACACACACACACACACATATATATATTAGATGTTTACGCACCTAGGTACTTTAAAATGTTATTACTGTTTTCAAAATTTACATTGTTAATTTTTAGTTCTTATATACAGTGTTTTCAATATTTTTATTCTTTTTTATATTTGGATTCATATGAATTATTTTTGTGTTTTCAACTAGGATTTTTCTATATTAGAAATGTGGGCAGCCATGTTGTTTAAGGTGTTGGAAAATCGAGTTTGTATCTGAAAGATGCAGGGTTAATCGCCTGGACAATATATTGGTCGTGTGTCCAATTTAGCTGTAAGTGTTTCTATTGTTGGAGATGCATTCTCCCAGGGCTTATTTGAATTGGTGGACTGCATTGGGAGCTTGTGTTCCTTCTGGGCCAGTTTGCTGCATTCACTTACCATATGATTTATCGTTTCGTCTATTTGTCCACAGAGTCTGCATTTATTGTTTTCTTGTGTTTTATCGATCTTTGATTTGATGTGGTTGGTTCTTATCGAGTTATCTTGTGCTGCGGTTATCAGTTTCTCGCCTTGTGTGTCCTTTTCGCATCCATGTCCAAGTGTTTCCGTTATTCTCATCTTTTGTCATCCTTATGAATTTTCCATGTAATTGTTTTTCTTCCCATTTTTCTTCCTTTGTCTTATACTTTATCTCTCTGTTTTCTGTTCTGTCGATTTTTTCAGTGTCCTTCGCTGCCATGATTATCCTTTCCGTGTTCTGCGTTATATATTTTTCAAGTCCGTTTTTTGTGTTATGCATGCAGTTTTTTTATACAAACTAGTCATCTCTCGCCTTCTTTTCTTTTTACGTAGAGTCGGTCAACATCGTCCTTTAGATGTAGTGCATTGTGGATGGGCATGAGTTTCCTGGTCTTCTGATCGAGCTGTCTCAGTTCTTCTTTGGTCCATCCTATGGACAGTCCGGAGTATCTTATTAGTAATATTGCCCATGTATTTATACATTTTATTAGGTTTCTGCTGTATAATTTAGTTTGTAGAAGTTTTCTTATTTTCCTAATTTCCAATTTTCTCTTTCATTTCTGTGGCTTTGATGGTGTCTGCTTCCAGAACTCCCAGGTATTTACAGGCGCTTTGTTCCCCTAGGGCCCTCATCTCCGTTTGGTTGGGTAGTTCCATAACTTCTGTTATCTCCAGTTTTCCCTTTCTTATAACTAGTAGTGCGCACTTTCCATACCAAACTCTATTTGGATATCCTGGCTGAAGATCCTGGTAGTGTTTATTAGTGTCTCTAGTTCTTTTTCGATCTTTGCAAAAAGTTTCAGGTCGTCCATGTACATTAGGTGGTTCATTTTTTCCTCCGTGTTAGAGAATTTGTATCCAGCTTGGCAGTTTCTCAGTATATTATTCATGGATATCATGGCTAGTATAAACAGAAAATGTGATAATTAATCTCTTTGGAAGATGTTTCTTTGTATGTTAATTTCTATTATGTGTTATTTGTCATCCAATCTGGCACGTTTGTTTCCTGTCTACATCTCATGTTTTAGGCTAGTGTTTCGTGTAGTGTTATGAATTTTTGAACTAGTATGCATGTATCCCGTCGTGTCCTGGTGCTCTCCAGTTTGTCCTATGGTTTTCTTTATGGTTTCCTTGCTGATTTCATTCACTGTTCTTCGATTTGTTGTAACTCTTCTTTCATGCCTTTCAATCATTCAGCATTTCTGTTATGTTCTTGTCGTTCTTCCCATATCTTACTCCAATAGAGTTCAGTTTTTGTTTTTCCCCCGTTCACGTTTTGGCAGAATTGTCTTTCATTGTTTTCAAATGCCAGTTTTGCTTGCATTGTTCAGATTTATATCTATATCGTCTTAATCTTCCTTCTTTTGCTGTTATTTTTTGTTCAGATCTTCGTGTTTCTTGTTTAGCCTCTCCCTGGTAGTCACATTTTCAATATTTAATTTTCTTCACGTCGCTTTCTTCCTGCTTATCGTTTTGGCTTTTTTTTATGTTTGTTTGTTTGGGTTTCTAACCTTATTTCCCATCCAGGTTTTGTCATATTTCGTGTCTGGCTCTTGTTATTGCCGATTTTATGCTGATAGGCGAATCACAACAAATAAGAATATCAACACCTTTTTTCTTAGTTTTCCTACATTTTCCGCAAGATTTGGCAGTTCCCAAACGAGGCAGTCCTTTGAAGTACTCCAAAATTTCAATGGATCCCAATTTTCTCAATCCACTTGTTTTGCTTGCACTGTTCAGATTTGTATCTATATAGTCTCAGTCTCCTTTACTTTGCTGCTATTTTTTGGTTCAGATCTTTATTATTATTATTATTATTATTATTATTATTAGTAGTAGTAGTAGTAGTAGTAGTAGTAGTAGTAGTAGTGTTAAATAAATTTGTTAGTATTATTAAATTAGAGGTCATGGGCATCGGAGACATATATAGTTTATTGAATTCATCATAAAATTAATGCGTGTTGCAATGTTCACATTAATTTTTTTTTACTGCTGTTATTAAATATTACATTCGCTTTTACATCGACTTATAAAAATAGTTGCATAAAAATGTCCTTAAAATGAATGTCAGTTGAAATTCGATTTAAAAAATGCCACCTATTTAGTCATGCTGTCAGACTTGTTTCACGTGGCTTTTATTTAGCGACCAAGCCTAATATATCAGATTGCTAACAAGAACATCCGACGTTGCGAGAGCCGTGTTTGAATTAGGAATATCAGAACTTATATCTGACGGAAGTCGCGAAATCTCGTAATTTCGAATTTTTTAAAACCTTTTTGGCTGGCGAAACTTCCGGCAGAAAGACGTGTCTGGATGTTGTCCCCAATAAATTTTTTTCTTTTTTTTTTTTTTTTTTTT
Organism: Euprymna scolopes; assembly: GCF_053919585.1. Lineage (NCBI taxonomy): Eukaryota > Metazoa > Mollusca > Cephalopoda > Sepiida > Sepiolidae > Euprymna > Euprymna scolopes. The sequence continues at coordinate 75,807,745 of NC_136517.1, read as the reverse complement.
TTTTTACACAGTGATCACCACTTATCAAGTCCCGGAAGCCACTCAGGGATAAGGGTTATTGCAAGTACATTACGTTAGTGTGGAGATTTGATGAAGTGTTTACTTAAGGGGGCGGTTCATTAGGAATTTGTTAACATTGGACTTGAAGACATCCAAGTTGTAGTCCGGTGGGAAGCAGGCAGACGGAACAGAGTTCCACAGGCGTGCAGTTCTAAGAAAATGGAGTCATCGCATTCTCTCTCTCTCTCTCTCTCTCTCTCTCTCTTTCTATCTCTCTCTCTCTATCTCTCCCCCTCTCTCTCTCTCTCTCTCTCTCTATCTCTCCCTCTCTCTATCTCTCCCCTCTCTCTCTCTCTCTCTCTCTCTCTCTCTCTAATGCGTATACACGTAAGTTGTTTCTCATGTTTTTTTTATATCAGTTTTTTTGTTTTAAAAATTTTATATAAAAATATATGTCCGAATGCGACCATCAGAAAACGAAAAGAACCTGTGTTCAGGATAACAGGGATAACGATACGGGTGTATAACGGTTCGTACACTTATCAGTAAGCTTACCTATAATATGTTGTTAGTCCCGGAAGATGGCGAGTAGCAATCGTGGGCGATTGTCAGTGTTTAGTTAGTAGAAATATTTCAATAACAAAAAGAAATGTTTGAATAACAGAAACAATTTCATCGAATCGGATTATGCATTTAAAGATAAAATGTTTGTTAAGATGTGTACCATGGGATGTTGATTTGATGAAAAGGAATTTTAGTTTCCATAACTAACATGAACAGGTATTCAGGGAAACAATAAAAATGATTTATTTATTGGCGACATCAGAGCACCAAACAAATAAAAGGATTTAAATGCACGTGGGTAGTGAAGAGAGAGAGAGAGAGAGAGAGAGAGAGAGAGAGAGAGAGAGAGAGAGAGAGAGAGAGAGAGAGATATTCGGTATTCAACGTGTTAACAAACAGACGGGGGTATTGTGCTTCAGAGTTTAGATTTGACGCCCGTAGAAGTCAAGGGGCAAAATAGCAAAATGTATACTTATTCGAACTATGTTCAACTCCGATGAAAGGACATCAAAAAAGGATTGTATCCAAATATTGTAATCCACATCTTAGCATTTCTCGTTTCGAAAGAAAAGCATCTTTAATCTGAGGGGAAAAAAACTTGGAGTATTGCTGTTATATCTGGACAGGAGCTGCTAGGAAGACCTTGACAGAGTTCAGAATAGACTTCGTAATCTAGTGGGGGATGCCTTTTTCTCTTCCCTGTCATCTACTTCTCACAGAAAAGACGTTGCAAGCCTGTCTCTGTTTTATCATCATTTTCATGGCAAGTGCTTGTCTGAGCTCTAATCTATGGTCCCCCCTCGCCAAACATTCACAAGAAACACTCGTTTAACTAAAACCACTACAAATAATTTCCCCCACTCTTTATTTGTGCCTAAACCTAAACATATATTCCATGAACAAATCTTCTTTCTAAGAACTGCACACCTGTGGAACTCTCTCCCGTTTACTTGCTTTTCAGCTGACTACAATATGGTCGTCTTCAAGTCTTCAAGTCCAATGTAAACAAGTTCTTGAGGAGCCGTTCCCCTTAGGTAATCCAATTTTACCAAATTTACACTTCTAACGATTACTACGATATTGTCCTTTTGACCACTGTACACTCTTTAACCCTTATCCTCGAGTCGCGTCTGAGCCTTGATAAGTGGTGATTCCCATGTAAAAAAAAACTTTGAAAACTTTGAAAAGGTATGTGTCTTTTGATGGTGTCCCCACTCACAACATTATCCGTCCCTTTGGTAAAGACTGTCCCTGTAAGTTATCATTGTCTATATTTTGACTTTCACCAATTTTCCTGTTAATAATTACATAAACAACGGCAAAAAAAACAAACAAAAATATCCATAAAAAAACAAAAACAAAAACAAAAAAAACCCAGATGAAATCATAACAAAAATCGTCGAAGCTTAGATAAGTGGGCCCGGCAGATGAGCCTCGTTCTGACATTCGGAAAATTTAGGTTAACAACCGGTGAAGCTACCGAAAAGTAATCCTTTTGAATGAAGAATGATATAAACAATATTTTTTAAATTAATTTCTTAATTTTACTTAAAAACAAAATGTAAACATATATAAAAATATTTTAGAAAATCATTTCTTAATTTTAAATAAAAATTGATCGTAAAGAATTAAAAAAAAATAATTATTGAAAAAAATTGCAAAGTGTTTACATAGTTGGTTATTTGGGATAATAGGGGCGCCTGAAACCCCCCTTCCAAAACGAAAAAAAAACTTTAGTGTTTTTACTATTTTAAAGCACTTTTCTTTTTTTTAAAGTTAGAAACACAAGTAGTGGCTAGTTAACTTAGAACAACAAGGGCGCATGGCGGAAATTCTTCAGGGTTTAAATGTATTGTAATGCTCTTATGGTGGTCGAAAAACGTTTTTCAGCCGCCATATTACTTCCTATTTACTTGCCTCCCCACGAGGGCAGAGGTAGACACAACCTCGAGGTTTAATGTAGAGAAGCATTTATTAATAAAAACCGAAATGGTGAAATATAAAAGCAAGTTAAGCTAAAAGTAAAAAAAAAAAATTAATTCAAAGAATTAAAGAAAAAAATTCAAAGAAATTTCGAAACTCGTTAAGATAAATTGATTACCTTTAAAGTAGTTAATAAACTTCTTGTACATCATATTAAATATGTTATGAAAAGTTCTATAACGTTTTTATCATAAATTTTTGACAGCATTAATCTCACTTCAAACAGTTATACTTAAAAATATAAGAGAATCTTAATGAAAAAATCGTAAATCTAAGGTATTTTTAACGATGCGATTCCGATTCCGATTACCCCCAAAATACACGATTCCGATTAATCGTCCCACCAATAATATATATATATATATATATATATATATATATATATATATATATATATATATATATATATATATAAAACGCGTGTGTGTGTGTGTATACAGGGTGTCCACAAAGTCTGGCTACATTAGACTTTGTGGGCATCCTGTATATATATATATATATATATATATATATATATATATATATATATATATATATATATATATATATATATATATATACAGGGTGACCACAAAGTCTGGCTACATAATCTACAGGATGCTTCCACAAAGTCTGGCTACATTATGTAGCTAGACTTTGTGGAAAGTTTGGCTATATAATGTAGCCAGACTTTGTGGACACTCTGTATATGTGTGTGTGCGTGCGTGTGTGTGCACGCGCGTGTGTATTGAGCGCTACTACATAAACCTCGTTAAATTCATTGTTCTATATATATTTATTCAGAACATTAAATGTTTAATTTTAGAATGGAGATATATATATATATATATATATATATATATATATATATATATATATATATTAATACTGATATTTATAAATTAATCTTATTCATATAAAAATGCTCATTATTTGGGATAGAGCACCTGAATATAAAAGGAGTTAAAATATTTGCAAATTATGATTTCTGACATTTATTGTTCGCACACAAGCAATACAAGTTAAAGATAACTATTTTCTTTATTCCATGGATTTTCAAACGTTTGGCTTTTTTCTTCAAAGCAAAAACAGCTAGCAAAAGATGTTTTATATAGACTCGCTATAATTTTGCTAGTTAGCACAAAACTGAAAAGCTTCAAAGTTGGAAAGAAAGTAATATTCAAAAGGTTTTACAGAAATAAATACACATGCAAAAAATTCAAATTGATGTCAAAGAATGAAGATTTATTTAGACGGTAACGAAGTCCAGTCAGTGAAATTAGTCGAAACTTGTAGACTTGAAGTAAGATTATTCAAATCGTGTAGATCTTCGCCCTTTCAAAGGTTAGATTGAAATTTCTGCAGGTAAACCTCGCAGTGTGAATAATATAGTTTGTAGAGGAATTGTAAACTTTTAGAAGTCTTAAGTAGATTTTTTTAATCTAAAGTGAAAATCTGGATTTGGCGTTATTGTTACGACTTAAATTTTGAACGGACCTTTGTAATGATGAGGCGCAGCGAACTGAGTAATATGGTATCCATCCGATGCACTGTTAGTTATTAATAGAGATTAATATTGAATGCAAAGATTGAAATATGTTAAAGCATCAATTGTAGCCAACAGGCTATAACTTTTGCCTGTTTTTAACGGGCTAAAAGTTTAGTATATGTATATATATGTATTTCTGGACATATATGTGTATATGTCTATATATATATATATATGTATATAGATACATATTCTATACATATATTTGTATAGTGTGTGCATATATGTATATATATATATATGTATAAAATGTATATATATATATATAAATATGTATAAGTATATATATGTGTAAATGTGTGACGTAGTACACGTTTTTACACACGTGTTAAGATGTAGGCCCAACACGTTGTAGACTCCGTCGCAAAGGAGACAAAGACAAGGATTAGGAAAGGAATTCAATTCGTTTTCCAGGTTTTAATAAAAAAAAACCTTCATTCTCAGACCACGTTTGATTACTCCACATCTCTAAGTGTACTCGTGATTGATCTAGCGCGACCGTGAATCTCTCGAACGTGATCTCCCGTCTGCGCACTTATATCTTTTTCTTTTCTTCCTCGCAGTGACGTAACTTTGCCCGCCATACGAACGTCATATATATAAAATGTATGTATGTATGTATGTATATATATATATATATATATATATATATATATATATATATATATATATAAAATGTATATAATATATATATATATAAAATGTATATAATATATATAATGTATATAATATATATATAATATATATATGTATATATATATGTATATATGTATAAAATGTATATAATATATATATATAAAATGTATATATATATATAAAATGTATATATATATATAAAATGTATATATATATTATATTATTGTTTAGTTATTTAAACAAAAACAAAAAACACAAGGTGCCTACAAAGAGTGCTCAATGTTTAGACAGAGCAATATGAATATGTTGAATATGAAAACTAGTGGTGGGTTCGGAGATATTCTTGGCCTGATGATGTGATATTCCCTAGCAGGGTGGTCACTGAAACATATTTGCATATGTGTAGCCACCAGTTTTCATATTCAACACACACACACACACACACACACACACACACACACACACACACACACACACACATATATATATATATATATATATATATATATATATATATATATATATAGAGAGAGAGAGAGAGAGAGAGAGAGAAATAGAGAGATATGTGTGTGCCGAAAAGCATATAAATAAATAAACAAAATTCAATTTCAAAATAAAACAAAATGTAAATTTATGAAAATAAACGTCAAAAAGACCAGATGTTGGTATGAGTTAAGAATTACGGTAAAAATTGTGTGGGAACCAATTGGTTAGTTAACCTCATTTATTACAAATGTTAGTTGACATACTTGTCACAGGACGAGTTCATAAGAAGGAGACAAACTTGGAACATTACATAAGTTCCCCCCCCCCCGAACAATAATCGATGTCATCGTGACCCGATGAGTCGCAACAATTCCCACTATTTATTTTCTTTTTGATTTCTTTCGAAACATTTGTTAAACAATTATTTTTGCATAACTAAAAATATTAAATCTCTTTCTGTATTATCTTCATGGAACTGTGCTTCTATATTTGCTGTTGAAATGGTTGGATTGTTTCACTGCTCTAGAAAATACCTGGCTCCTAATGCAATAATCTACCTGTGTAAGAACTAGATACGTCCTAAGAGTACTGTTGTCACATCTAGTGAGGTGGAGCCCAGAGCATACTTTCTGCACAGAGTATGAATCTAAGTAAGGAGGAGATTTATTATCTAGCTAACTAATCTACGGATATGTTTATGGCATGCACGAACACGCTATGTAAATAAGATGAACGAAAATAAGCCATTAAGAAATAACGCTAAAAAAGAGCGTCACTCTTTCTCTAAATTCTTATAGAATAAAATATTAGATAGTGGTTGTATCAATGGAGAGTAAGACACGATGAGAGAAATAGATAAATAGCTAAATAAAAGAGGTGGAAGCTTTATACAGTTAATTACAAATTACTAATGATTAGAAAATTAAAATGGAAATATTTTCGTTTTGTTTCGATTATTGGGACTAGTATTCTTCTTTTTCTCTATTCTTTTAATCCCAAACAAGGCATATTGCCCTTTGTAACGTATAGGGTTACTATTTGGGATTGTATCTAACAGGGGACTGTGGGGAGTTGAGCAGCGAGACATTTGTTTACATTACATTTAAACTTCTGTAGATTAGTACAATCAGGGAAGCAGGAAACAGGTAGGGAATTTCAAAGTCTAACAGTCCGAAGGAAGAAACTATTAGAGTAGAAAGCTTTATGGCATCTAAAGACCTCAAAGTGAAGGAGTGGGATTTTGCTGCCTGTCGAGTTAGTCGGGAGTATGTAAGTTTAGGGGGGACAAATGCAATAGGTTCATCAGAACACATTCCATTAAAGTACTTTTAAAACAGCACAGAGATGCGATATTGCGGCGATGGTACAGAGGTTGGAGTTTGACAGGCAGTGCGGGATCTACTAAATTTGAGACTCCTTTTTTAGACCATATCTAAGAGGGAACGACTAGTGGTAGATGCACCGCCCCAGATGTGACAGCAATACTTTCTAATCTGAGTGATTCTTACAACGATATTCTTACAACGTTCGGCCGATGTAACCTTCGATCTTCTTCATGTTCACCATTGAGAAATTTAGAACCTTTTAGCTTAACTTGGGAATCTTTATCTTTACTCAAGAACCCGCACAGAATTTTGAACTGAACTTTTTTATTCCATCAACGAGGGTAGATTGTTCTTGTTTTATCAGGCATGTCAAGAATTATTTTTATGCTAATCTTAATTATTATCGTTTACAGCTATGATTGAAACTTCCACTCGCAGAATATTGTCCCTTTGAACGGATTGTTAACGGATACTCTTACGTGTTGCGTCATATTCTATGCCATATCGTTTTTGTGTGTAATAATAGATTATCTCGTATCAAGGCATAAGGCAAGCAGGCTCGAACCCGTACCGCGAAGGGGGAAAACAAGGTGAAAAAGAGTGACGTCTTTGTCGCTGCGTCCATCGCCAAACCGAATTTGTTTAAGTTAGTCAATCGAAAAGAGGGGATGACTTTAAAAAGATTTCGGCGAAAAAAGCGACCCCTGCCCAGTTGAGGGTGAAGAAATTAATGTTTTAGCCAATTTTTCGATATTTGTCGTCTGAAGGGTCGAGCTTCAAAACGATACCGATATCGTGAAAATTCGTCGCCTCTATCGAAAGTTTTATACATACATACATACATACATACATACATACATACATGATGATGATGAGTGATGATTGCAACGTCTTGCCAGACGAGTGCCACTCGCTCGGACACTTAAAGTTCATGAGCTCAAATGCTTGAGGGAGTATCTATACAAAGATGATGTTACAGAGTCTTAGCTTTGTACGACAGCTAAGTCTCTCTCTCGATTCAAAATGATGAGATCCAGCAACAAGCAAGAGCAAGATAGCCAGCAACAAATTAAACTGCAGACCAGCTTAATACGGGTACTGGTCTCCCGCTTTATGGTTTTTTAAATCAGAGATTTGCTTCTCCTAGAAAGGTTGCCTTCACCACGGCTTACGGGAACCCTCTCCACCCCAACACATATATACATACACACAAATATACACGGTGCTAGTTGGCCGTTGGCCCCGAAAAAGGGTTCATTCGCGCTTTGAAAGGTCTTGTTTTTAATCCTTCAGGGAGACTAGCCGCTCTCCTCACCAAACAAGTCTGGTGGGGGAACCAGTTTAGTCGCCGGTGACCCGACCACGAGGCAGGTAGTACTGGGTTACATGGTACCAGTAGCATATGACATACATACATACATACATACATACATGTGTACATTTAAACAGACAGGTGACATTTATATTATAAATGGATCAAGTAAAGATTAAATACCCCATAGCAGAAGACGAATACTGGCGAACATTTCAAGTAACACCGGTTGTTCGACCTTGACATTGCCGTTGATTGTAGACACGTCAAATAGCATTGTCAAATGTTCGCGAAAAGATTTTTTTTATATATATAGAAAACTTTTTAAAATTTAAAAGAAAAAATATAAATTTCCAAAACATTTTCTTTCATATTAAATATTTACAAAACTTTTAAGGATTGAAAAAAAACAAAAAAACTTTTTTCTATTTACACAAAACTTTTTAGTGTAAGTAACAAAACGAACGTATTTAAACAAAATATATTTAAATAAATGGGTGTCTTTCTGAGTACGTTTTTTTTAATAAATTTACAGAACTTTTTAATAAAACTAACAATAATAATTATTATAATTATAATAAAACTTGAAAAAATAAAAAGAATGAACTATATTAATTACAAAACATTAGAAACTGAAAATTTCGGACGCTAAACTTACATGTATTTAATTTGCTCTTGTGGAAAAGTAAGCAAATAGCAAGATTTTTTTTTTTTTTTTAATAAAAATGAAAATCATAAAAAGATTTGTATCTTGTGATATTACACTTCATCTTTATAAACATAAAAGTTATACAAGATATGTGAATAAAAAATATTTTTAAATCTCGATTGTTTATACTTGTGATTTTATTATGCAAAAAAATTGCCTCGGTCTAAAAGAATTTCTCCTTCACTGACCACCTACATACATCGCACTTTAAATAAATATTGAATTGTATTAAAAACGCACAAAGAAAGATTAAAAAACAAAAAACAAAAACAAACAAAAAACAAACAAAACAAAAAAACACTGTGCATAAAAATTAATCCTGGTTGCAAAAATCCGAACAAGTCCGTTATTTTATATTTGTTTCTGCCATTAAAAAGTTTGGTTATAATAATTTTATTTAATTTTTTTTAATTATGTTTTTTTTAATTGACATAATCTGAAATTCTCAGTTATAACATCGACTTATTTATTTATTTAGTATTATGTTTCAACCTGCTTCAGCGTAGAATAAACAGCCCTAACCACCCATGTTTAGAACGGTTTTCGGAATAACCCCCCCCCCCAACCTCCCCATGTTAAGAACGGCTTTTGAGGTTGGGGGTGTTTATTCTGAAAGCCGTTCTTAACATAGGGACGTTTGGGTGTTTATAATACGCTGGGGCACGTCGTAAAAATTTACCATTTATTATTATTATTATTATTATTATTATTATTAAAAAGTTCTGTAAATATATATAGAACAAAACGCACTCAGAAAGACCTCCATTTATTTAAATATATTTTGTTTTAATACGTTCGTTTTTAAAAAGTTTTGTGTAAATAGAAAAAGTTTTTTTTAATCCTAAAAAGTTTTGTAAATATTTAATATTAAAAAACATGTTTTGTAAATATATATTTTTTCTTTGAAATCTTAAAAAGTTTTGTAAATATATTTTTTAAAAATTCTGCTCGCGAACATTCGACCATGTCTGCTATTTGACGTGTTTACAAACAACCAACGGCAATGCCAAGGTCGAACAACCGGTGTCAATTGAAATGTTCGTCTTCTGCTACGGGATATCTAATCTTTACTTGATCCTTATAAATTTATTTATATATAGATACAAATATACAAATAAATACACATTGATCTTGATTTTAAAGTGGAAGATTGTCTATGTGTAGCCTTCCGATTACGAGGATTATTTTCTTGTAATTAGATATACTAGCGGGACCTGTGGACATTCCACAGCGGACTCGTTCGTATGTAATATAACGATGTTAGCATTCTTCTGGATGTTCAGTGTAAATGGCGATGCCCTGATATTATTGTAGCTTTTTTGTTAAAACTGCAAAAGTATTTATTTAAGCTAGCAGGGACGCCGGCGTAGCGCGGTCGTAAAGTATGTTTAGACATTATATTTTAATTTATGCAGATTTCGTATATATTATAATAGTGTCAATTTTGTATCGATTCTTATAGGCACCGCCAAAAATGGCCGAAAAATCAAGTTTTTGTTGTTGTTTTTTTAAAACGAAATTACATTTATTAAAATCCATTATTTCTGAGTAACTTTTTTTTCCCAGAAAGATAAAACCCTGAATTTTATCATATAGAAAACAGAATAATGTAAAACTTTTTCTACTATTTTTAATTAAATTTTAAATGTTAAATTTTCCCCAAAAGTTAACAATTGACATTTTTTGTCTTGCACAAAAAACGTACATAAATATTTAAAAAAAAAGAAGGTTTTTGAACTAATTAATTTATTTATTTGTTGTCTAACTAAGATTTAGGATGATTTTTTATGAGAATATGCAAAAATATTATTATATAAGTACCTGGATTTAAAATAATTCCACTTATCCATATAGGCAACCAGTTACTTCGCGTCGATCTAGAGTCTAGATCGACAATGTTTACGTTTGTGTTTAATAAAAAGCAAACTATGGAAGACCAAACAGGCAAAAAAAACCTTATTTTTCAGTGACGAAAATTTCAATGTATTATTAACGCCGAGGCTGGCCAGTACCAGATGGGTGACCATTTGTATGAGTTTGGTTTTTAATGTGTATGTGTGTGGGGGCCAGGCTCCCCAAAATGGGGGGGGAGCAATTTAAAGCAGAATAAAAAAAAATTATTTCAGCGCGTTTGGTCCACCATAGTCGAAAGGCGGCAAACGTTTTCAAACGGGATCGAAAAAATGATGCTATTTTTAACACAAAGGGCACAATATTTATCGAATTTTTTTTTGTATCGATTCTTCAAAGCATGCCCTGTTTAATAATGGTCATGCATTATTCGGCTCGCTAAAAAAAAATTGTTAATTTATTTATCAAAGATTTTAAAATGGCTTTTTTCGTATAAATATTAAAAAAAAAATATTTTTTTGTTTTGCTTAACTTAACTTAATTATTTTACTTAACATATTCACCGAATTTCACACTTCAAAACTCAAAAGCGGGATAATTAAACATAATCGAAGTTCTAATATTCAGACGTCAAAATAAGGTATGCAAACAATTTTTTTTTTAAATCTATAATTCTGTCCCTTACAACAACACAATATGTTGTGTTCAGTTTCAGGTGATTATGTTAATCATATTTGTACCCCCTCAAAACAAGGGGGGTTTGTAAGCAAAAAATATATACATATATAAATATCGTTTATGAAAAATAAGTACACTGTTATAAAGTTCATTCTTCTCTTAATAATCGCTAAAAATTTCGTATTGATCGGATAATTACCTGATTTTTGGTAGATTTTTAAAAAGACGGTCCGTCAAAATGTACTTACCTGCCCCCCCCCCCAGTTTTGGCGGTGCCTAGATTCTTATATATTATAAAGTTGTGATTTAAAAAAAAATAGCCATATGACTTCGGTACATCAACTTGAATCGAAACCAAAACGAAAACGTATGAAATATATATATATATATAGATAGATATACTTATAAAAACAATAGATGACTTGAGTGCCATCAGCTATAATCGAAACCGAGACCAAAATTTATGAAGAATTCTTCGTAAAATTACTTATAGAAATAGAAGATCATAACAATTAAGCGACAGTCACTCAGAAGAAAAAAGATGTAAGCGTGACGCACAAAATAACACATACGCTATCCTATTTATATGTATATGTAATATATATATATGTGTGTGTGCGCGAGCGCGTGCGCGCGTGTGTGCATAAGCAAGAAGAACAAGAAAATAACAAGGAGAGAGAGAGAGAGAGAGAGAGAGAGAGAGAGAGAGGGGGGAATGGGGGGGATTAGCTCGGGGCCTCGGTAGTATCATGTTCAAGTCTACTTAAATCTCTGGAAGAATTTTTGTCGAAAGAAGCGAAACCCAAGGCGCGAAACCGATGTCTCCAAGAAATCCCACCAGGGAATTGAGCACCGCGTCCAACCATTTGCAACGCTTGGCTGACCAAGAACGCAAAATGGCCGACCTTAAATCACCGAGTTGTTACTAGAGATGGGAAAATGGCTACCATATGTTTTGATTTCTTTTCGTTTACAAGCAAACGTAAAGAAAAAAAAAACAAAGAAAAGGAAAAAGAAAAGAAAATATATTCTGAAGATGCGTTCATTCAATTTGCGCGATTAGAGACGAAAATGATTTTGAAGTTCAAAAGCTATGCGATAATTAGCATAATGAGATGGGAATATTTTCAATTGAAAGGTGAAGAACATTATGAGAGGGTTGAAAAAGATTGGTGAAGAACCAAGATCGAATTACGGAAGGTTCATAACAGAAGTCTGTTAACATTAGATTTCGAGACAACCCTGTTAAATTATGTAGGGAAACCATCCGGTGGTAATGTTTATGACGGCAAAAAAAAATACGATTGAAATTAAACAAAGAACAAGTGAATTTATTGGAAGCCTGGAAAAATCATGGATTACAATAGAAAAATGCGACCATGAAAAGTAATATGGTTAAGCTTAAACATGGTAAATTAAAGTTCTAGTTGTTAAAACTGGAAAAGTAAAGGACAAGATATTCTAGTAAAAAAAATTATAACTTAAAATATTGTAGCATTAAGAATTTTTTTTATATTTAATTAAATTTATGATATTATACAGGGTGTCCCAAAAGAAGCTGATGGTTAAAAAATTCATAACTTTCTTAATTTTTTATATTTTTCTTTTATTTTTTTCAGATCATCTAGAGTAACCCTTCCACTACCAAGGAGCTAATATTTATTGTAGAGTTGTATTTTCGGTTGAATGAGTCAATATCAGAAACTCAAAGAGCATTTTGACGAAACTTCAACACAAGGAATTTCACTACTTCCAATGCAATAAAAGCTATGGTGGCTCGATTTCATGAGCAAGGGTCTGTATGTAACCCCCTCCTAAATCTGGTAAACCCGTACGGCAAGAAGTGATGAGAACCGTCAGAGATTAGCAGAGAGTGTGGCCGAGGATCCATCCACATCAGTAAGAAGGAGAGCAAGTCAAATTGGGATCTCTCGATCAATGTGGTTCCAGCAGGACGGTGCAATGGCGCACACGGCACGAGAAACATAAAAGCTGCTCCAGGACATATTCGGCGACAGAATAATTTCTCGTGGCTGTGAGATAAATTGGCCACCCCGCTCGCTAGATCTCAAATGTGCAGATTTCTTCCTTTGGGGTTACCTCAAAGAGCAGGTATACGCAAACAAACAAGCCACAATCAATGCCCTTAAAAACAATATAGAGGAGGAAATTAGGGCCACAAGCCCTGAAACATTAAGTGATGTGCTGGACAATGCCCTGCAGAGAACACAAGAGTGTGAAAATGAAAATGTTGGACATTTGAGTAACATCATTTTTCATAACTAAAATTAGACCTTGTCCGCTTCTTTTGGGACACCCTGTATAATCAATTCTTAATCCTGCAATATTTTAAGTTATAAATTTATTATATTTTTTACTAAAATATCTTGTCCTTTTCTTTTCCAACTTTTTAACAACTAGTCTTTTACTTTTCTATGTTTAAGCTTAACCATATTACTTTTCATGCTCGCATTTTCCTATTGTAGCATATATATATATATATATATATATATATATATATATATATATATATATATATATATATATATAACTTGAGTTCCTTCAGCCATAATCGAAACGAAAACTTATGAAGAATTCTTGATAAAATTATTTATAAAAAAAAATAGATTACACTTTTAATCGAAACCGAAACCAAAACTTATGAAGAATTCTTGATAAAATTATTTATAAGAAAAAATAGATGACTTAAGTGGCATCAGCTATAATCATGGATTTCTTACTGAAAATAACCGCCGGTGTTCCCTTGGAGTCCGAATGACACGAAGTCTACTCGGATTTCTAGTCCTCTTCAATTTTTTCGATAAACTTTTCAAATTATTTTGCGTTATTGCAACAGCTATTTACCATTGATTCCTCATTAAAAACGACCGCTGCTCTTCTCTACAATTGACAACAAGCCTTCTCAAGGTCACAGTACTCACGGGCCATTCCAGTGGAGCTCTGCTTAGTGCTTTCTCCTTTTACGTTTTCCATCTTCTTTTACTATAAAAACTAAACTTGCCATTTTGTGTCGTACATGTTGCGCGCGTCTGTGTGTGTGTGTGTGTGTATGTATGTGTGTATGTGTGTGTATATGTGTGTGTCTGTGTCTGTGTGTGTGTTTTCGGAAGGAGGTAGTTTTTGGAATTAAAGCAGATTCAGTAACTTTTGGTTCATCTGGTGTTTTTTCTATGTTTTCGATTCATTTCTATTGCAACTTTGCTGTGGTTAGTTTCTGTTTCAGCATCCGAGGATTTTCCTTAAGGTGCCATCTATTTCCAACATTGCCGTTCGTTGTATAGTCGCAGCCTTCTTCTTGTCTCCAATCAATGATATTACTAGCGGGACCTGTGGAAATTCCACAAGGGACTCATTCATATGTAATATATTGATGTTGGCATTCTGTAGATGTTCAGTGTAAATGGAGACGCTCTGATATTATTGTAGCTCTTTTGTTAAAATTGCAAAAGTATTTATCTAAGCTAGCAGGGGCGCCCGGCGTAGCCCGGTCTTGAAGTACGCTTAAATATGATATTTTAATTCTTGCAGATTATTATTATTATTATTATTATTATTATTATTATTATTATTATTATTATTATTATCGTTGTTTTTGTTGTTGCTAAAAAGATGTAATTAATATTCACCTCTTCATCGTGTTTTTGTTGAATCCAACTATTAATACAAATACAACCTGTGAAATTATTCTAACACATGTGAAACACTTGTCTTACTTTACATGACATTTATTTTTTTTCTTGCAGATAAACGGATTTCCGTTGTTTTTAATTCTCTATTTTTCTTTTTTCCCCTTCTTTTCTGGTTCCAAATGTGTTTTCAACTGCTACCATTTTGATTATATATATATATATAAATATATATATATATATATATATATATAAATATATATATATATATATATATATATATATTACATATATGCACACACGCATATATACATATATATACCCATATATGTGCATACATACATCTCTCTCTCTCTCTCTCTCTCTCTCTCTCTCTCTATATATATATATATATATATATATAGAGAGAGAGAGAGAGAGAGAGAGAGAGAGACAGACAGACAGACAGAGAGAGAGACAGAAAGAGAGAAACATACAATATATATAAACATTTTGGTACGCCTAAAACTTATCCAATTGGTTAAAAAAAAAAAGCAACGTAAACTTATATAATTACAAAGAAAAACGCCCTAAAATTTGCCCTTGACGGGAATGAAAAGTTGGTAATGAAGAGGGCGGGAATTTTCCAATTAGTAAATCTCACCAATTTGTCAAATGTGTCCGTGCCGCCACTGACTTAGATTTATTTCTCGTGTTTGCCTCCCGTAAGCAAAACGATGATGAAAAATAGAAAAATAAAAAAAGAACAAATAATTTTAAGTTGAGGCCATTCAAACTGCGCGTCAAGTGGTGAAAATTATTATTATTATTATTATTATTATTATTATTATTATTATTATTATTATTATTATTATTATATTATTATTATTATTATTATTATTATTATTATTATTATTATTATTCTTCTTCTTCACTCACTAGGAGTTTTCGTACAGGCTATGGCTAAAAATACTTTTTGCGGACAACTTGTGGAGTACCCTGGAGTCTGAATGACAACAAGTCTCTTCAGATTTACAGTACTCTCCACCTCTTTCGATACCATTTGCAAATTAATTTGCATTATCTCAACAACCGTTTACCATTAGTTTCTCGTTAGTAGCAGCCTTTGCCCCTCACTGTAATAAGCCTCCCGCTGCTGCTATTATTATTATTATTATTATTATTATTATTATTA
Organism: Euprymna scolopes; assembly: GCF_053919585.1. Taxonomy (NCBI): domain Eukaryota; kingdom Metazoa; phylum Mollusca; class Cephalopoda; order Sepiida; family Sepiolidae; genus Euprymna; species Euprymna scolopes. The sequence continues at coordinate 75,791,852 of NC_136517.1, read as the reverse complement.
TTATTATTATTATTATTATCATTATTATTATTATTAACAACAACAACAACAACAACAACTAATGAGTAACCGCTTATCGAGACCCGGAACCACCCGAGGATTGGAACTTAAAGAGATTTTCAGCAAGACAAATATCGTAAAAGGATTGGCAGTAATAGATAGAACTTGCAGAGGAATTATTCAAAAGAAAATATTTAAGAACAATTATTTAAAAAAAAAAAACTAGGTAAGAGGAATTATCTAAGAGGTCCTTGAGTGGCCTCTTGGCCTTGATAATGTGGTGACGCCTATGTAAAAAAAAAAAAAAAAGGTCGGCTCAACAAGTATCTGTAGTAAACGAGAAAAACGATCGATTCAAAGTCCGCAGTAAACAAAGTTCGGCCAGATTCAGTTACCGATGTCAAACTCCCTCTCTAACATAACTATCTAACGAGAGTTTAAGTTTCCAAAATTTATTTATTAAATTGTTAGGTGAGAATGCAGTGTGGCTAACAAAGTTAAATGAATATTGAATATCAAGAATAAAAACTTCTTGATACAGAAACATGTTCGAGCAGAAGAAACAAAACGCGGCTGATTGTCGGAAAAAAAATAATTGCTGATTGATTCAAAACCACTTGCGAATTGCTTTTGAATCAATCACAATTCAGAAAATCATGATTATCCACAAAAAATTACAGCAGACAGGAATATCCTATGTCTAAATAAACGCCTTGGAAGCGTGACTATATTGACAGCAAAGGCGAAATCCCAGAATGTGCGTTTATAATTGGTGTAGCAAATTATTATATAAACTACTCCCAAATTGAGATCTATCGTCGATTCGCAATCCGATTCGAGAAAACTACTGCATCTTTCTTCATCACTTTAGCAACTCGTGCATCGGCAATAAAAGTATAATCTGTATTTCTTTTTTATATTTTTGTCGTAATTTCTTTTAAGTACACTAGAAACAACATATACGAGGCGCCTTCAATAAGTTTCCAAACTTATTTTGTACACGCATTTTTCAAATTGTCGTAGACTCTTGAAAATCCAGTATGTTATTGCTATACATCTTATGAGATGACTTACCAATTTTTATGATTTCAGATTCAAACGAACAGTTACCGCATGAATTAGAATACATCCTACTAAAGTCTGATTGTCACTGCTGGTAAATTTCAAAAATGCCATCTGGACGTGAGGACATTTCAGAAGAACAATATGCAATTCAATTCTGTTTTAAACTCGGAGGAAATGTTACAGAAAGATATAAAATCCTTCAGACTGCTTTTAGATCATCTTGCATAAATCGAACATCATTTTTCGAGTCGAGTGGCATAAGAGATTCAAGGAAGGCAGGAAGTCTGTAAGGGATGGTGAGAGGTGTGAGAGGAGTAAGGAAGTCAAAATACCAGAGTTGATTGACCAAATAAAAAATTTCAAGGAAAAGGACCGTCGTGTGTCTATAAGGACAATAATTGCACAGTTTGATGTCAGTGTGGGAACTGTACACACAATTATTCGTGATGAACTGAAGATGCAGAAGATTTGCGCGATGTTTGTCCCAAGGATGCTTAGAGAAGATCACAAATTATTTGACCAAGATGGGTATCAAGACAGTTCCTCACCCTCGCGATAGTCCAGACTTGCTCCCTGTGACTTTTGGTTATTGCCTAAGCTCAAGGAAAACCTTAGAGGCTGTTGAGGAGTTGAAAGAGGCTGTGACGAGGGTCATTGATATGCTCACACAAGACGACTTTCATGAGGCCTTCCAGAAGTTGTTGGAACGGTACAAGTGCATAGCAGCCGGAGGAGATTACTTCGACAGTGACTAGAGTTTCATGTGTTTGCTGTTAATAAAAGTAGCCATACCAAAAAAAGTCTGAAAATTTATTTAAGGCACCTCGTACAATGCTTGTTCCGTTTACTCTGACTTGAACGTAACAGGCGTGTTCAATTTCTTCTAATAAACATCTTTCAGATTGAATATTCTAAGGTGCTTTGAGTTTTTTTTTTTTTTTTTTTTTTTACAAAATGGTCACCACTTATCAAGGCCCGGAAGCCACTCGCGGAAGGGTTATTGCGTGTACAGAACGTTAGTGTTGAAATTTGATAAAGTGTCTTATTTAAGGGGGCGGTTCATCAGGAATTTGTTTATATTGGACTTGAAGACATCCAAGTTGTAGTCAGGTGGGAAACAGGCAAACGGAACAGCGTTCCACAGGCGTGCACTTCTAAGAAAGAGGCTTTGTTCATGGAATCTACGTTTTGGTTTTGGCACAGATAAAGAGTGGGGAAAATTTTTGACAGTGGTTTCAGCTAGACGGGCGTTTTCGTGAAAGATTGGCGGTGGGAGGCAGGGATTGGAGCTCAGTTCATATTCTTTACGAACTCTTTATCATTGTCTTAACAAGTTTTCAATATTAAAAAAAATTTTTTATGGATATTATCATTTAATATTTTCATATTTCCTCTACGCTTCTTATGAAGGTTAGTCCTTAATTTTAGACGTGCGACCAGTGAAAAGACATGTTTCCTCTTTTTATTATTCATATGTTTAGCATTTTGGTAAGTGATTGTTCTGTCTGTCTGTTGGTCTATCAGACCGTTCGTTAGTTTGTCACGCTTGTTCAAAATTATACTTGATACTGTGAGAACTTATTCGATTATCATACAGGCCCTAACTGCCATTGTATCGATCGATTTGATTGGTCGAATCTAACCAGACATGTCACGTGCCTTTGACGCCAATTTATTTTTCACTTTCAGTTTCTTCAGGCTTTTTCTAGACCAGCGGAGAAGAGGAACTTATTTTTTATTATGTCTTCTATAAGGAGACTCGGCCGCTAACAGTAGGGCCTTCTTTACTTCAGAACTCTGCCGTGAAAGAAGTATAAACATTGTTGAATTGAATATTGAATTAAAAAAATCTTAATGCTGCAATATTTTAAGTCATACATTTATTATTATCTTTTACTAGAATATCTTGTCCTTTTTTTCCAGTTTTAATAACTAGTTCTTTACTTCTCCATGTTTAAACTTAACCATATTACTTTTCATGCTTGCATTTTTCTATTGTAATCCATGATTTTTCCAGGCTTCCAATAAATTCACTTGTTCTTTGTTTAATTTCAGTCTGATATTTTTGACCCCATAAACACATATGTAATAACAATGTACGGCGCTCGTTTGCTTTCAACAAAATCCCCACAATTATCTCCCTTTCATGTTTTCATTCTCTCTGTTTCACTTGTTATTTTCTGTTCGAATTAGTAGCAACAGTAGTCGCTGAAGCGACGTCATTGCTATAGAAACTAGTCGTAAAAATCGATTTTTTTTACGACTTTTAACACCAGTAAATTCATCGTAACTTTTGTTTTACTGAACGAAAATTGAATTTTTTTTTTCACAATATAGCTAAGAAGGTGATTTATAAACTGTAATAATTGTTTGAAATTTGGTCGAAAAATGAGTTAGCGGTGAAGCTTTAAAGCCGTTCTAAATGACTAAAACTGCCACTTAACCATATATCCATAAACACGATAGTGTTTGAATGATACGAAGCTCCAAGCAATGGATTTTATCCGTTGGCATCCAAATCAACATAATCTATGCCATTTCTGAAATGCCTTTTACCTTGTTAACTGCGGTATGTTGCTGGCCCTGTGTAGTTTTAGGAAGCCCACGCTTCCAGGATTTACCTTCTCCCTTCGTGTATTGTTAATTGCCTAAGGCGCTTCAAATGGTTAATGCCGACAAGGCACTTTTTACAGGACAGTGTGCTCCTCCTCTGGGGCCCTGGCCCATCAATTTCAATTTCTAACCTTTGTATCACATCCTCTCAACGTAGGAGGTAGATACCTAGAATGCATACATCTAGGTATTATTAGTTTCTTGTTTCATTTTTTTTAAGGCCTACGTTTTCAAATAGACGAAAGTGTTCCTTTGTCCGAATTCCTTTTTAACTTCTTCTTTTTCTTCTTTCTTTCTTTCTTTTTTTTCTAATGGATTTGTTTGCGACTAAAACAAGCTCTCCTTTCCAAAAAAAAAAAAAAAAAAAAAAAAAAACACGACAATAAACATCCCCAATAAATTGGCTTTTTAAATGAGCCGTGAAAATGTCGGAGGAGAAAGACAAAAAAATGTTGACACGGACAACGGGCAGCATGGTGTAACGAGAAATCAAGATACTGCGCGACTGTGTATCTTATTTCGAAGACGCGCTCATTCCAACTTTAAAGATTTAATTAACCACTTAGAGATATAACGAAGTTACAGATCTCGTTATCAGGTCATCCCATAAGTTCTGTCCGAATTTTTATCTTTGTTTTTAAATTGAACGAAACTTAAAAAAAATATTGTGTAATTTTCTTTTACATTTTTATGTTTAAATTCATTTTAACTGATTACATTTTTTAACTGAACGATAAAATTTAAAATTACTTGATTTATAACCCTACTAACATGGAAATGCCTAAGAATCGTTTGAGGCATATAATGCTTTATGAGTTCAAGAAAGGAAACTCAGCAGCTGAACTGACTAGAAATATTGCCCTTTGAATTGTTAACACCTAATGCAACAATTAATGCTCAAATCTACTGTCAGAAATTAGAGCAATTGAACCAAACTTTAAGGCAAAAAAAGACTTGTTTTAGTGAATCGAAAAAGGGTGATGTTTCACCAGGACAATGCACGACCCAACACAACAAGAATCACATCACAAAAGATTGAAGAACTTGATTGGGAGAAAATTCCTCATCCACCCTATTCTCCTAACCTTGATCCTTCAAACTACCATTTGTTTCGTAGCTTACAAAATCATTTCAAATGAACAGCTTTTGTAACGCAGACAAAAGCTGAGCTAACATTTGTGATCTCTTCGAATCAAAATAAAAAGAATTTTACAATGATGACATTAATAAGCTTGTTAATAGATGGAAGGAAGTCATAGATAATCAGAAAAAATATATTGATGATTAAATCTTTAATAAAAAATAACATTTGGTCACTTCTTTTCTTTATTCATAAATTCGGACAGAACTTATGGGATGACCTGATATAATATAGATTGTTATTCGCACGGCTTTAAACTGCTTCCGGTTAAGGACCTAAATTTAAACACGCTGAATAGCAATTACTCTCAGGCCCACATACTGCATCGCACTGCAATCTACACTAGTTCCCTTTTTGTATCAAGAGACAATGGATACTCTCTGTAAGAGTGCCTGCGCGTGTAATTGTGAAGCAATGGGTGCGCATTCCCAACCACACCTCTCCTGAGTCGACACTGGTTAATTCTAATGGCGAGGAGAAGTTCAGGAGAAACAATGCCGAGATAATCGGAGAGCACAAACGGCGCTTGGTGTTCCCAACAAAAAAAAACGATAATGCAGTATTTTTATGTAAACGCAAATGGTTCACAAAATGGTTCTCGCGACTCTTTTGCTTCCCAATTTTTAGCCTGCTAAAATTTTAATCACGTGATTACGCTGTAGCGACAATAAAATAAACCATTCATTCAAGTGCCGCATGTTATGGATCTAGCTGAATACGATAAACGGTATTTTTTACAAAATAGTAAAAAAATAAGTTATATTGCTTAATATTCGAAAACCTACCTATTCGCGTACAATGATAACGCTGTATTTTTTTATGTAAGCGCAAATAGTTCACAAATAACGTAGATAAACGATAATGAATTTTTTATCCTCAAAACTACTTAATTTGCGCACAATTTAAATGCGATCTTGGTTCTCGTGACTCTTTTGCCTCCCAATTTTTCGTCTGCTAAAATTCTAATCACATGATTACGGTGTAGCGACAATAAAATAAACCATTCATTCAAGTGCCGCTTGTTATGGATGTAGCTGAATACGATATTAAAAATCACTTTTTTGTGCACTAATGCACTTATGTTACCGGACTGGCACGTGTTTTGTAACTATTCTGTACTTTGATCTAACAGTTTAATAAACAAAAAAGATAATGTAAAACTTGAATTTATATATATATATATATATATATATATATATATATATATATATATATATATATAATCATTTTATTATATAGATTTTTTGGATGGAGGGATTGAGATAAAGGACCGTTTGAATATATTTATAATGAATTAAATTTGTAATTATATAAAAACAAAACATTTTATTTTCAGTTGCGTGCACTTATGTTACCGGACTAGCCTGTGTATTGTAACATAAGTGCACTTTCACCTAACAAACGACTTTCACCTAACAAACGACTTTCACCTAACAAACTAATAAACGAAAAGATATTGTAAAACTTGAATTTACCTTGAAAATACTATGTAAAAAGAGAAAAATAGCACGGTAACATAAGTGCCTAAGCACCACATTATTCTACATGTTTCTTTTCCAAAGGATCGTTTTAAAACATTCACAATGATTTAAATTTAAAGCGGCACTTGAATTTTGAGTTTATTTTATTGTCGCTACACTGTAATCACGTGATTATAATTTTAGCAGACGAAAAAATAAAAGAAACCATAAAATATTAAATAAAAGAAAAGAATAAAAAGAAAAAGATGAGTTAATAAAACAAATCGAACGTAAGAAAGAAAAAAAAGGAAGAAAAGGAAAGATCAGAGAAAACATAGGAATTAAAGTAAACAAAAGAAAAAAAACAGAAAAAATGAAAAAGAAAGCAAAAATAAAAATAAAAATAAAAAACAAAGAAAATGAAGACACGAGAATAAAAGAATGAAAATATGGAAACAAATGAAAGAAAAGGAAAAGAAAAAACGAGAATTGAAGAAAAAAGGAAGAAAAAAGAAAATGGAAAGAAAATATAAAATATAATACTAAGTATAAAAGAAAGAGATTTAAAAAAACAGGATAATGAAAAGAAAGGAAAGAAATTGGACAGAAAAAATAAAGAGGAAAATAAAAAAAGGAAAAAAAGGAAGAAAAAAGAAAATGGAAAGAAAATAGAAAATATAATACTAAGTATAAAAGAAAAAAAAACCAGGACAAAAGAAATGAAAATAAACGAAAGAACGTAAAATTTAAGAAAACGAGAATGGAAGTAGAAAAAAATAGATAAAAAGAAAATGAAAAAAAAAGAAAAGTGAAATAAAAGAAACGTGAGAACGAAGGAGTGAAAAAAATTGGAAGAAAATGAAAAGAAAAAGCGAAAGGAAGTTGAGAAAAAGGAAAAAGAACAAAATGAGAATGAAAGTAAAAAAAGAAAGAAAAATGGAAGCAAATAAAAAGTATAAGATTAAAAGTAAAAAAAGAAATAAAAAGAAAAAAAACGAAAAATTGAAATGAAGAAAAGGAAAGACAAAGAGAAAACATAGGAATAAAAATAAATGAACGAGAGAAAAATAGAAAGAAAGAAAAAGGAAAAGTATAAAAATGAAAGTAAAATAAAAAATTGAAGAAAAATCATGAGAAGGAATGAAAAATGGAAGAAAAAAAGAGAAAGAATAGAAAAAACAAAAAACATTAAAATCAAAGAAAAAAAAAGAAAAGGGAAAAACAAAGAAAAAGAAAGAAAAAAGTAAAAAGAAATATAAAATAGAGAAATAGAAAACGAAAGAAAGAATAAATAAAGAATTAAAAAGAAAAAAAGACAACACGCGAATGAGAGATAAATAAAAAGAAATCACAGAAAAATAACGAAAAAGAAAAAGAAAGAAGAACGAAAAAAAAAAAGAGAAAACCTGAGAAAGAAAGTAAAAAAAAAAAGAAAAGAAAATGGGAAGAAGATAGAAAGTATACATGTTGGGATAAGAAGGGGCAACTATTCTCCTCCCCATCTCGCCCCTCTATCGTCAATTTATTAGTCAACATCTGTGTTTTGACAAAAAAAAAAAAAAAAAAAAATGGAAGCCTCGCAGCAGCCGATAAAACTCCCCTAATTCATATTTCGCCCTCTATTCAAGTGTCACTTAACATTTTACACGAAATAAAAAAAAAAAAAAAGATAAAAAATAAAAATAATAGGAAAATAGGAAAAAAAAATGTTTCACTTTCTCTGGTCGAATGTCATCATTAAATATCGACCGCTTTACGAGTTTAATACACCACCATTACTCTAACCGCCAACATTCTAAGGACAATTTTTTTCGCACTTCGAGCAGAGTGTAATATCTGTTCTGTTCTCGGGCAGTGAAGATATATAAAGTTATGTATTTATTTTTAACGGTTTTGTGACTTCCTTATAAAAAACGATCTCCTGTCTAATACTGATGTGCCCAGGACGGGGCAAGCAAATAGGGTCACATTTCTTGCTCTTCTGGCTGGAAGCAATGTGTAGTATCTGTTCTGATATTGCACTTCATCTTAAGTAAGTAGAAACAATTTTGTACTAGTTGTATTGATTGGACTATTGTTCTTATATTGAGTGTGTTTAGTGCAACGTTTCGAGTCAAGCCCCAGACCGAAAGTTTCATGACAAAAAACTATGTATATGACATTTAATACAAATGCGGAAAACTATAGAAAGGTGAGACCAGTCGCCCCCTTAGAGGTAAGGTTAGAAGAACACCGTAAAGCCGTAACACGGGGGGAGATCGAAAAGTCGGGACTAGCTGATCACATATAGAAAGAAGAAAGAACACACTTTCATTTGTAGAATGAAGTCAAAATAATTGACAGAGATGCAAGGTAGAGAATCAGTCAACTCAAGGCGGCAGCACATACGCTAAAAAAATAAAAAAATAAATAAATAAAAAATAAGCAGACCAAGCCTGGAAATTAATAGCATCTGGGGGCCTCTAATTGTAAAAAAAAAAAAAAAAAAAAAAAAAATTGCACACCCTTAAAATTTCGGTGATGGAAGGAAGATAATCTTTTGTCGATCCTTGTTCTAATATTGCTTTTCATCTTATATGTTATATTTTGATTCTCTGTTTGAAGTCAACCAATTTTTTTCACACATACGAAACCATAGCCATAAAACAGAGGCTACCTAAAAGAATACGTAATTATCTACGTAGCCAGAAAGTTTTTTTTTCTTTTCCAAACAACAACAACCAACATACCTGCGGACGGTCGAAGGCCAAACCGACCAAAATGTTGCACAAATAACGCTCAAGATGAGAACAATAGTCCGAGCAATACAAATAATATAAACAATCAGCCTTCATCTAAAAAACATTAGAACGTTAAGAAACAATTTTATTGCAATACAAGTGATAGTTATTTATGGTGAGATGAGGTGACACAAGGGTCGAAAAGTATGATTCACAAAGCTAGCGCTCTACAAGGAGGTAATGCCGGCCTGCAAATAAATGCATGGGCAACCTATCGGCATTCACGAGTATGGGAGCACCAGGTAATTATCAATGAACTAACTCATTATCAAAGGGAAAAGACACCTTCTAGTGCAACGTAGTGCACGTTTACACCTGCGTTAACATGATCATTGGTCTGTGCACACGTTCTTTTTAGAGTTTTTATTTTTCCTTACCGTGACGTCACTTCGCACATGGCTCAGCATTTGCATACAGCAGCCATACGCGTGTCCGTGCTTGTTACACTCGGAGTGGGGACTTACTAGGACTGCATAGGATCTTGCAGAGTATAATTTCCTTGATTCTTTGATTTTTTTTTTATTTCTATTAAAGATACATTTTAATTCACTAAAATAGTTTTTATATAATTTTCAAAATTTTGCTCAGGAGCATTACGTTTTTGCTCATTTTTTTTTTAATCTCCGAATGAAAAAACTAATATTTGAAAAGTAATGGATTATTCTTTATTTTGATTCTCTATTTGAATATATTATATTATAATATACATATATATATATATATATATATATATATATATATATATATATATATATATATATATATATATATTGGATTTTACTTGTGCAAATGGAATTTCAATTAACTTTCTTGAAGTTATACATTTGGATTTTGCCGTCACTGGATTATTTATCTTCCACCAGACTATCCATTCATGTGAAATCACCTTTTTTTTTCCACCATATTCCCTCTGCTTCACTTTTTTGTTATCAAGTAAGATATTTGACTTACTTGCTGTTTCATCAAATACTTTTGCATGCAAAATCCGATCCCGCATTTTGCTAATTCCTACCCTCTGATGAGAATGAAAGTATTTCTTCGAAAATCCGCGGATTAAGGACTATCCACTTATCAAGTGTTTCCTTTTCAGATTAAATATGTTTTTAACTCATTTCAAAGTGTTTTTAACATGTTTTATTAACTGTTTGCTCGTATACACACACACACACACACACACACACACACACACACACACACACACACACACACACACACACACACATATATATACATATATATATATATATATATATAACGAAAATAAAGGTCAGTGCATTTATTGAAATAGTTGTATTGCAAAACAAACTATTTATACTGATAATTATGGAGCGCATAGCTAGGCTATGAAAATTTCCAAAATTGTGGATGTATGGAACTGTTGACGTGAGAGACTATCCATAGGTCAATGTAACTTTTGTTATTTTATTTTTATGTATATCTAGCGTTGATGTATGCTCCACTAGTATAAAAATAATAAAAGAAACATATATGCATGGATATATATATATATATATATATATATATATATATATATATATATATATAAAATATGTAAAGGGCCGAAACAATTGTATGCTGCATAGTAAACTGAACCTTTTGAGATGAGCATAAAAATGAATGTCTGTTCCTAGCGAAGCGATATATATAAATATATTATATCCGCGAAACAATGTTTCATGGCAAACAACTGATGATTCTTTAAGAACATTGACACGATTCTTTGTTCATGTAAGTAAAACGATTCAGTGATTCAGCAAATTAATTGACTTAGTGACAAAATAATTTTCAAATGAAGGGCATATTTTAAATAGTTTTAAAGAAACTTCCACGACTATATATATACATATATATATATATATATATATATATATATATATATATATATATATATATATATATATATATACTGACTTTAGAAAATAGGGTAATTACCTTTATAAATATTTGCTAATATTTTTTCTCCTCTGATGAGATGGTAGGCATCAAAACCCTATAGATTAAGGAGATTAATTTTCTAAAGTATTCTTTTCTTGCTTAGAATAATAAAAAATCTTTGATATGAAACTCAACCACTTCATTTCAATAAGGGTTTTTGAAATTCATTGAATCACAATTTAATTTATTTGCTCTATCCTGCATATCGAGCAATTCTTATTTAGATGGGATAATACTTACAGAATATTACTGCCAGTAATATTTTGTAATTCTTATAATCACAGGTTTCCATACCAACTGATTGTTAAATAAAATTATTCTGAAGTATATATATATGCGTGTATATAAATATATATATATAAATATATATAATCACCCACATATATACAAATATATATAATCACCCACAACCAGACTATCACCTTTCCCTAAGCGTGGATTGAACCTACAACCGTCGCATTGACAGTCGGCAATTCTAACCACTGGACCATAGACCTGCGCTTGAAAACGGCTCATCAAATGTCTATTAAATAAACATTCGCCCATCGCTTTTACAGTGCTCAAGCTGCTAGTTTATTTACAAACAAACAGCAAATCTCGTTAAATAGCGAAATAAGCAGTGGGTGAGATACATTTACGACATTGCTCAACCCAAAGAGAGGGGCTTGATATATAGTCATCCACATACGGCACTATTTCGTCGTATCACAACTCATTAGTGCGGCTAGACTAGCACCTGACCCTAGCCGTGGATTGAACCTACAACCTATATATATATATATATATATATATATATATATATATATATATATATATATATTTCTGTAGAAAATATTTTCTTATAATATATAGCAATCCTTATTTAAGAAGCTCAATGTAATTACAGAGCAAAATAGAGAATAAATAACAATAAGTTATATTCCAAAATTCATGATGTTGACCATCTCATAATTTATTCCTTTAATTCACTTGACTTATATAATCCTTGACAGTATCTATTTCGTAGCGCAAAATCAATCACTTAATTATTATATCAATCAGTGAATCTATTATGCCCTTAACTCATCAGAAGAAATATCAACAATCAATCCGTTAAAACGAAATGAAGTGTGATCTGACATGATTGAAATCCGGAAATTGAAAGAGAAGCTTCATATACATGATTTATTTTTCCATTACGCCATTTTGGATATATATATATATATATATATATATATATATATATATATATATATATATATATATATAGTAAGTTGTAAAATATATATGGCGATTAAGCTACACTGAATATTCCGCGTTTCATCCACTCTAGGACTCTTCAGGAATATTCAGTGTAGCTTAATCGCCATATATATCTTATAACTTACTAACTAGCTCTACCTACGTATTAAGCGCTTTTGAAGTAAATACTTAAAGTTTATGCATAAGTTTATACTTTCGTATATTAATTTTATGTGAGAAAATTAAGTAGTTATATATATATATATATATATATATATATATGCCGGCTTCAAACGCGATGGTTGTAGGTTCTATCCTCGCATTGATGAATTGTGATACAAGGATACAGTAATGTATGTGGATGACTATATATATATATATATATATATATATATATATATATGATATTTTAGTCAGTCAATGAATTTAAAAATTTATGACGCGAAATGTTTGAATTTCAAATCAACTGTTAGATATTTTTATTCTGAAGTATATATATATATATATATATATATATATATATATATATATAGTCTTGGGAGTTTCTTTAAAACATTCAAAATTATTAAAAAAATATATCCTTTGTTGGAAAATTATTTTCTCAATAAGTCAATTAATGTCCTGGATAGCTGAATAGTTTTACTTACATGAACAAACAATAATAATGTTTCTAAAGGGGTCATCAGTTGTTTAATATGAAACAAATCATCATATTATAGAGAGGACTTTATACCAAGTTCTTTCGAAGCCTAATGCTTCTGACCAGAAGAGTAGAAACTCTAAGCTATATATATATATATATATATATATATATATATATATATATATATATATATATATATATATATGTATACTAGCAAAAGTACCTGTCGTTGACTGGGTTCAAAAACAGCCTACAGAAAATGGACTCTGATTTATGAAAGTCTGATAGGTTATGAAAAGGAATGGTTGTAAACTTGGGTTGAATTTGGGGGTATCAAAACCAAAGCAAAATATGATGAAAGGAAAAATAAAATAGATGAACCCCATAATTTATTATACCATACCTGTTCACACTGAAACACTTATCACAATATTCTGTGGATCTATATTATTTGTGACATATTTCCATTCTATGGAGATCAGGTGCGAACGAACACCCCATAATTTTATTATACCATATTTCTTCAAATTGAAACATAATTATCAAAGTATACTTACGCAGATAGATACGAAAAGTCTTTACTAAAGTTTGTGCCTATTTCCATTCTATGGAAGCCATGCGCGAACGCAGACCCCATAATTTTATTATACCATCCCTATTTAAGTTAAAACATACTTATCAAAGTATTCTTACGTACATCTATATCAAAAACACTTGTAAAAGTTTTTTTTTTAAATTTTTTGTAAAAAACACATGTAAAAGTTTGTAAATACTTCTAAAAGTTTGTAAACACTTGTAAAAGTTTTTTTTTTTTAACGTTGTCGGGGATCCATACTTTATGGACCAGGCGCGAACACAGACCCCACAATTTTAATGAACCACTATTCTGCTAGATTAAACATACCCATTCCTGTGTCTCGATACATCTATCATTATATGTAATCAGTTTTTTAAAAATAGTCAACCATATAGGAGCCTATTCGTGACCACACACACACACACACACACACACACACAGACACACACACACACACACACAGCTACATATTATATATATATATATATATATATATATATATATATATATATATATATATATATATATATAGGAATGTTTTGGTATTACTCTATTCTGATTTGCATATCTCTTCTCTTCACTTCCTTTCATTTGTTTCCTCTCATTTGATTGTGTTTACTCCAATCTTAAAAATAGTGGCATGTTTTATTTGTTCTAATCGGACGGATTACTGCACTGTTGACCTGTTGAATTTTTGGAATTGTGATTTCTAAAAATGGTTAGGATTTTTTTTTTATTTTCGCACGAGTATATCTGACTTGTTGCAACTTAACAATTTCCAATAAAATAAGAAATCCTATAATAGTAATGTACCTATTTACTATGCCTCCCCACGGGACAGAGTTAGACACCAGGGTCGTTTTTTAACGTGGAGAAAAGGTACAAAAATAAAAATTGTCTCAGTCGTGAAGGATTTCTCCTCCACCGAAAGAGAAAAAGAAAAAAAAGAATGTAAGACCTTGACAAATGAATGAAATACGGACCAACAAATACAAATGTTACGCCAGCAGAGAATTAAAGGGACATCACCCACGCTTCAAGTTATCTCCCTTTCATACTGTTTAATATTTTTGCTGTTATGATAAATATAAACTGTATAAATCTAAAGTACGCATACACACATCTGTATATATATCAGAATATTTACGTTATATTTCTCTTAGTCTGTTTGTCCGTCGGTCTGTCTTCTTCACTTTTTCTTTTAAACTACCGGGCCGATGTGGCCGAAACGTTTTATGGCCCTTTTTAAAAAAGGTTCCACGAATTAAATATTAGGTTATCCGTTTGCTGCAGTGCACAGTGCTGCCTGTGAGTGCTGCTGCACGGATCAAGATTAACAGAAATCAGTCACCAAACTACCGCATTTACTCAAGAAATACAAACCGACCACTGCTGCGATAAGGTGCAGCGAATTAAGTTTTATAGTATCCGTTACCGTTCGATGTGTAATAAGGGGTTAATAGGAATTAGTATTGAATGTAAAACTGAGCACAAATTTAACCATATCTAACCATCAAGTTAGCATAAACCACATTCTAAGTAAACGGGGTATACCTTTTGCTCAATTTTTACGGGATAGAATGTCAATTTGTCTTAATAACTGTTAAATAATTAGTTAAATTTAAATAAAATAAATTATATTATTTAATTATACCCATATCCATTTATCTATTAAAAGTATAACTAAATAAATAGAAAATATTCCATCCATTGTTAATAAAATAATATAAAGCAAAGGAATATAAAATCACAATTAAGTTATATATATATATATATATATATATATATATATATATATATATATATATATATATATATATATATATATACTAGCATGGGTGCCCGGCGTTGCCCGGGTATTTGGAGGTGTATATTGAGCAAAAAAAAAAAAAAGAAAAAAAAAGCGGTCAATTTTTTAACTTTGACCCCTATTATGACCCCTTAACATTTATTGTTTTGGGCTCAAATTAAGTTATTAAGTTAGATCCTTGTCCAAGGAACCTATATCTAATATTTCGAGTGTTTAGACTGAAAATTGTCGGAGGAGTTTGGTAGAGTTCTCAAAGGTCAAATCGTTGAACTTTAACCCCTTTATCGCAAAATTTCTGGCCGAAAACCGATCAAATCGATTTTCCCAAATCTCAGTACCCAGTATATCAAATTTCGAGTCTGTAGACTTAAAATTGACATACTTATTGTGTAAGGAAATGTACACACAGAGACACACAGGCAGACAGACACTTTCACACACACACACACACACATGTATATATATATATATATATATATATATATATATATATATATATATATATGACTACTTCGTTTCATCACATGAATTAATATACGAAAATATAATTTTATGCTTAAACTTTAAGTATTTACTTCAACAGTGCTCAATGCATACGTAGAGCAAGGTAACAATTTATAAAAATACATGTCAATTAATCTATACAGAATATTCCGCGTTTCATAAGTCTGACAAATTCTCATGAGCATGAAACGCAGAATATTCTGTGTAGATTAATTGCGATATATATTTTCATAAATTACTATATATATATATATATATATATATATATATATATATATATATATATATATATATATATGATTACTTCATTTAATCACATAAATTAATATACGAAGATATAAATTTTTTTAGTATTTTCTTCCACAGTGCTCACTACATAGGTAGAGCTAGGTAGTAAGTTATGAAAATATATATGGCAATTAAGCAACACAGAATATTCCGCGTTTCATTCTTGTGAGAATTATCGCCTGACAAATTTTCACGAGAATGAAACGCGGAATATTCTGTGTAGCTTAATTGCCATATATATATATATATATATATATATATATATATATATATATATATATATATATATACTAGTACGGAGACACGACGTTGTCGGGGATTGAATGAGGATCAACAATTTTTTCACGCTTCCATATTTTATTGCAATCGAAATCGGTGAAATCGCCCATTTTTTTTATCAAATCGATTGTCTTCTCTAGTTGCCCCCCCCCCCGAGATGCACGGGGAGGAAGCTTTACATGCCCCCCCCCCAGCAGTGACCTAGTCAACAATACATTGTAGTCTACATTGCACTGTAGAGAACCTATGGTTGGTTTCATCAAAATATTTTTATGTAATGATTTAATCAAAGTTTAAAATGAAAAAGTCAAGTATTATGCTTCAATCGTGTTCTAAACACAAACATTTATTTCGAACGTGCCCTTGTTATATATAGGAACCTACTGTTGAGTTTATATGCCGAGCCTTTCTGCTTGTACGGTAATAAAAATCTCTCACATGCACTTGTGATATTAGGCCATATGAGGCGTTAACTTTAGCCAATTGCCTGTTCCTTTTTTTAGTAGATTTTTCCGATTATCCATTGTCGATACTTATCGAAGACATTCCTATACAAAATCGCTGTCAAGCACATAAAGAACATTTGTATGAAATTTCCAAAACATTGGCCCAGCCGTTTAGGAGTCCATAGGAAACGAACTCACACACACATACAAAGTTCTTTTTATATAATAGTATGTTTGTATATATAGTAATTGTCTGTATTTTTGAGATGAGGTGTTTTCATTTCCTCATCTTGGTTGTTATAGTCACAACGTTTCGGCCGTTTTGCCCTCCGGCTTTCATCAGGTGTTTTGTATCGAATGTTTGTGTGTATGTTGCTATATACCAAAGTCCAATGTTTAATTCATCTTACAATTTGTTTATTTTTATTTATTATTTTTTTTTAACAAAATTTAAACTTATGTACATTTTGCACATTTGTTACATTCACGGATAACTAATGTTTGTATATCAATATTGGATATTGCCTTCATAGTGTATTAATAAACAGAAAATTTCAAAAGATAAAATATGCATAACGATGTAAGAGGTAAAATTTAGAAAGAATCAAATTAATTCACATCGGACCATTTCGAGTGGGCTGCTATGTATATAAAGAAGGGTTATCACATATCGAGTTAAATTATATATATATATATATATATATATATATATATATATATATATATATATATATATATATATATATATATATATATGAAATTTATTACTGTGAGTCCAGAATGAGTTTACTGGACTCATTCTGGACTCACAGTAATAAATTTCCTATATACTGCTCTGACTACACATTGAGCACTCTAGTCCGGTTTTTTCACCACTGGTATATATATATATATATATATATATATATATATATATATATATATATATATATATATATATATATATATATATAAAATAAAATGGATTTTAGTTGTGCAAATGGAAATTCAATTTACTTTCTTGAAGTTATATATTTGGATTTTACCGTCACTGGATTATTTATCTTCCACCAGACTATCCATTCACGTGTAATCACCTTTTTCTTCACCATATTCCCTCTGCTACACTTTTTTGTTATCAAGTAAGATCTTTGACTTACTTGTTGTTTCATCAAATACTTTTGCATGCAAAATCCGATCCTGCATTTTGCTAATTCCTACCCTCTGATGAGAAGGAAAGTATTTCTTCGAAACCCCGCGGATTAAGGACTATCCACTTATCTAGTGTTTCCTTTTCAGATTAAATATGTTTTTAACTCTTTTTCAAAATCTTTTTTAACATGTTTTATTAACTGTTTGCTCGTATATATATATATATATATATATATATATATATATATATATATATATATGCACATATATATATGCATATATATATGCATATATATACATATGCATATATATATATATATATATATATATATATATATATATATATATATAAAATGCTTAGTATTATTCTTAGTTTGTGTGATCCTAATCTTGAGAGACGCAGCCATCTTAGACATTTTCCTTTCCCTAAGTGGAATTGAATAGGAACCCAAAAATTCAAAGATGGCGCAACTAAAATAAAGCATAATTAAAATTTCTTTTCCTAATTTCGGATTTTGTAATCATGCCCATATTTGTTGATTAGTTCCTATTCTTCTGATGAGCAAAATAAATAAAAAAATTGAAAAAATAATTACATGAATGATTCAGCGCTACGAAACAGGTGCAGTCAAGAATTGAAAATTTTAAATTTTAACAGACCTAAAGAAATAAAAGGTAAGATGGACAATATTTTGAAAATCGGAATATAAACCTTTTTCATATATATATATATATATATATATATATATATATATATATATATATATATATATATATATATATATATATATATATATATATATATCTGCCTGTCTGTCTGTCTGTCTGTCTGGCTCCTCTGAAACTAAAAGTCGCAGAGCGGCGCTAGGGGCTTGAAATGATAGGATTTTTTACGAACCGTTCTTTTATGGGTTTTTAGCCGGTGAAAATAGTTTTTAACAGTTCAAAAATGGGTCAAAATTGAAAAAAATCGTTATATATTTTGTACATTCATCTTAGTTTATTTTTAAATTTTTAATTTTTAGGCAGTGTACATGCGTGTCACGTTGGTACATTGGTAACGTCACCAGCTTTGAATGCTACAAGATCCGTTTCGATTCTAGCTGATGGCATCCAACTATTTTTTTTCTTACTTTTGAAATCACGATTCTATAATACTATATATGAAATCTGGATAAATTAAAATATCATATTTAACGATCGGGCAAAGCTGGGCTAGTACGGTTTAAAAGATAAAAAACAAGTGCAGAATTTTTTTCTAAATAAGTAAGTACGTTGATTTGTGTTAAAGGCAAATTTTCGTTCATATTAAAATTTTCGTCGGGGGTAATCCAAGATTATTGTTTTTAAGTGCAATTGTAATGCTTAAGACGTCTTCACTATTAAAAATGTACTGCGCTTGATTTGGGTCTTTTAAATCGGTAAATTATGAAGTTGTATTCCAATATCAAAAACGTTTATTAAATTATACACACACACACACACACACACACACACACACACACACACACACACACACACACACACACACACACACATATGTACATATATGTCTCTCTTTCTCTCTATCTCTCTCTCGCTATATATATATATATATATACACACACATATACGAATATATATACATATACATATAAATATATACATATATACATAAATATACATATAACAAACAAATGACAAAAGTCTACATTTCAAATTTCGTGATGTTGACCATCTTACAATTTATTCCTTTAATTACATTGACATTTACAATTCTTGGCAGAGACTGTTCCGTAGCGCAAAATCATTCATTGAATTATTATATCAATCTATGAATCTATTTAGCCCTTAACTCAAATTATAAATGGCGTAATAAAAGATAAAATAAATTGCAACTTCTTTCCTATTTTCGGGTTTTGTAATCATGCCCAAATGCATTTTCTTCTCTTTTGGTGGATTGGGAAGTGATAGTTGCTACTTCTTCTGATGAGTTAAGGGCAAAATAGATTCATTGATTGATATAATAATAAAATGAATGATTTTGTGCTACGAAACAGTTACTGTCGAGAATTGCAAATGTCAATGTAATTAAAGCAATACATTGTAAAATGGTAAGTGAATTTGGAATATAGACTTTTGCCATTTGTTTATTCTGTGTTCTGTAATTACATTGAACTTCTTAGATTAATGATTGCTACATAAAAAAGTGAAATATAATTGAGAAAAAAAAATCATATTTTCTACAGAAATATATAAATACGCATATAATCAGTACTCGTAAATGACTCATCAAATGCTTATTGAATAAACATCTGCCTAACGCTTAACAGCGTTCTAGATGATAGTTTGCTTATAAACAAACCGACAGCGGGTTTCGCTTAATCGCTAAACTAAGCAGCAGGTGAAATACATTTACGAAAGTGCTCAACCCAAAGGAGGGGGACTTTGATATAGTCATCCACAAACAGTACTGTTTCGTTGTACCACACACACACACACACACACACACACACACACACACACACACACACACACACACACACACACATATATATGACTATTTCATTTAATCACATAAATTAATATACGAAAGTATAATTTTTCAGTGCTCAATACATACAATACATAGGTAGAGCTTAGGTAGTAAGTTAGAAAAATATATATATGGCAATTAAGCTACACAGAATATTCCGCGTTTTATCCACACTAGGATTCGTCACTTACTATATATATATATATATATATATATATATATATATATATATATATATATATATATATATATATATAATGAAAATTACAATTGAATTTACCAAAATGATCCAAGATGGTAAAATTAAAGTAAATTATAAATATTAAAGAATTAATATTTATAAAATTATCTCAGCCAGATATAAAAGCTCGATAAAACTAAATAGGAAATAGAGCTTATAATATGAGCAAACAGTTAATAAAGTATGTCAAAAAACACTTTGAAATGAGTTAAAAACATATTTAATCTGAAAAGGAAACACTAGATAAATGGATGGTCCTTAATCCGCGGAGTTTCGAAGAAATACTCTCCTTCTTATCAGAGGGTAGGAATTAGCAAAATGCGGGATCGGATTTTGCATGCAGAAGTATTTGATGAAACAGCAAGTAAGTCAAAGATCTTACTTGAAAACAAAATAAGTTAAGCAGAGGGAATATGGTAAAGAAAAAGGTGATCTCGGAATCGTCGTATCACTATATATATATATATATATATATATATATATATATATATATATATATATATATATATATATATATATATATATTAGTGATACGACGATTCCGAGATCACCTTTTTCTATATATATTTTCTTATATATATATATATATATATATATATATATATATATATATATATATATATATATATATTCCACAGCCAAACAACGTCGCAGACCACAAGAGCCATGACAGTCAACGAACCGGAAGTCCAAGACTTGAGTTCCGCCCTCATTTGGGCTCATCAGTTAGACACATCCAAACTCAGGATTCGAAACCCGAGCCACTTGCATGCGACGCAAGCACTCTGCTAACTGAGCAAAAGATTAATATATGTATATATATATATATATATATATATATATATATATATATATAATTTTCAATATATATTCACTATCCTTTTATATATACACATATCCTTTTAAATATATGAATATATTAACATCTTTTAAAGATTTACACATCCTTGTATATATATATATATATATATATAGCTACTTAATTTACTCACATAAAATTAATATACGAAAGTATAAATTTATGCGTAAACTTTAAGTATTTACTTCAAAAGTGCTCAATACGTAGGTAGAGCTAGTTAGTAATTTATAAAATGTATATGGCGATTAAGCTAAACTGAATATTCCTCGTTTCATCCACTCTAGGATTCTTCAGGCTTATGCGCGAATTCTGTGTTTTTTTTGTCGTTTTTATATGCGCATCCTCTATTGAGATTTTAGTTAGCCAATCAGCTTTCTAGTATCCAACACTAACCTAGATTTAAAACAGATCAAGAAACTAAATATGTACAAGGAAAAGGGGGAAAATTCCAATAATAGTAAAAGAAAAATAAGATATGCTTTTAACACGGCTGCCGAGAACAAAGTGTAATTAAAAAAAAAAGTAAAGTAAGTAAAGAAGAAGAAGAAGAAGAAGAAGAAGAGAGAGTGAGTGAGTGTGTGTGTGAGAGAGAGAGAGAGAGAGAGAGAGAGAGAGAGAAAAAGATTAAATGGTGATAGAATTAAATATAAATTAGAAAAGCAAATGTCAGATGACCCAGACAGGATAACGTTAAAAGGCGCGAATAAATAATATAGAATAAATAATTTAATTGTATTTTTATTTTATATATATATATATATATATATATATATATATATATATATATATATATATATATATATATATATATATATATACTTGTTAGTGCTTGTCTTTTTCTGCTTATTTTTATCTAAGTAAATATGTAAAAATTATTTTAATTAATGTTTTTTTCTCCTTTTTTTCAATTTATATTGAATAAAGTTAAATTTAAGTATGAATCATATTCATTATTTTCTTTTTTTTTCAATGTATAAAATTTTTTTGTATCTAATTTAAAA
Organism: Euprymna scolopes; assembly: GCF_053919585.1. Lineage (NCBI taxonomy): Eukaryota > Metazoa > Mollusca > Cephalopoda > Sepiida > Sepiolidae > Euprymna > Euprymna scolopes. Next base: position 75,769,343 of record NC_136517.1, on the reverse strand, counting down.
AAAATTGTAACTCATTATTAACAGTCTGATTACTTGATAGATCTCACTGATTTTGCCTACTATGCGTGACGTCATATTTCAGTTATCAGGCCTTGTCTCTCAGTGGTTGAAGTTTTGTTAAGGAAGCACTACTGAACGCACAGCACAATAGTGGTTTAAGATATTTCGTGGCGGCGACGAAAGTCTTGAAGATGATGAGCGTAGTGGTCGGCTATTGGATGTTGACAACGATCAATTAAGAGCCTTTGTCGAAGGCGATTTAGGTACAACTGGTCAGGTCTGAATTAGTCGCAACGTATACGACAGTTTCCAACCGCTTGAAAGAGATTGGAAAGACAAAAACTTGATAAATAGATACCTCACGAATTTAAAAACAACCAAAAGGAACACCGTTATGAAATGTCATATTCTCTTCTTTTACGCAACAAGTATGACTCGTTTCTCGACCAGGTTGTGACTTGCGATGAAAAGTAGGTTCTTTACGGTAACTGGCGACGCTCAGCTCAGTGGTTAGACGCCGACGAAGCTCCACGACACTCCCTGAAGCCAGAGTTGCACCAAAAGAAGGTCATGCTGACTGTTTGGTGGTCTGCGACAGGTCTCATCCATCACAGCTTTTTGAATACAGGTGAAACCATTACGGCGGGGAAGTACTGTCAACAAATGGATAAAATGCATCAGAAACTTCGACAACAACACCCAGCATTAATGAACAGAGATGGCCCGATTTTTATCCACGACAATGCACGACCGTACGTTGCTAAACCGACCTTGCAGAAGTAGAACAAATTGTGCTACGAACTCTGCCTTATCCGACATACTCTCCAAACATTTAACTTACCGACTATCACTTTTTCAAGCATCTCGACAACTTCTGCGTGAGAAATGCTTCAAAAAACTAAGCGATATCAAAAACGCCTCCACCGATTCCATCGCCATCAAAACGTAAAATTGTTACGTTATTAGCATAAATACACTTGCATTGCGTTGGCAGAAGTGTGTTGATCAATATTTTTTATTATTTTAAGCCGAGATATGTTCATCTGAATTTCAAAGCTGAAAAGCGCAATAAATTTCTTGTCAACCTTACATATATATATATATATATATATATATATATATATATATATATATATATATATATATATATATATATACATATATATGCATATATATATATACATATACATATATATATATATATGGAAGTTTTAAAATCCAAAAGCAATGCGAAAAGGACCGGAATCACAAGAGTAAAGAAAATGAAAACAAACAAATAGGCGGGTATGCTCGCGTAGAGAAATGTCTAACTGTTTATTTATCTGTCATTTCTCACCTTGTAACCAAGTTGTTCGTATGTCCGGTGTATATAAAGTCCGTTGGTGGTATGGAACTTTGATTAATTTCGGGAGAAAACTCCTTCCCTTTTTAAAAAGAAAACAAAAGTATATTCAAGATGGTGGAAGAGAACAGGACTGTTCTCTTCCGTCATCTTGAATATACTTTTGTTTTCTTGAAGTCCCCCGCCCCCCCCCCCAAAATGGAGATGGAACGTTGAGACTTTTCTAAAAAGGCCACAGGGGTTTCCCCTTTTGTTTCCATAATGTTATAATATACCTGCTTTTATTTTCATATATTTATATATATATATATATATTTATATATATATATTTATATTTATATATATATATATACTTATATTTATATATATATTTATATATATATATATTAACACCTTAGAATGTTTATTTAAAATAATAAACTTAAAAATAATAAGCAATAAAACAAAATCCGATTTTTGTATTTGCTAATTTCTATACTGATTTATTTATCTCCTAAATGAGAAACAAGAAACCAATTTGCCTTTTCACTTGCAATTTAGAAATATTTGCTGAAAATTAAGGTGGTTTGGCCAAACAACGTTACATCTATAATATAAATCTCAGCTGTCTTTTTAAATGTATATAGGTACGTACGTAAGTATATATATATATATATATATATATATATATATATATATATATGTATATGTATGTATGTGTTGTGGTGGCACACATTCATTTGCATATGTGGATAGTAATTACACATAAATAGGAAGACTCAGTTAGTCTGGGTGTGTGTTCACCAGAAGCCACCGAAGGCCGCCGAGAGCAGATATGTTTCTCCAGCAAAGACTCTCTTATTTGACACCATTATGTAAATATCCTGTAAATATACCTTTTCCTAATACACTTCTTATTTGATCTACCTTTGTTTGTTGAGTCGTCATTTGTATTGCTTTCTACATTACTTGTTTCAACCGGCAAACTTAACAGTGACGACGAGAATGAATGTCAAATATAACTGTTTGACGAAGAAATGGAAAGAACTCACTAAAAAAAAAGTACAACGCAACGGTTGACCTTCCTAAGGAATACAAGTTTTGACGAACGAAATAGTCGTAAAAACGGATTTTATGCTAAAGAGGAGTTCGACTCAAGCGGAAAAAATGAATAATTCAGCAGACATTGGAAAACTGTAAAATATTTTCCTCGCGAAGTACAACACTAAAAGAAAGAAACGGTTGTTTCCCAAATTCCAAGAACACAAACTACATTCAGGTTAAAAAAAAAAGTAACCTCGATTAATAGTATTTTATTTACTAAAATACTAGTCGGAAAAAAAGAGACAAACCAAAACCTTTAATTGCAGTCTCAAAAAAAAAACAAAAAAAACAAACAAACTCGAACGTGGCAAAAAAAAGCGACGATTTACGCCGTTTCCCGTGGAATCCATCTTTAAAAAAATAACAAACTGTAAAAGTGAATTTTTGTAAAACGACAAACAGATTCGTATTACTAAATTACGAAGAACAGATTCGTATTACTAAATTACAAGGAAGTAACATACGAAGAAAAAATAGTTCACCAGTGGATGTCCTAAATTGCTGTAAATACCAACTAAAGACTTTTTGGTAAACCAAATTTTTCTCTTCGATATTTAAAAAAAAAAACCCACAGTTAAACTAAAATCAAGGAAAGATTTTTTTTTAAACTAAAGTTGTCACTGGATAACGGATATAAGACGGTAAAACGTCACGCAAAAAAAAAAAAAAATAAATGTAGTCCATACATTTTATTTTTTTCAATTGTGACTCGAGTTGAAAAACTTCTTTTTTTCTATGGAAAGAGTTGTACTTAAGTTCGGCTGTTATTTATTAGGAAATGCCTAAAACGGAAAAGTAAATCATATTTTGTGGTTTCAGCAAAAGCCTCAGTTCTTATGTTGTGGTTGGATGAGCTTGACTCGCTAGCGAAGTGAGAAAATATTATTCGAGCAGCGATATTACTATTGAAAACAGGAACTATGAACAATTTTTTTTGTAACACAAGCCATTTTATATGGTACGGATATTGTGTTGCATGTGAAATTGTACAATTTTTCTTCGTAACTGCATCATTGCTACTGAAGGATACAAAATAAAAATGGAAGATTTATCTAGAATGTTAATGCAATTTTTGCAGACGCAACAAAAGGCGCAATCCGAGCTAGATGCACGTAGAGAGGAGAAATTATTGAAATGGCAAATGGAACAAGAAGAAAGGCAGAAGAAATTACAACTTGAACAAGAAGAAAGGCAGAAGAAATTACAATTTGAATATGAAGAAAGGCAAAATTAACGTTTTGCTAAAACACTGGAACTATTAAAGACTAATCGAGAAAATGTCGACTGTACTAATTTCTCGCATACAACTATATTTAATAGCATGGACACATTTAATTATGTGCCGGAGGAAGAAAAGACTTTTGAAGCATACTATACAAGATACGAGGATGTCTTTCAACTGGACTGCAAAAGTTGGCCAAATAGCCAGAAAGTGAGCCTTTTACTCAGGAAGTTGGGTGTAAGAGAACACAGCAAGTTCGTACATTATATACTACCTAAAAAAACTACGGAATTAGATTTCATGGAAGCTGTAAAATTACTAAAAGAATTATTTAATCCGAATATATATCTTTTTCATAAGAGATGGTTGTGTATGTATCTAAGGAAGATGGACAACCAAGATTATTTGACATACGCATCAGTTGTCAATAAAAACTGTGATCATTTTAAGCTAGCGGAACTAACAGTAGAAGATTTCAAATGCCTAATTTTCGCACAAGGGTTAGTCTCCACGAAAAATGCAGAAATACGCAGACGAGTGTTGTCTAAGCTGGAATCTAAGCAAGATTTAACACTTCAGAAATTAGCAGAGGATTGTGAAAGGGACATTACACTAAAAATGGATTAAAAAAAGATAGAAGAATCCGGAGTGGCATATGTAAGAAAGGTTAGAAAACCATACACACCAACCAAGAACTATACGAATAAAAACGGAACGAGATATTCCAAATATAATAATTATAATTATAGTAAAGAATATAACAAGTCTCTTCCTAGATATAACTGTAAGAGATGCGCAGAAAGACATTGGGAATCGGATTGCCCTTATAAGAAGAAAAAATGCTACATTTGCAAGAAAGTCGGACACAAAAGCGATTGTTGCAGATATAAAGATTTCACCAGAAAGAGAGTACAGCAAACAAAATCAAATGAAAAATTAGACAAAAATCGGCGAAAATACATAAAAGCGGAAATATTTAAAACGCCAATAAAATTACAACTGGATTCAGGATCTGATATTTCTATAATAAACTTGAATACATGAAAAAAGTTGGGTAAACCAACCATGATGAAAACAAGTAAATCAGCTCGGACGGTAACTGGTGGTGAGATAAAATTTGAAGGAGAAGTTATCCTTCCGATAAAATTGAAAGGGATTACGAAGAAATTAAAAATGTTCGTATTGAAAAATAGCGAAAACCTGTTTGGAATATATTTAATTGAGAAATTTGGACTCTGGGATAAGTCAATTAATACATTCTGTAAAAAAATAGAATGTACTACTCCAACAACAGAAAATATAAAAGAGGACTTAAAAAATTATTCCCTGATGTATTCATGACTAAATTAGGTTGTTGCAATAAATTTAAGGCCTCGTTTGAACTTAAAGAAAACACCAGCCCAATTTTTAGAAAAAAGCGAAACGTTCCGTTCGTTGGGTTGGAAAAGATTAATAAAGAATTAGACAGATTGGAAAAGACAGGAATACTATCAAAAATAGAGCACAGCGACTGGGCAGCCCCCACCGTATATGTAAAGAAAAAGAATGATGAAATGAGAGTGTGCACAGACTTTTCGACAGGTCTAAACTCCATATTACAAGATTACCATTACCCTCTACCAAGCCCAGAGGAAATACTCACAAAGTTGAATGGTGGTAATATCTTCTCCAAGATAGACTTGAGCGACGCGTATTTACAAATACCGGTCGAGGAGAATTGCTCAAAAATACTATGCATCAACACGCATAAGGGATTGTACAAATACAACCGGTTGCCCTTTGGCATCAAAGTAGCGCCTGCCATTTTTCAACAAGCGATGGACACCATGCTAAGTGGTATTGAGTGCGCATGTGCATACCTGGACGACATTGTTATCAGGAGCAAATCCCTAGAAGAACATAAGGAGCATTTAAAACAAGTATTCACTCGAATACAAGAATTCGGGTTTAAAGTAAAAGAAAATAAATGCGACTTTTGTATGAGCGAAATTAAGTATCTTGGACATATAATAAATAAACATGGGCGACGTCCAGACCCAGAAAGATCTGCGGCAATAAAAAACATGCCAGCACCTCCTTACAGAGTTTCTTAGGACTCGCAAATTATTACCAATCTTTTATTGAAGGGATGCATAATTTGCGAGCTCCCTTAAATGAGCTGCTAAAAAAGGACACACCTTGGAACTGGACGCAAGAATGTCAAACCGCTTTTGACAAAATAAAGAGCACACTAACATCTGAATTATTTCTAACTCACTATGACACAAAATTAAATATAGTCGTCGTTAGTTACGCTAGTTCCTACGGCATAGAAGCATGCATTCAACATATCATGCCTAATGGATCTAGAAAGCCGATAGCTTACGCTTCAAGAACGCTGCTTCCCGCAGAGAAGGCGTATTCACAGATTGAAAAAAAAAGCGTTGAGTATAATCTTTGCAGTGACTAAATTCCACCGATATTTATATGGTAGACAATTCATATTTGAAACCGACCATAAACCATTAGTCACAATCTACGGATCAAAAAAAGGATTGCCTGTATACACCGCAAATAGATTGCTGCGCTGGGGTACGATCCTACTGAATTACGATTTCCAGCTACAACATCTAGCATCGAAAAAGATTTGCCATGCGGATGGACTTTCAAGACTGATACCACAGAAACATAATTTGGAAACGTCGAAGTGAAAAATATGGTAGCAAACATCATTAAAGAACTACCGGTAACATTGTCGGGCATTAAAAGAGAAGCCGATAAAGATGAATATATAAATGATATAAAAGAAAAAATTATAAATGACAAAAAGGTTCAGGAAATTTTTTCCATATGTAACGATGTGTTATTATATAGTGAGAGAGTAGTAATACCTAAAACGTTGCAGAAGAGGATTTTGAGAGACTTCCACACATGGCATCCAGGGATAAATCGGATGAAGTCTCTAATGAGAAACTACGTATACTGGCGTAACATGGACGTCGACACAGCTACAACAATAAATAGATGTAAAGGATGCCAGTAAGCCGAAAAATCCCCACGTATGGTACACAAACCTTGGCCGAAACCCGACCACCCATAGTCGAGAATCCACATGGACTTCGTTGGGCCAGTAGGAGAAAATTACTACTTAATTGTAGTGGATAGTTATACAAAATGGCCTGAGGTAATGCTTTGCAGGAATCCAACAGCGAACAACTCAATAGGATTCCCACACGAGTTATTTGCACGAGTTGGTGTACCAAACGAACTGATCAATGACAATGGAACTCAATTCACATCCACAGACTTTAAGGAATTTTGTGACACGTTCCAAATAAAGCATTCACTACTCTGCCGTATCATCCAAGATCGAACGGCCTCGCGGAGAGGTTCGTGGACACGTTAAAACGAGCGTTGAAAAAATCCATTGGGATACCAACGGAAAAAGCTTTGCAACAATTTTTGCAAATATATAGGATAACACCGCACCCTAATACCCCGTCAAACATATCACCAGCTGATTTAATGTTTGCCAGAAAGGTGAAATCAGCGTTTGATAAACTATTGCCAAGACAGGCAATTGTCCGAAACATTACACAAATGATAAGAAAGAAATATAACTCGGGAGATCGAGTATATTTCAAGTGCTACAGGAATAACACTTCTTATTGGGAATGTGGAGTAGTGGATAAACGCATTGGTGATTGTACATACATGATTAAAGGTCCACAAAATATACATAAAAGGCACCTGAACCAAATAAAAAAACGCCACATTCAAGATGGTGATTATACAACAGCAGTCGAAGAGGAGGAAACATCATATACGAATCCTTTAATTTGGAACCGCCTCAATATACACCTGAACCCCGAAGATCAGGTAGAAAAAGAAAGTGTAATGAACCATTAATGTTAAATCCCAAGAGAAAAAGATATCTGTGCGACTTCAAATCTTGGGAGGAGGGTGTTGTGGTGGCACACATTCATTTGCGTGTGTGGATAGTAATTACACATAAATAGGAAGACTCAGTTAGTCTGAGTGTGTGTTCACCAGAAGCCACCGAAGACCGCCGAGAGCAGATATGTTTCTCCAGCAAAGACTCTCTTATTTGACACCATTATGTAAATATCCTGTAAATATACCTTTTCCTAATACACTTCTTATTTGATCTACCTTTGTTTGTTGAGTCGTCATTTGTATTGCTTTCTACATTACTTGTTTCAACCTGCAAACTTAACAGTATGTATGTATGTATGTGTGTATGTATGTCTGCCTAAACATTTCGACAGAGGCGACGGATTTTCACGAAATTAGTATCGTTTTGAAGCCCGACCCTTCAAACGACAAATATCGAAAAATGCGCTAAAAACATTAATTCCTTCACCCTCAACTGGGCACTTTTCTACAAGGAGGGGTCGCTTTTTTCACCGATATTTTTTAATGTCATCCCCTCTTTCTGATTGACTAGCTTTCATTTAAACCTTCGCTATTTCCGGTTTTGCGATGGACGCAACGGGCAAAGACGTCACGTTATTTTTTACGTTCTTTTTCTCCTTCGCGGTACGGGTTTGAACCGGCCTGCCTACTACCACTTTATTTATATTTACATTTTATTTATTTATTTATTTTATTTTTTTTTTTTTTGCTCAACGCTCACCCCCAAACACCCAGGCAACGCCGGGCACTCATGCTAGTTTGAACATAAATGATGAATAATTGCCCAGGAAATAAAACAATATTACGAAACATATATATTTGTTATGTTAATTTATTTAAATTATTGAATTAATTAACGAAAACCAAAAAAACAAAAACATAGCCGTATAATAAACATATCATTTTGCTAAATCGATAGTGAAGTTAGTTAATATTACGTCTAATATCGCATGTACATTAACAGTTTAGAAAAAGATGCTGTTTCTATTGTTTGAAGTTGAATTAACTTGATATAGGTCTTTTTTTTACCGCTAGTACGAAAAACAGGCCCGTCTTGCGTATATATATATATATATATATATATATATATATATATATATTAGCGCTCTTTTCAGTGAGGAAAACATCCAAGCGGTTCTCGTATCGTTGAAGAAAGCTATCCATTTGCAGACCACCGGCACTGATCAAAAGCGTTCTGTTCGGGCGTGTAAAAGAGCCGCGCCATAAACAAATCATATAATCGTTTTGATTTCGTGTTTTTTTCCCGCCCTTTTTCGGTTATTTTTTCTTGCGTTTCGGCGCTTAAGAATTTGAGATGAAACACAAATCGGTAAAGGATTTTTTTTTTTTTTTTTTGGATGGGTGGGGATGATAAAACGACAACAAGGCAATAGGACTTGCCGGGAATTTATACTCCTTCGGCTGTTATATTAAACGGCTATGTCTCTCTTTATTGGACCAAAGAATTGAGTGACGTAAGTGTTTTATATATATATATATATATATATATATATATATATATATATATATATACATACATACATACATACATATGTACCTTTTAAATTTTAAAACCTTTTAAATTTAACCTTTTCAAATCATAAAATTTAAATTACTAAATCATAATATATATATATATATATATATATACTAGTGTACAATCCGTCTAAAAGTCGAAGAATTGTGTGATGTATATATATATATATATATATATGTATATATGTATGTATATATATATACACACACATACATATATCATGTATAAAAGTCAGTTGATAATAACAAATAAAGTGTTCGATCATATATTCTACAAGAACTGAATAAAAATCCGACATTACAATGCGCCTTGGAGGTACCCTGGTTTCATTGATTGATAGTATATATCTGCAGTACTAGTGTACCTAAATACATACACAAACACAGACT
>NC_136517.1:75679855-75754855 GCF_053919585.1 Euprymna scolopes | reverse complement strand
TATATATATATATATATATAGACTTACATGTAGTATACCGAGTTCGTGTAATTCAGTAAATTTTCATATACCAATGAGATTTAAGCCAAAAAGAGGTGACTGAAGGAGTAAGCTACAAAATTATCATATTTCATAATTGAGCATTAATATACTGTGAAAGACATTAATATACTGTGAAAGACATACTGCCAAGACATTCAAAAAAGGTGTTGATGGCAACAAAAAGTGTATTTCATTTTACGTTACAGTTGTTTCCATGTCCAGTTCGACAATTTCAAACATTATATCGTTTGAAAATTGCTGGTTTTGAAAATTTTCAACCGATATAATGTTTGAAATTGTCGACTGGACATGGAAACAATTGTAACGTAAAATGAAATACACTTTTTGTTGCCATCAACACCTTTTTTGAATGTCTTGATTTTGCTTTCACACTATGTATATATATATATATATATATATATATATATATATATTATTTTATTTCATTTTTTATTTTATATAATATATATTTTTTTTATTATTATTTTATTTCATTTTTATTTTTATTTTATATAATGTATATATTATTTTATTTTTATTTTTATTATTATTATTTTATTATATATATATATATATATATATATATATATATATATATATATATATATATATATATATATATATATATTATTACATATAAATTCCCCCCTGCACCAAATTGCCGTAGGTTTTCAATAACATGCCACGTACAAATTTATTATGTTCAAACCTTCAACTCCCGTCTTATGTAATTTTACTACGTCGTTTTATACACAAATGTGTATAAAACGACGTAGTAAAGTTACATAAGACGGGGGTTGAAGGTTTATAATTAAATCTTATATTTCATCCTAGGAGAAGTATCATCACGATCGCCACATCTACAAATGAAGAAATCCTATTATTTCTCTCTGATTATCACGTCCTACCACTGCTACCACTATACACCGTGTACTATTCTTCGTTTTCCTTCGATGTTCGTATTTCACCGCTCTTAAATGCTTATGACATACATAGACTAAACATAACCTTCCCTTCTCCCTATACATACGTCCGTCCAGTCATATTGGCTCCACTGGAAGATTCCATTATTCTTAGAATTACATACTTGCCTTTACTATTAACGAACGATTTTTCATATTGAAATATGCCTACTCTATACGTACCTTCCATAATATTAGTACGATACCAGTTCTCGCTTGACAAATATTTTACTGAAAAAAAAGTATTTATTACATATATCTACTGTATACATATATATCACATTATAAGTTTTCTTTTCTTTTCTTAGTTTTCCCCTCACTCGTACGATGCTATCTTTGTTTTCTTGAGTCTCGCTGAAGATAATGTCGAAAACACGATGTTCTTCTTTTGAGTTCGAAAACAAACTACATTGCAGTATATATGTACACAATCGCGCGTTCGTGTGTATGTTTACATATACATACATACATACATACATACATACATATACACACGCATTTCGCGTGTTCGAGCGGGCACTCACCCACACACATACGCGTGTGCGCAAGCATGCACACTCAAACACGCACACAAAAGTAACATGCACACGCACACAAATTAACACAAACACAATTTTATATTAAGTTTTTTTAATTTATTTTATTTCGGACTATTATTCTCATCTTTATTAGTTGTTGATTCACAACGTTTCGGCCAACTTTTCCTCTGGCCTTTGTCAGGTGGTAACCGTGACGGATAGGAACTTTGAATCTCCTAACTGTATTCTCAGCAATTACTGCCATCCGTAGTTGTTGTCTCACCACGTTTTGGTCAAGTAAGCCTCTGGCACGCTTTGGGTGGGATTGAAACCGCTATCTTTAGACAATGCTCATCTGGAACCGTAGAGATTCAACGTCTTTAGCCACTGCGACACGGCCCGAAGGGCGATCAAGGTTGGATTTTTGATCTCATAAATCCACGTTTATTTATTATCTGATCTTCCACGGTCGGGTTCGTACCGAATGGTATATATATTATTTTAATTGGAATTCATTATTGAGATGAGTATTGTCTTAAGATAGTGGTTTCAATCCTACCCAAAGCGTGCCAGAGGTTTACTTGGTCAAAACGTGGTGAGACGACAACAACTTAAGGCCAGAGGAAAAGTTGGCCGAAACGTCGTTAAATGACAAAAACTATTAATATGAATAATACTTTTATATATATATATATATATATATATATATATATATATATATATATATATATATATATATATATATATATATATATATATATATATATATATATATATATTACTATCAAAAGTACTCGTCTTTGACTGGGTTCAAAAACAGCCTACAGAAAATGGACTCTGATTTATGAAAGTATGATAGGTTATGAAAAGGAAGGGTTGTAAAGAGATAGCTTCGAATTTGGGGGTATCAAAACCAAAGCAGAATATGATGAAAGTAAAAATAAAATAGATAAACCCCATAATTTATTATACCATACCTGTTCACACTGAAATAGTTATCTCAATATTCTGTGGATCTATATTAAAAAATCTTGTTAAACTTTGTGACACATTTCCATTCTATGGAGGTCAGGCGCGAACGAACACCCCATAATTTTATTATACCATATTTCTTCAAACTGAAACATAATTATCAAAGTATATGAAAAGTCTTTATTAAAGTTTGTGCCCATTTCCATTCTATGGAGGCAATGCGCGAACGCAGACCTCACAATTTTATACCATCCCTATTTAAGTTAAAACATACTTATCAAAGTATTCTTATGTACATCTATATCAAAAACACTTGTAAACGTTTTTTTTTTTAATTTTTAAATTTTTTATTTCCATACTTTGTGGACCAGGCGCGAACGCAGACCCCACAATTTTAATGAACCTCCATTCTGCCAGATCAAACATACCCATTCCTGTGTCTCGATACATCTTCTATCATTATATGTAATCAGTTTTTAAAAATAGTCAACCATATAGGAATCTATTCGTGACGACACACACACACACACACACACACACACACACACACACACACACACACACACACACACACACACACACACACATTCAGCTTTATATTATATATATAATTTTGTTTTATTACAAAACTGTTTTCGGCATTCTATTTATAATAAAAAAATAAAAAGTTTTTTGTTTTTAATTTTGCATTTTTTAAAATTTATTTTTTTTGTTTTTGAAAAGTCGTTTGTCTAGGCCGCCCTCTCCCGCAAATGTAAACACCTAATATTTTTTGGAGGGGGGTCAACTTATAAGTGCGCAGTTTACGTTAAATTTAGCTCATTGTACGTACCCCCTCCAAAAAGCAGGTGCCTCCTAAAAAACAAACGCCCTGATTAAAATACCGATTAAGTAAGCTTTAATTTGAACGTAAATGACATTGGATACAGATAGTTGTGTTTCTACTACTTTTGCTGGACTGCATTTTATTTTTTTAACTTGTTTTTACTATGTGTGGAGGGTAAATTTTTACATTAGCTCCACCTCCGCATTTACGCATTCCCTTATTTGCTTCTTTTATATTTCGGCCACAACCGCCACGGCCGCCATTGTCCACAAACAGGACCTGCTAGTATATGATAATTAGGGCTATTACAAGAAAATATTCTTTTCATTGTTTTGACTCTCGACTATATATCCGACACAGCTAGACACAGTTAATCAATTGAGAACCACATTAATCTATCTAAAAACAAAATATTAACTGATATATACTCGAGAGTTAAAATAATGAAAAGAATATTCTCTTGTCATAACCTTAATAATAATCTAAATTATAAATTTTCATCTAAAAATTCAAATTAATTTCTTTCATATTATCCAAATTATTCGGCAATTTTAACATGCGATCCCTATTTACGTGTCTTCCGATGGGGACAGGGTTACCCCCAGAAAAAGCAACATTCTTTATTGGAGCAAACATTTTACAACTCTTCGTCTTGAAGATCTTCTTTAGTGACCAACAGGCAGAGTGTGATTTTCACGACGTTTCGGTCGATGTAACCTCCGACCTTCTTCAGGGGTATCTTGTCGAACTCGGGAATGTTTCTGTCGAACTCGGGGGTGTTTCTGTCGAACTTGGGAACTTGAACGGAATTTCGAGCGGAACCCTTTATTTACTTCGCGGGGGTAGCATGCTCTTGTTCCGTCAGCCATGACTGGATAGAGGTAATTGCAATTGTATTTTTCGCTCGCCCACACTGAGGAGAATATCACTTTTTACAATTGATTTTTTTTCCAAGTATTCTAACCACTGCTCCACGAGTCAGCATCGACCGAAACGTTGTGAAAATCAGACTCAAGATGAGAACAGTATTCTGAAGAATCCAAATAATACGAATAAACAATCCTCATCTAAAAAATTCAGAACAACAGAGCAGATACTCTACTTTTATAGTGGCCTCAAGACCATCCAATAAAATAGCGACAGGAAATTAAGAGTCAAATAATACTTGGGTTAATTTTGATAAATGTCGGAAGAATGTAATGTCTGCGTACTTGATGTTTATTTCTTAGAAAACTTACCTTTGGTTTGGTTCCATTTCACTTGTCTCAATGCGTCAAGCTCGTCGTCGGATCTCTCCTGCTCAAACTCTGCGAATATCCGTTCCATGTTGGACTTCCAGCCTTTTTCTTCGTCACCGTAACCGTACTGTCTATCACCGACTTCGGCGTCAGTATCTTCCTCGCCGCCGCCGTTGCCCTCGTTAACTTCGTCACCATCAATGGTGCCGATGTCGTCATCGCCCTCACCGCTCAGTCTAGCTTCCGGATCTGAGCAATTCGCTTTTCCGTGGCGCTGGGAACCAGCATCAGTGGAATTACACCTTGCAACCAAACAGGGTTGGGAGGTGTTTGAATTATGCTCGTTTGGGATGACACCGGTCGAGTTTTCCGACTGTTCATGTTTGTCACTGCTATTTTCGCCAGGACAAGGATGTTTCGAGGTTCGAGAAGAAGGCGAAACACTGTGGTTAACGGCCGGTTGAAAATCAAAACCTTTACGCGTTCTATTCGACTTTTTTCCAAATCTGTTACCTTTGTTATTTTCGGTGTGGACTGTTATATTAGAGCTATTACTGTCTTCTAGCTTGACGCTATTTTCCGTTTGCTCATTTAAGGTTGTTAGTGGTGTTGATCTTGATACATTAACTCGGTTAACGTCCGTCCTGTTTTGCGTCCTATGTCGGCGACACCCACCTTTTCTGTCACAACCTCTCCCTTTTTTCCGACCGTTGCTCTTATCTGATGAATCGCCTTTCAAGCGATCCCGTCTCTTTTCGCCAACGTCGGGCCGTTGAGGTGACGTTTTCCGATGAGTGTTACGGTTCTTTTTCTTTTTCTTCGTTCTGCCCGGCACAACGACGACCCGGTACTTAGGTCGGCCGGTGTTATTTTTCTTCTTTTTCTTCTTCGGCCTTTTACTCTTTGTTTCATTGCGAACTTTGGCGGAGTCGTTCTCACCGTCTGCCACGCGACCACTTCCGAGAAGCTTCGACAGCAGTTGATGGATTTGCTTCCGGTAGTTCTTACGCATCTTCTTTCTGCCGCCTCGCTTACGACCGCCCCGGTCGCGAGGGGGCGTTAAACGGGCGCTCTCGTTAAAAGGGTGCGTTGTTTTCACCAGAATCGATGTTTTATTTGGAGTAGCCAATACGTCATGCTCATCTGTAACGTTGTTAACCTGAAATAAATAAATAAATAAACGCAGGCATTAGTATAATCTGATATGTGTGATTTATCATGATGATAAATAAAAGCATAACTATATTATTTTAATTGGAATTCATTATTGAGATGAGTATTATTTATTAATTTATTTATTTATTGCGGACTATTATCCTCATATTTCTTAGTTGCTGTTTAACAACGTTTCGGCCAACTATTCCTCTGACCTTCGTCAGGTGGTAACCGCGACGAGATAGGAAATCCGAATCTCCTAACTGCATCCTTAACAATAACTGTCTTCCTTCTGGCCGGCTTACTTTGCGAAGTAAGCTAGCCAGAGGCTTACTTGGACAAAACATGGTGAGACAACAACTATGGAAGGCAGTAATTGCTAAGGATGCAGTTAGGAGATTCGGAGTTCCTATCCCGTCATGGTTACCACCTGACGAAGGCCAAAGGAATAGTTGGCCGAAATGTCGTGAAACACCAACTAAGAAATATGAGGATAATAGTCCGCAATAAATAAATTAATAAATGATACTCATCTCAATAATGAATTCCAATTAAAATAATATATACCATTCGTTACGGACCTGACCATGGAAGATGAGATAATAAATAAAAACATGGATTTATTAAGACCCAAAAATCCAACCTTGATCGCCCTTTGTGGCCCATAGCGCAGTGGATAGAGACGTTGAATCTCTACGGTTCCAGGTGAGAATTGTCTGAAGATAGCGGTTTCAATCCTACGTAAAGTCGGCCAGAGGCTTACTTGACCAAAACGTGGTGAGACGACAACAACTATGGAAGGCAGTAATTGCTGAGATTGCAGTTAGGAGATTCCGAGTTCCTATCCCATCACGGTTACCACCTGAAGAAGGCCAGAGGAAAAGTTGGCCGAAACGTCGTGAAACAACAACTAAGAAAGATGAGGATAATAATCCGCAATAAATAAATTAAAAAGAATAAACATTAAAATAAAATTGATCAATATCTATATTATATTTCTCTTGGTTTGTCTGTCTGTCAGTTCCACTTGGAAACTACTGAGCTGATTTGACTGAAATTTATTATAGAATTTTGTTATGATTAAGTGCATCGAACTAACTATTACGGTATCCGTTTTGTGTACAATGATGCATTTAGGAATTAATATAAATTAGTCTCCAAAATACCACATTTAATCTAGTACTTTTCTCAGAAACTACTGGACCGATCTGGCTAAAAATTGTTATGGACGTTTGCTATAATAAGGTACAACGAACTACCTATTATGGTATCCGCTCGATTCACAGTTAGGGATTAATACAGAATATTATTTAAAAATGAAAACAAATTCAATTATACTCAACATACCGCACTCATTTTAAATCAACGGCTGTAACTCTTGCCCGTTTTAACTTGTCTGTATAATAATAGGCTAAGACAATTTTATATTCGAATGTTAATTATTATTATTCATTCTTTTTTTAAAAATTGAATTGCCACACACATACACACACACACATCGGGTTTCGATCCTGGCTTGAGGTAGTTGCTTGTCTAGCCGCACTGATGAGCTGTGAAACAGCGGAACAGTACTGTATGTGGATGAATATAATGCTCCCTATCTTAGGTTGAGAATTTAGGAAATTATACACAAATTACAAAAAATCGTATGAAGCGATGCTCTTTGTGTAAATAAATTGAGCTTAGGTATTTGGACAATGTAAAAACATTGTTAATTTACTGCCCGCGTAGCAGCAGCCGTATAGTGTAACGGTTAGAAGCTTTGACTGTCGTTTGGGTGATCGGGTTTTTATTCTGGCTTGAGATAATTGCTTGTCTAGCCGCACTGATGAGCTGTGAAATAGCGAAACAGTACTGTATATGGATTGCTATTGAATTCATTCAAAACATATCGCTAAAAACTAAAACCAAAACAAACAACATTTAAGTAAATCGCGATCTATCCAGACAGTTGGTGAGATGGGTCAGAGTTAAGGGACTTAGGCTCATTACCGTGGGGTCCCTATATCGAATCTCGCTATATTCAGCTCTGATGAGTCGTAGACGACGAAATACGTGTCAGTGGCTAATTACATTTTAATATTAATATATTACTATATATATATATATATATATATATATATATATATATATATATATATATATATATATATATAGTTCCACGCAAAAGTATTGGATACATTATATTTTTCTTCATAACTTTAATTAGGGTTCAAGATTTTACCTAAAATTTGATCAATATATTCCTATTACTATTCTAAATTATATTTGGAGTAGTAATTTCAAAATCAAAGTTTAGAAAGTTTATATTTAAGGAAAAATATAAATTAACAAAAAATAAATAAAAATAAAATGACACATTTTATCTGTCTTTCAGTTCCACTTTTTCTTGGAAACTACTGAGCCGAGCTGACTGAAATTTATTATAGAATTTTGCTATGATAAGGTGGAACGAACTAACTATTACAGTATCCGCTCGGTGCACAGTTATACATTAGTCTCCACAATACTAAATTTACTCTAGAACTTTTCTCAGAGACTACTGATTCAATCTGGCTGAATTTTTTTATGGATCTTTGCTATGATAAGATGCAACGACCTACCTGTTATGATATCCATTTGATGTGCAGATTATTATTTAACCGCGAGGTAAAATACCAGGTTAAGAAACTGGCGCTGTCTACCCTTCTCTCGGGAGTAGTGTGGACTCTCTTAAGCCGTGGTAGACACCCCATCTAGTGATGGCGTCACGATAAAAAATACCCTTAATAGCCCTGACGAAGCATCAAGTATTCAGTTACCGACAAGATTTGAATTACACTACAAACTCGTGTAGTGAGTTCAATTTCGGCTACGGTCGCGCTGAATGGTAGATTATTTAATGCAAAAATGAAAAGAAATTCAATTATACTTCACATACCGCACTCATTTTAAATCAACGGGCTATAACTTTTCCCCGTTTTTAACTTGTCTGTATAATAATACGCCAAGACCATTTTATAATCGAATGTTAATTATTAATATTCACTCATTTAAAAACATTGAATTACCATCTCTAATATAAATCTCACCTGTCTGTTTAAATGTATGTATGTATGTATGTATGTATGTATGTATGTATGCCTGAACCTTTCGACAGAGCGACGGATTTTCACGAGATCGGTATCGTTTTGAAGCTCGACACTTCGGACGACAAGTATCGAAAAATTAGGTAAAAACATTAATTCCTACATCCTCAACTGGGCAGTTTTCTACAAGGATAGGTCGCTTTTTTCGCCAATATTTTCGAAAGTCATCCTCTCTTTTCGACTGACTAGCCTTCATTTAAACCTTCGCTACTTCCGGTTTGGCGATGGATGAAACAGCAAAAATGTCACTCTTTTTCACGTTCTTTTCCTTCTTCACGATACGGTTTCTGCTCAACACACACCTCCAAACACCCGGGCAACGCCGGGCACTCAGGCTAGTATGTATATACGCACCCCTCCCCTGACACCATTTACTCTTTCATTCCACCATAAGCGAACATTTCTGTAAAAGTCTGAGGAAGCTATATGACGGCGAAAAATATGGTCGTGTAGCCGAAACAAAAATGTAACTTAACAGAAAGATACGGTAATAAAAAAATAAAACGCATATTTGCTCTACAACAGTATTGAGCACTTTCTTCAGGTTTTTATTAATTACCATTTCTACTAAATGCACGCACACACACACACACACACACACACACATATATATATATATATGCGAGTGTGTGTGTGCGCGCGCGCGTGTGTGTGCGTGTGTGTATGTATGCCACTATGAAATAATGCGAATCATTAAGGAGAGCCAATAATAAAAAAGAAAGGAAAAATAGGGAGATAAAAGAGAGTTGAGTATGAAAGGGAGAAAACGGAAAGAGTAAATAGGGGATACGTAAATACATATATAAATAGATAAAAATAAAATTTAAACAATCCAATAGTGAAGAAAATGAGATTAGAAAAAAGTTCGAAAATAAAATAAAAAATTTAAATAAAGTGATACATTTTCCTTACTTCGTTTATTATTGGCGCTTTTTAATGATTCCTATTATTTCATAAATGGCCAATATATATGGTCCTGAATATGACTTTCGACTATATCCAGTGGTTAGGCCCCAGCTTGCGAGCTTTGGGGAGTGTGGAGCCACCCTTTAATTGCCACTGCTCCCAGGTCCACTCTGACCCGGAGTGATAGTACCTGTTAGAGTCCCAACTATGGGTTAAATAGAAACCGACTTGAAAACAACAAATATATTCTATTAAAAAATCTTTCTTCAAAATCTTTGGATTCGGCATTAAATAACCTGAAAAGGGTTGATATGCCGTAAAACAAAAACAACCAACATATATGTTTTTACTATTATATATATATATATATATATATATATATATATATATATATATATATATATATATATATATATACTGTATACATTAATATATATATATATATTAATATATGTATACTATGTATATTATAGTATATTATATATACTACCCTTTCAATTTACGCTTATATATTGTACCTATTTTAATTATTATTCCTGAATTCTCATTTTTATATTCACATGTCATTAAGCCAGTTTTTTTCTTATATTTGCATTTAGCATAATTCTGTCCTTTCTTGTCTTCTGATTAGAAGCATTTATCTTCGAAATGCCACAGCCTAAAGAAGTCTTTCTTAATTTTCCCCTGCACTTTTTTTTATTGTTCTGATAAAATATTAAAGCTAGATATCACTTTTATTCACCACTTTTCATTTAATATATATATATATATATATATATATATATATATATATAGGTACACAGTCATCCACATATAGTACTGTTTCGCCGGATCGCAACTCATCTGTGCGGCTAGACAGGCAACTTTAAGTCTACAGGCTCGAAATTGAATATACAGAGTACTGAGATTTGGGAAAATCGATGTGATCGGTTTTCGGTCAGAAATTTGGCGATTAAGGGGTCGAAGTTCAATGATTTGACCTTTGAGAACTCTACCAAACTCCTCCGAAAATTTTGGGTCTAAACACTTGAAATTTTAGATATAGGTTTCGTGGACATGGATCTAACTTAATAACTTGATTTGAGCCCAAAACAATAAATGTTAAGGAGTCATAATAGGGGTCAAAGTTTAAAAAATTGACCGTTTTTTTTTTTTTTTTTGCTCAACATACACATTCAAATACCCGGGCAAGTATATCTATAAAAGTGAACGTGTCTGTGTGTCTGTCTGTGTATCTGTCTGTGTGTCTGTGTGTGTACATTTCCCTACGCAATAACTCTGTCAATTTTTAGTCTAAAGACTTGAAATTTGATATACAGGGTACTGAGATTTGGGAAAATCTATGTGATCGGTTTTCGGCCAGATATTTGGCTGTTAAGGGGTCAAAGTTCAACGATTTGACCTTCGAGAACTCTAACACTCCTCCGACAATTTTTGGTCGAAACACTTGAAATTTTATATATAGGTTCCTTGGACATGGATCTAACTTAATAACATGATTTGAGCCCAAAACAATAAATATTAAGGGGTCATAATAGGGGTCAAAGTTTAAAAAATTGACCTTTTTTTTCTCAGCACACACCTCCAATACTCGGGCAACGCCGGGTACCCATGCTAGTATATATATATATATATATATATATATATATATATATATATATATATATATATATATATATATATATATATATAATCTTATGTATAATATTTCCGAATTTTACGTGGTTTATATAATTGAAAATTCAGTAAATTATAACTAACGATGAAATATGTCTTGTTTTTTTTTAAAACAATATATATATATATATATATATATATATATATATATATATATATATATATATATATATATATATATATATACTGCATGTCAAATTATTAACGAGATAACATTTTTCTACCAGTTTCAAAAACT
This sequence comes from Euprymna scolopes, assembly GCF_053919585.1. NCBI lineage: Eukaryota > Metazoa > Mollusca > Cephalopoda > Sepiida > Sepiolidae > Euprymna > Euprymna scolopes. Next base: position 75,743,193 of record NC_136517.1, on the reverse strand, counting down.
TACCGGTAGTTTCGTATCAAAAACCTCGGAAACGTTGGCAATGCTGAGCTGCGCGTACTGAGAAATTTTCGTATTGTTCTGCGCAAATCGCCATCGTAATTGCCGAATCCACAGTATTTGAAGTGTGTCAAATTATTAACAAGGTAGTTTGTTTCGTCAATTTATTTAGGTCGTAAAGATAGTTTGAGTAGTTCTGAAAGGAGTACTATTACAGGACAGCTAGCAAAAAGTAAAACTACCCTCGAAATATCGAAAATGATAGGAAGGTACAATCAAACTGTGAAGAACTTTATCTAGGACCCTACAAAGGTACGTAAGAAAGCTGATAAAGGTAAATCCAGAGTTGTGTCACCCCATTCTCTACTATAAATTAAACGTGAAGTTGTTAAGAACCCTGGGCAGACAAGTCGAGAAGTCTTTGACCAAGCTGGATTGAAGAATGTCTCAAAAAGTACTCGATGTCACCTTCTAAAAGAAGTGACAAAGTCTGTTAAGCCTGTGACAAAGCCTCCATTAAATCAACATCACATACAAAACCGATTGAAATGGGCAGAGGACAGCATGAAAACAGATTTTTTCAAAGTTTTGTTTACGGATGAAGTGCGTGTCACTCTTGATGGCCCAGGTGGCTGGAGCAGGGGAATGGATCCTAGATGGACGACATCGTCATCAGTGTTTAAGGCGCCAACAAGGTGGTGGTGGGATAATGATTTGGGCTGGGATTATTGGAGGTACTTTAGTTGGCACATGAAAAGTCCCAGAAGGCGTAAAATGACGTCAAATGCTTACATAGCTTTTCTGAAGGAGCACTTTGAACCATGGCTGAAGAAGCAAAGGTTGACGTTCAGAAGAACTATCATTTTTATGCAGGATAATGCTTCTTTCTCATACAGCAAACAAAAGCAAAGAGTATTTGCAACAACTGAGGTTCTCTGACCTACGGAAGATGGAGTGGCCTGCGAATTCGCCAGATTTGAACCCAATTGAGAACCTTTGGAATATCATGAAGCGACGCCTCTATGCAAGTGGACGCCAATTTAAGAGCAAAGATGAGTTGTGTGGTGCTCTCCAAGAGGTATCGCAGGGAATAACTGTTGACGAACTTACAAATTTGACTAATTCTATGGACCAACGCCTTTCATAAAAATTACAACGTCTTTTACAAGTCATTCATAAAAAGGATCGCATATCCCTTACTAATTATGTCAACGTAGAAATTGCTATGTAGTTATTGTGTTCTAAGCATTTTTCCTAGTTCATTTAGTGTTTGAAAATTATTTCAATGAACAAGTTCTGGGTATATTTGTTTGTTTGTTTTTTTCTCAACCTCGTTAATAACTTGAGACACTGAAATCAACATATATTCCTGTCTTTTGCCATAGTTTCGCTAATACTGCTTTAAATACTTTTATTTTCTGACTGAAGTAGCTGCATTGTATTGTAAGCACTTTTCAAAGTTTCATGCATATATATATATATATATATATATATATATATATATATATATATATATATATATATATATATATATATTCCTCTTATTCTTCGTCATGATGTTGAATAGAAGAATTTTAGGCTAAGTCCACTTGATGTTAGCTGTGTTTTTTTGTAGCCGGATAATTACGCGTCGCCGCGCGTGATTTAAAAGTCTGGGTAGGTTTATCCATTAAAGGCGTTGAATGAAATTTGAAAATCAAATAAGAGACGTGTTACATTTAACACTTTAAAGCCAAATAACAATGCGATTTAAAAAAAAAAACTTTCTTCTATTCAACATCATGACGAAGAATAAAAGAAGTATATATATATATATATATATATATATATATATATATATATATATATATATATATATATATATAATATATATATATTATATATATATATATATATATATATACAGATTGAAAAAGGAGTGTATATCTCCGAAATATATCTCTCTCTTTAAAAATAAGCATTCGTTTATTTTATAAAGTTAAAAAAAATGGCGTTGTTATTTGGATTTAAAGTGTTAAATGTAACACGTCTCTTATTTGATTTTCATATATATTTATATATAGATATATCATGATATATATATATATATGTATGTATGTATATATATGTATACACACAGACACATGCACACACACACACACACATATATATATATATATATAAATATTTTTATCCAAAAATTTAATATATTAAAAGATATCAATAATTGCCAACGTACATATACCAATAAAAATTAAGTCAAAGTAAATTGACTCAAATATGAATCTTCATGATTATCAGATTCTGTAATCGAACAATCACATAGAAATATCAAAACAATCTAATTTTTTAGAACATATATGTGTGTGTGTGTGTGTGTGTATCAATATGTTTATATCCATTAGTTTGGTGCAAAAATAATGGCGTTATATATATATATATATATATATATATATATATATATATATATACGTTAAAAAACCTATTATTGTTGCACCAACCAAATATATATATATTGAGTCTGTTTCATAGCTATGTATAATTCGGCAACACACCTTCCTTCAGAAATGTTTTCTTGTATCGATACCGAAAAAAGAAGTGTTAACGACTAAAGAGTTCCTTGTCGGCCTTACACATCTATTTATTTATGAACATGATCTCTTTTACAAACAAATCTAGACAAGAACTATTTCCCCCAAAAGAAAAGAAAAAGAAAAAACACCACGCTCAATCCAAAATATCCGCTACTTGCGGGAATGGAGTTAAGAACCTCAACATGTTTCATTCTTTCCCCCCCCCTTTTCTAAGGCGAATCACTTGTATAAGATTTCGTTGTCTCTTAACACAGACCCCCCCCTCTTTATAACCAACCGAGGGGGGGGGCGTCGTGGTCTGCTGGCGAATGAAAAAAAACAAGAAACCGAGATACATGAGTTGCGTCCATTCAATCTGCGCGATTAGCGCTAAATACTTTAATTGAATATACTCTAATAGATTCTTATCACGTTATCTCCCCTTGTCTTATATACTCCAGAATAACTTGAAAAGCAGCAAAATCCCACCCCTTCAGTGTTGAAGTCCCCGAATGCTGGAAAGCCTCTACTTCACCCCTCGAACTGTTAGACTGTTAAATTCCCTCCCCTTTTCCTGCTTCTTTAACTGTACTAATCTGCTGAAGTTTATTTGCAATTTGAACAGATATCTTGCTGCTAAACTCCCCACAGTCCCCTGTTAGAAACGATCCCAAATAGTAGCCCTTACGTTCTAAGTGACAATGTGCAATGTTTGAGGGAAAAAAAGAGTTAAAAAAAATGAGGAAAAATGCTATTTTAAACGTAATCGTGATTGATCACGTGGGTGCTGACATGGCAACTAAGTTTCTGCCATTTTGCATCTTTCGAGACGTATATATATATATATATATATATATATATATATATATATATATATATATATATATATATATATATATATAATTCTTGGTTCGTTCAAAGTGAATAAAACCATATTTCTACGTTACCAATTTAATTGAAATTTTCAGAAAATTTATCTGTAAAGTCAAAGAATGTTTGCATGTTATTAAAATAAATTAAGATCGCAAATTATAAAAAATATATTAAATAAAATAAAAATATTTTTCGTAACTGCGAGACTGTCCGCTATTTCATTTCCGGTAGAAATTAGCCTTTTACGTGCACCACACGTTGACGACTTTCGAATTACAACATTTAACTATCTATTTAATAGGCGGGTAAAAACAATCCCTATTTTTTAATTTATATATATATATATATATATATATATATATATATATATATATATATATATATATATATATATATATTGTACTTTAACCTTACAATTGAATAAAAAAACATATCATAAAACTTTAATTAAACTTGGAAATACGATTTAAAAAATAGCGCGGATCGGTAAGTGCACGAGCACCATTTGTTTATCTTAATTTTTAATTTTTAAAAACTTTCCTGGTGAAGCCTACCTAAAATAAATTTGTCTAATTCTTAATTTCTTATGTTATTGAAAAAAAAAAAAGCATCCCGGAATTTTTATAAAATTTTCCATTAAGGGCCCGTCTCACGTTCGTCAAAATACTTTTTTGGGTGGCCGTTGAGTTCCATAGCGACCAGCCGACTTAAAATAGCGCGGATCGGTAAGTGCACTAGCACCATTTGTTTATCTTAAATTTTCATTTTTAAAAGTTTTCCTGGCGAAGCCTACCTAAAATAAATTTGTCTAATTCTTAATTTCTTTTGTTATTGAAAAAAAAAAGAAGATAAATATGAAGAATTACTCCACCCTCGAAAATTCCTTTAAAATTACTATTCTTCTAGGTTTTCGGGGTCGCTGAAAACGAAAATAACGCTTATAATTAAGGTAAATGAGTAGTTTCCAAGATATGAGAAAATGTTAGTTTAAAAAAGTGAAGGATCACTTTTCCATAATAATTTAACGTAAAATGATCACCCACTTTGTGGCCACGATTTTTTTTTGGGGGGGGGGCTTTCTTTCTACCCTTGGAAAATCCTTTAAAATTACCTGTTTAAATTGGTTGGCCGCCAAAACACCCCCCCACACACACACAGAAAAATGCCCCTCTCTCAGGTGGTCAGAAAGTGGGTGCTCATTCTAAGTTAAATTTACATTGAAAAGTGATCACCCACTTTTCGAAAAAAGTAATTTCTTCATATCATGAAAACTTTCTTTTTGCGACGGAAACGGTTTGCAGATTCGTTTTTAGTACACTGAAATCTACAATAAAATATTTCGTTATATACGAACATGAGACGGGCCTTAAAGTAAAGTAATACCGGATTTTGGGGGCAGATTTTCCGTTTAGTTGTATAATATCCTCAAACTAGGTAATCACTAAAAGGGACTCTTAAAAGTCGTCACCTGTATCGAGCAAAAGTTTAAAACCACTGATTATATGTCAGCCTTCGTCACAGTAACATATATTGAGTGAGTTCCTGACAGTATTTTGTAAATTTTTTTAGTTTAAACGCATTTTCCCAAAATTTCCCCAAACTTAATGTGTTCGATACAGTCTGGCGCCATTTGTATTTTTCAAATATACCGATAAACACTGCATGTTTTTGAACCGATTAAACATTATACATTACATAAAAACACTACAATCTTATCTAGTTAGGTAGAACATTTACTTTTCTTGCCTTTGATAACATTTATTTTTTATATATTTATTTTTTGACAACTTCTTTGTATCTGTGTTTAGTAATACAAACCCTTTTCATTTAATGTAACGTTTAGTCGGCTCGAAAAACAGTGTTTATCGGTGTATTTGAAAGATACAAATGGTGGCGGACACTGTTAATTACGTTAAGTTTGAGAAAGTGAGTTAAAACTAAAAAACTATACAAAATACTGTCACAAACCCACCGATTATGTCAGTCTATGTCATGGTAACATATATTGGGTGGGTTTTTGACACTGTATTGTATAGTTTTTAGTTTTCAACTTACTTTCCCAAACTTAACGTATTCAACAGAGTCTGCAACCATTTCTGTTTTTCCAGCCGATTAAACATTTTACATTACATAAAAAACACTAAACAATTATCCAGTTAGGTAGAAACGTAACTTACCTTACCTTTGCTTTCATTTATTTGTTTTTGGACAACTTTTTCGAATCTGTGTATAGTACCCCCCCCCCCACATCACTCAAATATTAATTACTAACTCACATTTTTGTATACAGAAAACAAAGAAAAACAAAACATTTAGCGTTTCAACATTTTTGCTACGTTCAGCTTTATCCACTGATTGTTGGTTGAGCCCAAGCCATGATTAACGGTAATCCCGAGGATCAGGATCCAATTCTGTAAGAGTACCATTTTTTTTCATTTTCGCCTTTTTTTACTTTTTGGAGTGGATTGCTGTACTAAGAATATAAGAAACATGCATTTTCTCTTTTTATTAGAATTTTCCATTACACCAAATTGAGCCACAGCAACGCGTGGCAGGGTGCAACTATACATGTTTCTGTAATCACCCGCGTTGGGGGATTACGTCTTCAAGCCAAGAATTATCGTCGAGAACTGATATTTTAAACAAAAACATTTTCTTATTACATTTACAAAGTTAGAATGTAACATGGGTGGGGGTTATGCATGGGGAGAGGATAAGTAAGGTCTTTGAAATAAACCTCTTCTTTTTTACTTCCCTTTTTTTATATTCCTTTTTGACGTTTATCTATCCCATCTTTTGGTTTTTACGGTATAAGGTACTTGAGAATTTAGTATTTTTGTCTTGCGGTCAATAATTAAAAACATTCCTCATGGGTATTGAGTGCTGACCGGTGTATTTCAATTTACACACACACACACACACACACACACACACACACACACACACATGCACACTAATTAATAAGTAATCCGTATTAATACTAACTTTACATTGAACGAATATCATAATACAGGGTGGGCCAAAATAAGGGTCCTATATATATATATATATATATATATATATATATATATATATATATATATATATATATATATATATATATATGATTATATTTAAAGATAGGACCCTTATTTTGGCCCACCCTGTACTTATTCCGATACACTTCACTATAACAAAGATCAGGTCAAAATTTTAGGCAGATCGGTCCATTATTCTCCGAGAAAAAGTGAATTGACAGATAGACCCAGACAAATATATACATAATCTATATAAACAAAACAGTAGAGGTATGTGTGTGTAACTATCTATCAGGTAAACTCTTAAACTATTGGTCACATAGCACTGAAATTCTCAGGAAATAATATTCATGCACCAAGGGTGGTTGTTTTTCAGGACGTAGGGAACGAACTCACACACACACGTACACAGACAACGATCCTTTAATATAATAGTACAGATTCATCTATATAAATAAAGCAGTAGACGTATGTGTGTGTAAATATCTTACGACTACCTAGCACTGAAATTCTCAGGAAATAATATTCATGCACCAAGGGTGGTTGTTTTTCAGGACGTAGGGAACGAACTCTCACACACACACGTACGCAGACAACGGTCCTTTAATATAATAGTACAGATTCATCTATATAAATAAAGCAGTAGACGTATGTGTGTGTGTAAATATCTTACGGCTACCTAGCACTGAAATTCTCAGGAAATAATATTCATACAACAAGGGTGGATTATAGCGAAAAATATATTTGCTTACATGCATGTATATCGCTTACAGACATCGGCAAATTTACATGTAAAATGATAATTACCCATTAGCTGACATTTAGTTTTTATGTGCACATTCGGTTCATTCCGTCAAGTTTTTAACAGGCTGGAACGCTGTTTTTTTTTCAATTCTAACCGATGAAAACTACTCATTTTTATGTCTTTTTATTAAAAAAAAAAACAAAAAACAAATCACACGTAAATTTTAATCGCAGTTTGAAATTTGTAAATATGAAAAAAAAACACCTCTATATCTTTTTTACGATCTCATATTTACTTTATTTCATACATTATTTTTAAGACAGTGAGGGAGGGGAGAATGGTACACGGAATACGGACCGTGCTGAAATAATAACGTTATTATTTAGAAAGCCATTCTTAATATTTAATTCTAACAATTTATTAGATATATTGCGTCAGTCTGGGAAATTGCTGAAACAGTTTACGATCTCAAAATTACTTTATTTCATAGACTGGGAGGATATGAAGTCAGTCCCAGAAATGGCTGAGGCAGTTTATGACCTCAAATTTCCTTTATTTCATATCAATTTTTAAGAGAGGAGGTGATATGGAGTCAGTCCCGGAAATTACTGAAGCAGTTTACGATCTCAAAGTTTCTTTATTTTTTGTCTATTTTTAAGAGAGATATGATGATATGGAACCAGTCCTGGAAATGGTTGTACAACTTTACGATCTAATATTTACATATTTTCATATATATTTTATATTTATATATTTTTTCATATTTATATATTTTCATATAATTTTTTTAAGACAAGGGAGGGGGAAACTGACATACGGAATACGGACTATGCTGAAATAATAACATTATTTAGAAAGCCATTCTTAATATGGAGAGAGTATTTTTTAACTAATCTGTAATTCACCTAGCAAGTTAATAAATAAAAAAACTGACATAGGAAATATGGACCGTACTGAAATAATAACGTTAATGCTTAGAAAGTCATTCTTAATACGGGGAGAGCAAGATATTTTATAAAACTATTCTGTACTTTCATCTAACAATTTATTAAATGAGAAACTGATATACGGAATACGGATCGTGCTGAAATAATAATTAAATATTTATTTGGAAAATCTGCTCAGTCCTATTCTAGAAATAATATAATTTCGCTTACAATTATAGTGTCGGTGGTGATTGCGGTGGGAAGAGAAACACAGTAATGACGAATTTTCTGTTGAAGCAAGTGTTACCTAATCACTAACCAAGACAATGTATATAAATACATATATATATATATATATATATATATATTTATTTGGAAATACTAATGATTCATCTTCTAACAGAGAATTCATTTTTCTGAAAATTATGATGGCCTTGCTGGGAAGAGAAATTTGTTCATATATGTTGTACAATACCTGTCGAGAATATGTTAAATTATTTCATATATATATATATTTACATTACCCGTCAGAGGTAAGAAAATTATTTAATATATGTGTTGTACATTATCCGTCCTAGAAATTGTAAAATTATTTAATAATCGTGCTGTTAATATTATGTCCTAGGGAAGTTAAAATTATTTCATACATAATTTGTGTAATTCACGTCCTAGGTTATGTAAAATACTCTTTTTCTCGAGATAGCAAATTATATCTAGACATAAAAAACCCCTCTCTCCTAAAAATAACATATGTTCAAATGAACTTCATTTTTCTCATTGTTTTGTACTGTCCTGAGCAACGCCGTATGGGTCCTCTAGTCTATAATATAAATCTCACCTGTCTGTTTAAATGTATGTGTGTATGTCTGCCTAAAACTTTCAACAGAGGCGGCAGTTTTCACGAGATCGATATCCCTTTGAAGTCGACCCTTCGGACAACAAATATCGAAAAATTGGTTAAAAACATTAATTCATCTACCCTCAACTAGGCACTTTTCTACAAGGAGGATTCGCTTTTTTCGCCAGTATTTTCAAAAGTCAACCCTCTTTTCGATTGACTAGCCATAATTTAAACCTTCGTCACTTCCGGTTTGGCGGTTTTCACGTTCTTTTCCTCTTTTGCGGTACGTTTCGAGCTGAACACACACCTCCAAACACCCGGGCAACATCAGGCACCCAGGCTAGTATTATATATATCCCCAAACTATATATATATATATATATATATATATATATATATATATATATATATATATATATATATATATATATATTGCAATTATCATACAACGTTACCACTAATTACCTATGTCCCCTTAATATGTTTTACTAATACCATTCATGGATTTATAGTAATAGAACTTAGTTGATTAGGCTGGATTAGAAAAATAATTTAAATTAGATAAAGAAATAAAGAAATCTAATTTAAGGAATCAATGAATGGTAAAGCATATTAAGTGGACATAGGTAATTAGTGGTAACGTTGTATGATAATTTGTTTGAAAACAATTTTTAAATGGAGATACGAAAATAGGTAAAAATATAAATCTTTAAAAGCTTTCCAAGGATGCGATATAGGTAAAACATTTTCGCTTGTTTTCTTTTCTTTATAAGGGAAAGGGTTTCCATAATGTTATATTGTAAAAGTGTTTTTATTCAATAAGTCTTGTGAAAATTTTCGAACGACGTAATGTTCGAATTTGTCCGAATAGTCTTGAAACAATTGTAACTAGCGATGAAATACACTATTTGTTACTATCAATCCATTCCTTGGTGTCTTGATTTTTGTTTAAAACAAGGATAAAGATTAATAATTGTAGATTCTGAATCAGTTTCAAAAAGAAGAAACAAAACAAAATCAAATTGGCAATAATTGACAATGAATTTTTTTAACATTGTCTCCTTAGCACAAATTGGATGGGGATAGGGCAAAACACCAAAATAAACTAATAATAAGTCAGGTGGGTGAATCTTTATGGTGAACGAGAAGTCAATAAATTTTTTAAATTTGCCACTATATAAATAGGCATGCTGTTGTCTTTGTTTATGATAAACCTGGTACTTTTGAGGGGGGGGACATTCCATGACAACGTTCCTATAACAACGTGGCTATGACCCCCCCCCAAAAAAAAACGTACCAGTTTTATGATGTACAAAACAACTTTTTGTTAAATAAGATCGAAGGAAATCGCATCTGAAGAGTTGATGGGTTGGAAAATTTCTATGGAGACATAAAATCGTGGAATTGTCCACCTGTTAACGCAACGACTGTAATGAGAAAATCCACGGTGTAATAAATGAAAGTTATAAAAAAATGTGAGTCTTTAATTCAGCAAAATTATGTAACAATAATAATAATGATGATGATTATAATAATAATAATAATAATTATATATATATATATATATATATATATATATATATATATATATATATATATATATCGATTTTTTTAAATAATTAAATTTAGAATTAACGTCCCTTTTCTAGCAGATCGGAGAAGTAGTTTTACCTTAAAAAGACCGCCCATATTTTTTTGCAGGTAAACCAATAAATATATATTTTACATACAAAAGAACACGTGTTTCACCGTACCACGTCTCATCAGCTTGACACTACCAGGGCTCGAACCTCAGACCATAGGTACTACGACAGAGTGCGTATACCGTTACACTATGGATCGCAGCTAAAACTATGTGCTATTTTTATCGTTTTAAAGTTGTGCGGATTGTTAACGATAATTAAATATTTTATATTAGCGTCTTCTTCCTAGGAGACCAGGAAAATAGTTTTCCCTTAAAAAATCGCTCATATTTTTGGGACGTAAACAAATATATTGTAAGATTTAACGGTTAGAAAGGCCAGACGAGTATGAAATTGTTTGTATTAAATATCACTATTTATTAATTTATAAATTTATTTTAATAAACATTGCTATTTATTAAATTACAAATAAATTTATTTGAATAAATACTGCTATTTAATAATTTATAAATGTATTTTATGTATAAATACTGCAATTTATTAATTTATAAATTTATTTTAATAAATATTGCAATTTATAAATTTATGAATTATTTTAATAAATATTGATGATTATAAATATATTTTTATAAATATTGCTATTTATTAAAAAATAAAATTTAATTTTTTTGTTTCAAATTTTAGAATAATAAAATATTCATCTTTAAGGAGTTTTTTGTTCTTTTGTTTTTTGTTATTTTCTTTTTTTCTTTTTCTTCCTTATAGGAGATAATTTTCCATAAGAAAATTCCGGAATTATTCTATTGACACGCTGAATGAAATTAAAATCCAGAGTTTGCTTAGTAATCAAAGAACTTTGTAATAAGCAAAAAAGTTTGTAATAATTTAAAAAGTTTGTAATAATTTAAAAAGTTTGTAATAATTAAAAAAGTTTGTAATAATTTAAAAAATGTATAATAATTTAAAAAGTTTGTAATAATTTAAAAAGTTTGTAATAATTAAAAAAGTTTGTAATAATTTAAAAGGTGTGTAATAATTAAAAAAGTTTGTAATAATTTACAAAATTTGTAATAATCCTAAAAGTTTGTCATAATTCAAAAAGTCTGTAATAATTCAAAAAGTTTTTAATAATTCAAAAAGTTTGTATAATTCAAAAAGTTTGTATAATTCCAAAGGTTTATAATAATTCAAAAAGTTTGTAATAATTTTACAAGTTTGTAATAATCCCAAAAGTTTGTAATAATTCAAAAAGTTTGTAATTATTTAAAAGTTTGTAATAATCCCAAAAGTTTGTAATAATTCAAAAAGTTTGTAATAATTCAAAAAGTTTGTAATAGTTCAAAAAGTTTGTAATAGTTCAAAAATTTTGTAATAATTTAAAAAGTTTGTAATAATTCAAAAAGTTTGTAATAATTCAAAATGTTTGTAATAATTTAAAAAGTTTGTAATAATTCAAAAAGTTTGTAATAATTTAAAAAGTTTGTAATAATTAAACGAGTTTGTAAGAATTCAAAAAGTTTGTAATAATTAAAGAAGTTTGTAATAATTTAAAAAGTTTGTAATAATTCAAAAAGTTTGTAATAATTTAAAAAGTTTGTAATAATTTAAAAAGTTTGTAATAATACAAAAAGTTTGTACTAATTTAAAAAGTTTGTATAATTCAAAAAGTTTGTAATAATTTAAAAAGTTTGTAATAATTCAAAAAGTTTGTAATAATGTAAAAAGTTTGTAATAATTCAAAAAGTTTGTAATAATTCAAAAAGTTTGTAAGAATTCAAAAACTTTGTAATAATTCAAAAAGTTTGTAAGAATTCAAAAAGTTAGTAATAATTCAAAAAGTTTGTAATAATTAAAAGAGTTTGTAATAATTCAAAAATTTTGTAATAATTTAAAAAGTTTGTAATAATTAAAAAATTTTTGAATAATTTAAAAAGTTTGTAATAATTTAAAAAGTTTGTAATACTCCAAGTAATTGGAATCCATGTTTCCAGAAAACCCGTTTTAAAACAGTCCACGAGTAAAGATTATTATTATTATTATTATTATTATTATTATTAGTAGTAGTAGTAGTAGTAGTAGTAGTAGTAATGTTATTATTATTATTATTATTATTATTATTATTATTATTATTAGTAGTAGTAGTAGTAGTAGTAGTATAACGATTAATAGGCTCGGAAATCGGAAAATCGGATGTTTTTAGGATATCGAAATCGGTATCGGAATCGAAAATTTTCATCGTAATATCTGATACCCAAAACTACTGTCGAACTGAAGAAAGTCTACTAGCTAATACAGATCAGACAAACCGCGTCGAAATCAGACTATGGTTGTTCAGGTGGCAGGGTACTCGCCTCGTATACAAGAGATTCGGGTTTTGTATCTCGAATTCGGGTGTGTTCAACTAATGAGCTCAAATAAGGGCAAAACTCGATTCTTGGACTTCCAGTTTGTTTGCATTTTATGGACTTTGCGAGCTGCGGCGTTGTTTGACTGTGAAAATAATCATATCATCTCACATTTTGAAATTATATATATATATATATATATATATATATATATATTTAAATAAGGGAGTAGTCACCAACAATGTGTATTTTTTAACATTATTTTATTATTCCGTGTCTTGGTTTTTCATTGAAAATTATGTTTGGATCATTGTAATAATGTTTTTAAGTCATTGAAATCGTTTACGTACGTTTCAGACGGTCTGATGCGTCCTCGTCAGAAATTATTTTCAAATGTGTAAAAATGGCGATTTTCGTTAGTTTGAAGTTTTTCTAAGGAGCGAAGGCTTGTCAGACCGTCTGAAACGTACGTAAACGATTTCAATGACTTAAAAACATTATTACAATGATCCAATCATAATTCTCAATGAAAAACCAAGACACGGAATAATAAAATAATGTTAAAAAATACACATTGTTGGTGACTACTCCCTTATTTAAATATACATCTTTCTTTCGTTGGAATTTATTAACCCATTTTATATATATATATATATATATATATATATATATATATATATATATATATATATATATATATATATATATATAAATATACTAGCATTTCAGGTCGGCGTTGCCCGGGTGTTTGGATGTGTATGTTGAGCAAAAAAAAAAAAAGTGGTAGTAGGAAGGCAAGCTCGAATCCGTACCGCAAGGGAGGGAACGAGGAGGAAAACCTGACGTCTTTGCGGTTACGACCACCGCCAAACCTGAAGCGACTAATGTTTAAATTAAGGCTAGACAATCGAAAGGAGAGGATAACTTTAAAAAATATCGGCGAAAAAAGCGACTCCCTCCTGTAGAAGTGCCTAGTTGAAGGTGAAGATATTAATGTTTTTAGCCAATTTTTCGGTATTTGTCGTATGAAACGTCGAACTTTAAAATGATACTGATCTTGGTAAAATCTGTCGCTTTTGTCGAAAGTTTTAGGCACGCATGCAAACATACATAGATACATAATTTATATATTGAAAACTGAAAAATTTCGACCCAAACTGATTAAAAAGTTTGCCTTATCTCTGAATATCCTTTATGTAAAATTTCAAATGTTTAGACCAGAAATTGTCTGAGTAATTTGGTAGAGACCGCAGAGGTCAATTTTTTTAAACTTTGACCCCTATTATGATCCCTTAAAATGTATTGTTTTGGCCTCAAATCAAGTTATTAAGTTAGATCCATGTCCAAGGAACCTATATCTAAAATTTCAAGTGTTTAAACCCAAAATTGTCGGAGGAGTTTGGTAGAGTTCTCAAAAGTCAAATCGTTGAACATTGACCCCTTAACAGCCGAATTTCTGACCGAAAACAGATCACAAAGATTTTCTCAAATCTCAGTACTCTGTATATCAAATTTCGAGTCTTTAAGACTAAAAATCGACATAGTTATTGTGAAGGGAAATGTACACACATACACACACAGACACGTTCACTTTATATATATATATATATATATATATATATATATATATATATATATATATATATATATATATATATATATATCGAATCAAGCATAAAAAATCTTATTTTGTATGTCTTATTTTAGCTTTTTTATATTCAACTTACTTTGCGGTCCTGGATATGACCTTAAACTATATCCAATAGTGAGGCCCCAGCTTGCGGGCTTTGGGGAGTGTGGAGCCACCCTTTAATTGCCATTGCTCCCTGGTCCACTCTGACATGGAGTGGTAGTACCTGTTAGAGTCCCAACTATGGGTTTCATAGAAACCGAATAGAAAAAAAAACAAAAAAAAAACAAACAAACATATATTCTATTAAAAAAAAATTCTTCAAAATAACTGGATTCGGCATTGAATAACCTGAAAATGGTTGATATTCCATAAAACAAAAACAACCAAACAAACTTACTTTGCAAGCTTACTGGTTCAGAACATTTAACCTTCGTTAGTCAACGGCTGACTCAACTGGTCACAGTTACCCTTGTTTCCTTTTAAACTAAAGCACGACAAACCTCACAAGAGTCAGACCGCCAGAGCTTTTAATAGCATTAAGAGGGCGCATGTACAACCGAACGAAAGAATAAAGCACTTGTTCACAATTCCTTCTGATTCGCCTGACGCTAAAAAATACTTGTAGGTGCTCTCATCCGAAAGAAACAAGATTTTAACAAAAATAAAAAAACAAAACAACGCCACCCCTCTTCGAAAAATTCGGTGAGAAACGGCAAGATAGAGAGATAAGAAGTTATCTATCAACGGGTCATTAATGTCCAACTGTTAGTTGACCTTTGGCCAGAGGTACCGGGTTGTGTTTTTGAGAAGGAGGTTTCGGTTGATTGGGTGTGGAAGGGAAACTGCGCTGGAATACGAAACTAATGTTAGTTAAAAAAAAAAAGGATAACTCTGCATTCTTTTTTTCTGTGTGTGTGTGTGTGTGTGTGTGTGTGTGTGTGTGTAAATGATATCTCAGGGAATATATATGCAATATGTATTCATATACAAGGTCAGGGTATACTACCAAAAGACAAGGCCTGTTAACTGAAAAATGACATCACGCATAGTGAAAGCAAGCAAGACTGTCGATAATGAATCAGAGCTATTTGCAAAAAGGATGAAAAAACTATTTTTGTTTTAATAAAAGTTTTTACATCGTTTTTTTTTTTAAATAGCTCTTTATTGAAAAGAAAAAAAAACTAACACGATTTATACTTAAATAAACTTTATTTAATATTAATTTAAAACAAACAAGAAAAATAATAATAACAAAGGTGTATGTTGTCGCTGCGTTAAAATATAAACATCGTGGTTTATCCCGAATAACACAGACTAAAATTCGTTTATGAATAATTCGAAAATAAGTGTTATATATTTATCCAAATAAACAAAGCAAACTGGGTCATATATATATATATATATATATATATATATATATATATATATATATATATATATATATAATATATATATATATATATATATATAATATA
Organism: Euprymna scolopes; assembly: GCF_053919585.1. NCBI lineage: Eukaryota > Metazoa > Mollusca > Cephalopoda > Sepiida > Sepiolidae > Euprymna > Euprymna scolopes. The sequence continues at coordinate 75,727,146 of NC_136517.1, read as the reverse complement.
TATATATATATATACATACATACATGGGGGGATCACCACTTATCAAGGCCCGGAAGCCACTCGGGGATAAGGGTTATTGCGTGTACAATAATCAATGGGATAATATCGTAGTAATAGTTGGTATTGGAGATTTGATGAAGTGTCTTACTTAAAGGGGCGATTAATCAGGAATTTGTTTATGTTGGACTTGAAGACATCCAAGTTGTAGTCAGGTGGGAAACAGGCAAACGGAAGAGAATTCCACAGGCGTGCACTTCTCAGAAAGAAGCTTTGTTCATGGAATCTACGTTTTGATTTAGGCACAAATAAAGAGTGGGGGAAATTACTGGGAGTGGTTTTAGCTAGACGGGTGTTTGTCGTGAAAGATTGGCGAGGGGGGACCAGAGATTGGAGCTCGGACGAGCACTTGCCATGGAAATAACGATAAAACAAAGACAGGCTCGCAACGTCTCTTCTGTGGGAGAGAGGTTGCAGGGAAGAAAAAAAGCATCTCCCACTAAGCCACGAAGTCTATTTTGTGCTTTGTCAAGGCATGATAGGCTGTTTTTAGATACTCCATCCGAGACGTGGCGGCAGTACTTCATCTTGGGACGTACTTGACTTTTATACAGATAGAGAATTGCATCAGTAGTGAGATATCTTCTGGAGCGGTAGAAGGATCCCACCATTTCCTCAGCGGCCCATGCAACAGACTTGATATACGTGTTCCCTTTCAGATCAGGAGTAAAGGTCTATCCCAGGAGCTTGTCAAAACATGAAGTCTCCTCAAAACAAGAGCCATCCATTTCAATTGATGCTAGATGAGGAACAGAGCGTTGATGATGTAAAGATAGGAGTTTGGTTTTAGATGCATTGAAAGTAACCAGCCACCTCTTCCTCCACTGTACCACGCGCTTAAGGAGAGAGAATCAGGGAGAGCTTTCTCATTTACGGCCTTTGATGTGTTGCCGTAGATGGTCGTGTCATCAACGAATGATTTAAATATGTGTTTAGGGAGATCATTGATGTAGATCAGGAAGAGAGTTGGGCCCAGGATGAATCCCTAGGGGACTCCAGCATTAATACTGTGGGCCTCTGATTGCTGCCCATCAACCACTACTCTTATGAGCCTATCAGAGAGAAATGATTTAATTATTGAGAAAACATTTCCAGTTATACCGTAGTGAAATAGGCCCTTATGCCATACCTTATCGAAGGCCTTTGATATGTCAAGAGCAATTGCATTAGAAAGGAAGCCTTTGTCGAGAGATTCACTAATCTTATGGGATATAACTGTTAGCTCATCAGTTGTAGATCTAGCAGAATGGAAACCATATTGCATGTCACTAAGGACTCACACAAGAGACTTATTAGTCTGAACTGAGAGGGAGATGACTTATCACCTAAGTTCTTAAATACAGGGCATACTGACGAGGTTCTCTAGAGTGTTCGAAAGCACTTCTCCTTAAGTTAACGCTTAAACAGTTTTTTAAGTAGGGAGGCAAGTTCTGGTCGAAGCTTTTTCAACACTATAATTGGAATACCGTCTGGGCCAGTTGTTTTACTGGAATCAAGGTTCTTGATTAGTTTTGCGACCTCACGCACATATATTTGTATGTTGGATAGTGTGTTGTCTGTTATAGGAGGAAATACGGGGAGTTGATAAGCTTCGTCGCAGAGGGTGGAGTTAGCTGCAAAGTTCTTGGTAAATAGTTGGGCCTTGTCTGATGCTGGTGAGATGGCCTCAGGTCCATTGGTGATGGTTGGGATAGAACGCATGCTTCTGTTAAGGATCCTGTTTGCTATTTGTCAAAACTGGTGGGAATCAAGCCGCTGCTCAGCTACTTTGGATTTAACGGACTGAGCATATAGCTCTCTTACATTTTTTATTACTCTTTTACAGTGGTTGCTGGCAGTTCTGAAGGCAGCTTTAGTCTCAGTACATTGTAGCACGTTGGTAGCTATGGAAAAAGTGATTTCTGTGCGCGATGGCAGCAGCACATTCTGGGGAGAACCATGGCTTGCTGTTAGGTTTTTGTTGGAATTTTTTGGATGGTATGAATCGGTCTATACCTACAATGAACCATTCGGCCAGGTCTGATACTATAAGGGATACTTCCTTTTAAACATGGAATGCAGAGGTAGATCAGATATGAATGTTCGGAAGCTATCCCAGTCAGCCATAGAGTATCGATATACAGTACGGGCGAGAGGTATATCTGAAGACTTATTGTATTTCATTTTTATCTTAACTGATACAATGGAGTTGTCGGAGGATCCCAAGGGAGATAGAATGGAACATGAACATAGCCTAGGGGAAAATGTGAGAAAAAGGTCTAGAAGGCTTGCATACTGACCGGTAGTATTGGGCACAAGGGTGGGTTCGTGAGGTCATAGACAGTGGCAAAATCATAACAGAACCTCCCCTCATCATCCGTCTTATTTGAGTGGGTCAGCCATTCCACATTATGGACATTGAAATCACCGCAAATGTGAATGTTAGCCGAAGGATGAGCAGACAGGATGAGGTCAATTTTCTCAGATATAATCTGTTGTGGGGGCGATAGAAGGCAAATATAAATGCGATGGTGTAAGCAAATGCAACCTGGAAACACATATAAGTCTTTTATTAGGGTCTTCTCTGGAGATATCTCTAGCACACGGAAAGCCATCTTTAATGTAGGCGCATATTGTCTATGGCGATCTTGGGGTTTTAAGGTAGTAGGGGTCTACGTTGGAAGATGGGGTTCTAGGTTTATTCGTGTGTTTTTTTTTTTTTAGATATTTCATGTTGAGTTTTTGGGGTTTGTGGAACAGGTCGACAGACTTGGTTAGAGTAGGACAGAGAGGGAAGTAAGAGAGGGAAAGACAGGAAATTGGTTTTGTAGTACATTATAAGGTAAAGCCGTAACAATTACCCACTAGTATGGCATCGAGAGGCCCCACCAGAAACTACTGCATGGTCCAGAATCCATTCACCAAAATGGCAATACAGCAGCCCCAGTACTTTACACCTGCTGATAGGACATCCTCCTTAGTGGTTAATCCAAGGTTCGGATCCCTGATTATCAGGCAGGTAACATCAGCCCAGATGAAACGTTTACCTCCAGCACCCTTACTAGTGACGTGGCCACAAGGATAGACATAGAAACAGAAAAATTTTCGACATCTCAGGCTTCACGAAGGACTACCGACTTGGAAAGAAAAATCAAAACAGAAAAGAATGTAAGGACTTATTAATATCTACTTAATATAAGTCCGTTACTCGATTCCCAGTTTAGGAGGATATTTGAAAATAGTCTCATAGTCTCCCCTCCCATAATTTTGCGTGGATATTTTTTGGCTTTATCTAAACTCGATAGAGAATGATTCGAGCATTCAAGCTTTACGTTATAAGATACCGTAATGGAACTTTCAATTTGTGAGGTCGTTTTTTTTTTGTATGAATTTAGTTTGGAGGAACCCATTTAAAAACTGGTTAAGAGTAATACAATTTTGCTTAAGTACTAAGTTTAGACTGATAAAGAAATAATGCATACTGTTGAGAAAAAGCAGAGTTTAGTTAATAGTGCAGATATAATTTGGAGAAAAACAACAACAAAAAAAAAAAGCCAACACAAGACAAGTGCAATTGAAATGTTTTGAAATTTAGTCAAACCTGGAAAAAATAAATAAATGAATAAATGAATAGAAAATAATGTCTGCAATACACAAATTTTTGCTGGTTGGTTGGTTGGTTGGTTATTTTTGTTTTACGGCATATCAACCCTTTTTGGGTTATTTAATGCCGAATCCAAAGATTTTGAAGAAAACTTTTTAATATATGTATATTTGTTGTTTTCAAGTCGGTTTCTATTTAACCCATAGTTGGAACCCTAACAGGTACTACCACTCCGGGTCAGAGTGGACCTGAGAGCAATGGTAATTAAAGGGTTGCTCCACACTCCCCAAAGCCCACAATCTGGGGCCTCAACACTGGATATAGTTTAAGGTCATATCCAGGACCCCCGTGGAGGGACTTTTACCCTCTGCAGGGGGGGGGCAGTCGGTGTATTCTAATGCCCCACCGACAGGGCCAAAATTTTTGCGATATTAAGACAATATATATGTATGTAGACATATAGTATATAGAAATATATATATATATATATATAAAATTTATATATATATATATTTATATATATATATATATATATATATAAATAAATATATATATATATATATATATATATATATATATATATATATATTAGTGCTCGCGTGAAAGAGCAGGACACAAAATGTTTTAAATAATAATAATGATAGAATAATAATAACAAAGACTTTCGCTGGCGAGGACTACTATTGACCGTAACCAGTTATACAGTCCTTTTGAAATTTCCATCTCTTTTTTACTCGTTATATACTGAATATTTGTTAATGAAACCTACATGAAATATGTTCCTTTTTAAATTTTAAAGATGTTCTATTCAGAAAGAAGTTTTAAAAAATTTAATATAAAAAAGTTATTTTAAAGTTTTTTTTTTAAATTCAGATTTTCTCATTATTCAGACCTGTATTACAAAGAGAGGGTTGCAAAAATGAGATGTGGTGTGAGGAGAAATACAAACTGAAACAAAGAGAATATTCAGACCTGTAATAATACAAAGAGGGAGTTGCAAAAATGAGTTGTGGTGTGAGTAGAAATACAAACTGAAATAGAGAGAAGGAGAGTTTTAAAATAAAATCTTAAAAAGATAAGATACAAGTTAGAAAAGCATTTCATCCAAGGCATGAAAATTGTTAAACAAAATGTTTTTACTATAGGCTTCCTTCAAAGTGCACTTTTATAAATTTTACAAAGTAAGGTATAAACATTTAATTTAAATTGAATCAAAAAATTACCGTGATTTATTTTATGTAATGTACATTTTGTTGCAATTTAAAAACATTATCTTTCATCTAGCAATTAATGATATGATATAAAATTTTCAATGATTTTTTTAAATGTGCAACAGAATGTACATTACATAAAATAAATCCAAAGTAATTTTTTGATTCAATTTAAATTAAATTTTTGTACCTTACTTTGTAAAATTTATAAAAGTGCACTTTGAAGATAAATAAATTTCAAATTGAATCTTGTACCTTTATTTTTAAAGCCTATAGTAAAAACATATTGTTTAACAATTTTCATGCCTTGGATGAAATGCTTTTCTAACTTGTATATATATATATATATATATATATATATATATATATATATATATAAAGAATTACAGTTAATTTTACCAAAATGATCCAAGATGGCAAAACTAAAGTATATTATAAATATTAAAGAATTAATATTTATAAAGTAATCTCAACCAGATGTAAAAGCTCGATAAAACCAAATAGGAGATAGAGCTTATAATAAGAATAAGTAGTTAATAAAACATTTTAAAAAACACTTTGAAAAAGAGTTAAAAACATATTTAATTTTAAAAAGGAGACACTAAATAAGTGGATTGTCCTTAATCCGCGAAGTTTCGAAGAAAAATACTTTCCTTCTTATCAGAGTGTAGGATTTAGCAAAATGCGGGATCGGATTTTGCTTGCAAAAGTATTAAATGAAACTACAAATAAGTTATAGATCTTACTTGATAAGAAAAAGTGAAGCAGGCGGAATTCACACTTGCACTCTACACTGACGATTCCCGAAAAAAAAAAAATGAAACACTAGTGCCTGTAGGCATTTAATAATTATTATAGTAAATATATATATATATATATATATATATATATATATATATATATATATATATATATATATATATATATAGTTACTCTCGGAAACAAACACTAAGTAGTGTTATACACACACACATACACACACACATATATATATATGTATATATATATATACACTATTATATGAAAGGAACTTTGAATGTATTTGTTTGCGTGTGTGTGAAAGAGAGAGAGACGGAGAGAGAGAGAAAGAGAGAGAGAGAGAGAGAGAGAGAGAGAGCTCCCTATAGACTAGAAAACTGCTGGGCAGTTTTTTATGAAATTTCACACGAATGTTAGATAAGTTTTTTTATCGAAATGTCTTCGATAAGTTTCGATAATCGATAATCGAAATAATCTGATGAAAAAAGAACAAGCAATTTTGACTAAAGTTAACACCTTACACAGCCTAACATCGCAAGGGTATTTCAAAAGTTTCATATCACACAAGTCAAAATCAACAGTAGGTTCTTTGATATGATAGAAGCGTGTTCGAAATGCATGTTTCTGTTTAAAGCACAATTTCACCACGATACTTGACATTTTCATTTTAAACTTAAATTGAAGTAATTACAACCACACAACCAGTAAAATCAGTCATATAAAACAAACAGTAAGTTCTTTGACATGACAGGGGCTCGTTCGAAATCTATATTGGGGTATAATTAAAGCATGATACTTGACTTTGGCATTTTAAACTTTAATTCAAGCCACTGTGAATAAATATAATTTCATGAAATCAACATTAGGTTCTCTACAGTACAATGTACCAGTGAACTTAGTCACTGCAGTAGGCATGTGATGTTCCTCCGGTGCACCTCGTATGCGTGAGTATGTATATATATATAATATACCTATATACATAATATGCGTATTCTTGCATACAAATATTAAGCAGCGTTATATATATATATTATTTATTTATATATTATTTATTTATATACATACATATGTATATGTGTACACACACACACATATATATATATAACAATACTACGTATTTGTATGCGACTATATATATATGTGTGTTTATATATATATATATATACATAACATTACTTAGTACTCGTATGCGAGACAAAGTATATACAAATATTTATATGTATATATATATTTATAAATATATATTTATATATATTAATTTATATATATATTTATTTATATATATAAATATTTATATACATATATATATATATACATAAATATATATTATATATATACACACGCGCGCGCGCGCGCGCGCGCGTGTGTGTATCTGTACTAGATGTTTTAGCAAAAAAAAGTTATAGCCGTGGAATTAGATTGAATCGTTTATGGCAAATTGATGATTAAATATGGTAAAATCTTTGCTCATTCTCGTATTAAATCTTAGAACGAATACCATAATATTTAGTTCGCTGCACACTATCATAACAAAGGTTCATAAAACATTTCAGCTAGATTGGGGGGTTGTTTCTGCAAACAAGTCGACAGGACAGACTAATTAATATATATATATATACTCGTGAGCGAAAAAAAATGGGCCAAGGGTAAAATAAGGAAGAAGTCGACTTTTCAATATTTTTCCATGAATTTTTGTTATATCGGGTTTGGGATGGGTGCTAGCCGCACTGATGAGATGTAATACAGCGAAACCGTTTGTCTGTGCTTAACTACTACTATTATATACGTATATTCAGACAAGCATTATTAAATAGCACGGAGTTTTTTTGATTAATGAATTTTTTTTTTTTTTTTTTTTGGCAATTTTTCAATTTTTCGAATTGTCGTTCTTATTTCTCGGTTGAATCTGTGCAAGAAAGTTCCATAGTCGTCTTGGTCCATCTGTAATGTAAAGTTTTGAAAAAAAAAAAAACCCTGTAAATTCTATACAATTGTAAATCACACCTTTAAAATCACATTTATTTTAGCTACGTTCTTAACACGTTTAAAAAAAAAAGAAAGAAAACGTAATTTTGTTTTATTTTTTTTTACACGCGAGACGCTTCACGAGTTCAAGAAATTAAAATATAATTTTAACTGAAACACATAAAAGCATCCAGATTTTAAATGAACAATAATCAAAACTGCCTGAAAGCGACTGTTGAAACTCTGTCAAAAGTACTTGCAAAAAAACAACCAAAAGAAAAAAAACAGATAGACCAAACTTTCTTAACTTTCTTAAAAACGACAATTCGAAAAATTGAAAAATTACAACAGAAGCTAATTAAGCAGGAACATACTTGTTTGAATGAAAACATGTTGGCTAAATACGCAATTATATATATATATATATATATATATATATATATATATATATATATATATATATATGTGTGTGTGTGTGTGTGTGTGTGTGTGTGTGTGTGTGTGTGTGTGTGTGTGTGGGTGTCTGTTCCTTTTACCCCAGTGGCCAATCAGTTTTATCCACTAGAGAAACTTTATCCTTGTTTTCCAGCCGGTGTCACCACATGACGCCCTGTCAAACATTTAAATATCCATCATTGACCTCTTACTTGACCTCTCTCTCTCTCTCCCCTCATAATATAACCACCACCCTCAACACCCGACTGTGGAAATTGGTACTCGGCAGAGTGACGCCTCTATCAAGGGGAGTGCCAAACGTGTGATCCATTTTCCACGGATCGCCCACATTTCGAATGAACTTTGGAAACGAGTTTCGATGAACCCAGTTACCGTTCGTTTTAAAATTATATACGACAAATTAAGGCACGACAAATGTACGTATTCTCTATTCTTATGATATTTAAACAAGACAAATCAAGGCACGAAAAATTAAGTCACGGCAAATTGAGGCACGACAAATCAAGGCAAGATAAATTAATGCGCGGTAAATAAAGACACGACAAACCAAGGCAAGACAAATTAATGCACGACAAATCAAGGCACGACAAATTAATGTATGGCACCTGCTGTATTTTTTTTTCGCTAAAAAATCCTAGTTAAAAATAAAGAAGCTTTTTTTCAAAATTAGTGAGATATTTTTTAAATACGATTCAAGCATAAAAAGAAAGAAAAATAAAAAGATAAAATGTAAAAAAAAAATATTTGTTTACTTTTTTAATCGTAAATAAATTTTAAATAATTTTTCTTTTTTTAATAGTAATTTGGGTAAATATCCAGATACGCTACTACAGAACACCGACCACTCTAATTTGTTTGTTTATAGGTAATTGAGGTCGCTGACAACGAATTTGATAGTCAAACTTGGGGCAAATTTACCGTTTGCATGGTATTAACCCCCGAACCCACAAATAACTTTCCACCATTTTGCAGCTTCCATTTACGCTACGCGCGTGCGCTGCAGCATGAACGAGGGCTTTATTCACCTAGCAAACTGCCTTCTCACATGGCGTAACCAATCAAAAAATTACGGACTGACATTTTTTTAATGACTTACAGTTAAAGAAAAGTACAACAAATTGGACTTTTTTTTTTTTTTTTGTCTCGCGTAGTTTTTAATGTGGTTTACAAAAACATAAGCACCAAACATCTTTGTTTTTCATTCTTTTTTGCGGGAGGGGGATTCAATTATAGAACTTATGTGGCTTAATAGATGCTTTTGCAGTTTAGTTAAACATTTTTCAACGCACCGACATTTACCAATTAGAACACCATTTAACATTTTCCGAAGATTTTACTGTGTACATTGGGGGCACGAGCGGGGGGGGGGCGGATGTGATGTTGGGGCGCGCGCCCCAACATCACATCCGCCCCCCCCCCCGCTCGTGCCCCCAATGTACACAGTAAAATCTTCGGAAAATGTTAAATGGTGTTCTAATTGGTAAATGTCGGTGCATTACTTTTTGAAAATTTGAAAATTCTATGTTCCAGGTAAAAAAAAAAAAAAAACAGATAAATTAACCCCCCCCTCCTACTCCAACTTGGAGTGCTTTCCTTTTCTTGTTTTATTTCTTTTTCAGCTAATTTTAAATTTTCCACCCAAAAAGTGCTATAATGTATTTTTGAAAATTAGAAAATTCTATGTCCTGGAAACCCCCCCCCCCCAACGTAGTTTGCTTGGTGAAGCCGTCGTTTATGCTACAGCGTGCATGCGCGTAGCATAAACGGAAGCTGCAAAATGGTAGACAGTAGTTCGTGGGTTCAGGGGTTAATACTATGCAAACGGTAAATTTGCCCCAAGTTTAACTATCAGATTCGTTGTCAGCGACCTCAATTACCTATAAAAAAACATATTAGAGTGGTCGGCGTTTTGTAGTAGCGTATCTGGATATTTACCGTAATTTGTAAACTGTAAATGAAAAGTTAAAAAATATATTTATAAGAAAAAAACTATTTAATTCCTCTAAATCTCCCCCTGTCAGTCTGAAAAAAATATCTTTTACAAAGATTTCTATCGGATGGCAATTAGTGTAAATTAAAATCGATTTCGCCCTGTTGTTTATTTTGTTTATGACTTAAAAATCCCAGGTTGCTCGGAAAACCTGCCTACGTCGTCTGATTAGAGAACAGTAGGAGCAGTTGTCGTATGTTTGTTGTATGTTTGTTGTATGTTTGTTGTATGTTTGTCGTATGTTTGTTGTATGTTTGTTGTATGTTTGTTGTATGTTTGTCGTATGTTTGTCGTATGTTTGTTGTATGTTTGTCGTATGTTTGTTGTATGTTTGTTGTATGTTTGTTGTATGTTTGTTGTATGTTTGTCGTATGTTTGTTGTATGTTTGTTGTATGTTTGTTGTATGTTTGTTGTATCTGAATTTGTCCGAAATACAAAGTCAAATCTACTAGATTTATAATAATAATAATAATAATAATAATAATAATAATAATAATGATAACACTAAAACTACTACTACTAATAAAATAATAATAATAAAATAATAAAAATAAAATAATAGTAGTAGTAGTAATAATAATAATAACAACACTAAAACTACTACTACTACTACTACTACTACTAATAATAATAATAATAATAAAATAATAATAATAATAAAATAATAAAAGATAATAATAACACTAAAACTACTACTACTACTACTACTACTACTAATAATAATAATAATAATAATAATAATAATAATAATAATAATAAAAATAAAATAATAATAATAGTAGTAGTAGTGGTAATAATAATAATAATGATAAGAAGAAGAAGAAGGAGGAGGAGGAGAAGGGGAAGAAATAATTTGGCGACTCGTTATCGCTTAATCAAATGTTACAACTTGAAATACTCTAAATAATCTGAAATAAACATTTCATTAATTGTTTTGTTGTAAAAACGAAACTCTCATTTATTATTCACGTTATTGTTTTTGTGATTTCGATACGAATTTATCTTTTAACAGTGATCGTAAAGGAATGCAAAAACAAGAAGAAATCAGTTTGCTTCTTAACTAGCAATATAGAAATGTTTCGCCACTTGTGGCAAAGCAAGTTAATCTCTGAAGTATGAATCATTTTAATATATTTTCAAATCATTCAAATCTTAACAAACATAAGATAAAAAAAAAGACAATAACAAATAATGGTTAAAATAATATTGTATTTTTTCAAAATAAATGTGCAAATTAGTTAAACTTTTACGACTGATATATTTGCATATACAGCAACAGTTTAAAAAATCATTTAACTAGCGGACCCTGTCAAAATTGTTAATGTGTGTGAAATGCCTAGTCGTATTATATATATATATATATATATATATATATATATATATATATATATATATATATATATATATATATATATATATAGAGAGAGAGAGAGAGAGAGAGAGAGAGAGAGAGAGGGGGGGGAGATAAATAGGTAGATATGATACGACTAGGCATTTCACGCACATTAACAGTTTTCACAGTGTTGGGACGAGTAATAATAAAAAATAAATATTTATTGATTTTAAACCACCAGTAATAATAAAATTTATACATCACCACCCACAAGTTTATTTTTATATTTTAGAAAATATCTAAACATTTACAGTAATCGGAAAAAAATCACTATGTAGTTAAATATATAGAAGTCTATAAAGAATCGGAATCGGAAATTGTATCGGAATCGAGAATTTAGTACGGAATCAGTAATTATATCGGAATCGGGAAAATATTGGAATAACTCCATCTCATATATATATATATATATATATATATATATATATATATATATGTATATATGTATATATATATATGTATATATACTATATATAATATATATTTATTATATATATAATATATATATATGTACAGTTGTGCCCGATATTATTCATACCCCCCTTTGAAAATTGAGTTTATTAGGTGTAACTTTGTTAGAATTTATTGTTTACGTCCATATTGATACATATTCTTAATAAACCTCTTCTGATCATTTTCGTCATTTTAAAATCTCGGGATACTTGTAATAAAAGAAATATACAGCTATTTATAAAATCTGCAATGTTCAAAAATAATCATACCCCCTTATTTTTTCAGTATTAATCGAGTTTCTGACTTTGTTTCCTGTTTGATTCTTATTTTGAATGCTTTTATACAACCTTTGATTAATTTCATTTCGTTTTTTGCATTTTTCAGAAATTAAAATGATATCAACTGAAAACCAATAAAAGAATAAAAATTATTAGAATGGGGAAGAAAAAAGAGCTTAGTAATGATCTTAGGGCTAAAATTGCGAATTCACATAAGGATGGTTTAGGTTAAAAGTCAATTTCCAAGAAATTTGAGGTCCCTACCGCAACAGTACAGAGCATCATCAAAAAATTCCAGAGCCACCACACAACAAACAACTTGATTGGTAGAGGAAGGAAAAGGAAACTGTCTGCTAGAGCCACCAGGAATATTGTAAGAAGTGTTAATGCAAATCCAACCACCACTACTAAGGACATTTTAGAAAATCTGGAGTCTTCTGGCATAAAAATATCAAGGCAAACATTGCAAAGGACTCTGCATGAAAATGGTCTGAAAGGAAGAAGACCAAGAAGGACTCCATTGCACACCGGAAAACACCTTGCAGCACGTCTAAAGTTTACTAGGAACCATGTGAATTCTCCAGAGTCCGTTTTCTCAAGTATTTTGTGACTGACGAAACAAAAATTGAATTGTTTGGCCATATGGATGCTTCTTACGTTTGGAGGAAGAAAGGAGAAGCTTACAACCCAAAGAACACCATACCCACGGTGAAACATGGTGGTGGTAGCCTAATGTTTTGGGGCTCCTTTTCGGCTAGTGGTCCAGGTAGTTTGGTCAAGATAGATGGAACCATGAAGAAGGAGCAATATTTGGAGATACTCCAGAAAAACATTAGACAGGATGCGGAAAAGCTCCATTTAGGACCAAACTGAGTCCTTCAACAGGATAATGATCCAAAACATACTGCCAAAATAGTCAAGAAATGGTTTGAGGATAATCAAATTAATGTTTTGGAATGGCCTAGCCAGAGTCCCGACCTGAACCCTATCGAAAACCTCTGGCACATATTGAAAACTGAGGTTAAAAAGCGGAAACCTAGAAATTTGAGGGATTAAGAGAACTACTGCATTGAAGAATGGTCAAAAATCAGTGTTGATGCTTGTAAAAACCTTGTTGATAAATATCCAAAACGGTTACAGGCAGTTATTAAGAATAAAGGGCATGCTATTGACTATTAGTAAGAGGGGTATGAATAATTTTGAACTAGAGCCATTATTGTTTTTCTTTGTATAATATTTCAAACTTGCATAATTTATTTATTTGTTGAGTTTAAATTAAATGCTTATGCTTGATTTATTGTTTGAAATCCCTTTAATATTGTCTACCTTCTGGTTTGAGCAATAATCTTATAGAAATCTCAAAGATCCGAGGGGTATGAATAATATCGGGCACAAGTGTATATATAATATATATATGCATATATATAATATATATATATATATATTATCTTCTCTATATAAATAAAATGAACTCATTTTCCCCCTCTGACTTTGACCTTAATAGGATTAAAAATCATGTCATTGCATGCAAATGTAATGCGTACAAACTGTAGCACATTATCTGAGATGTGCTATAGGCCTATTACTACTACAGTTCCTCAACAATGGTACATTCCTATACTTTTTTCCGGTGAGAGTTCACTGCCAAAATCAGTTATATTCAATAGAAATTGCTACATCTTTTCTCTCTCTTAGATTCCTCCTTTCCCCGCCTCCCATTTACACCGCAGTGGATGCGTTCACAAGGAACAGTAGTAATTTTATCTTTTATTCCCTGGTTTATGCTTTCTGTCTTTCCCATATAAAAAAATAACAATAAAAACAAACGCGAAAACGCGATTACTATTAGTATAAGACGCAACCTGCGGCACTAACCCGTTCTTACTTCCAGTTTTAACGGCTCTAACCGTGAAATCTAAGTATGACCTTTATTTATTAGTGCTTGCAACTAAACATTTATTTTTACACAAACATTTACTTCTTTACTATTAATTATTACAACGCAACGATATCGTGAATTCACTTGCATTACACTTAAATTAAAATTAAAGCAAATAAATTCAGTTAGAATTCGAGAAAACAAAAAAATTCATTTATCATTTGAGTGTGATGCGGGACTACTGAAACTGAACCAAAACAAACTTCACTGCGGAATTGATTTGACCTAATTCGCTTTTTAGTTAATTCATCACGTTTTTTTTTTCGCCTCAATGATTCGAGTCGAACCGTGGCCTTCGTTATAAAGATGGCCGGCCAGCTGAAAAAATGACGTCATCGCCGAGGTCCCAACAAGCAAGATATGTGGAACTCTTAGACTGTCAATAATGAACATTAATTTTTACAGACAGCGTTACAAAACTTCAAAATTGGATTAAAATAAAGAAATAAAGAAAGAACACGATTTATACTGAAACTCATCTAATATTAATAATAAAAAAATAATTAAAAAAAACACAAGTTATTTGTTTAAGTATATTATAAGCAATTGAATATTTCGTTGTATTATAGATTTTAAAGATTAGAATGCGTTCTTTAATTACTTATAAATTACATTTTAAAAAAGTGAAGGAACACGATTTGATTTGAAATAAACTTGAAGTTTATTTAATATAATTAAATGAAAATTATGCATGTAAGATTATGAATATTTGAAGCAGAACACAAGCAAAACATTTGATATGAGTTAAGACAATAAACAAATATTAAAATTAAACTTTTTTTTTAAAGCAAAATGAATATTTTTTTAAAAATCAAAATGAATATTTTTTAATCAAAATGAATATTTTTAAATCAAAATGAACCACAATATTTTTTCAAAATCAAAAAGAATATTTTTAATAAATTCATGAAATATTGCACAGTAAAAAAATTAACCTAAAGAAAAAATCATGTTTCTTATTTAAGATTATTTCACCACATAACAAAAATAACATGCAAAATCATTTTTTTATATCCATATTTTCAGTTTGTTAAAATACGTGGGTTTGTATTACTGTACACATAGATTCGAAAAAGTTGTCAAAAAACAAATATATAACAAATAAATGTTATCAAAGGCAAGATAAGTTACTTTTCTACCAAACTGGATATATTTTTCGTGTTTTTATTCAATGTAACATGTTTATTCAGCTCGAAAAACATAGTGTTTACCGATGTATTCGAAAATTCCAGATGGCGTCTGATTCTCTCTTTAACACGGTAAGTTTGGGAAAAGGTGTTATAAATACAAAACCGGATAAAATACTGTTAAAAACTCGCTCAATATATGTTACCGTGACATAGGTTGACATATATTCGGCGGGTTTTTAATAGTATGTTGTATAGTTTTTTATTTATAACACCTTATCCCAAACTTACCGTGTTAAAGAGAGAATCAGACGCCATCTTGAATTTTCGAATACATCGGTAAACACTATGTTTTTCGAGCTGAATAAACATGTTACATTGAATAAAAACACGAAAAATATTTGGTAGAAAAGTAACTTATCTTGCCTTTGATAACATTTATTTGTTATATATTTGTTTTTGACAACTTTTTCGAATCTATGTGTACAGTAATACAAACCCAATTACGTTAATGAAATGAATTGTACTTATTTACTATGCCTCCCCACGGGACAGAGTTAGACACCAGGGTCGTTTTTTTAACGTGGAGAAAAGGTACAAAAATAAAAATTGTCTCAGTCGTGAAGGATTTCTCCTCCACCGAAAGAGAACAAGAAATAGAGTGCAGCGTCTGGAGAACAGATACTACACTTTGATCTGGTCCCGAAGGCCAAGACTGTTTAAGACCACGAGTGAACGCGCATTTTTTTTTTTTTTTTTTTTTTTAGTTTAGTTTCATATATATATATATATATATATATATAAAATAAGTATTTTTAAATTTTATCTTTCTAGCTTTAAAAAAAAGTTTAAAAATTTTATCAGCCGGCATAATTTAATTTTAAATATTGAAAAATTTCAGGAAAATTAATTTTTGTTAGATTTTTAAACGTGTGTCAACAGCTTAAAAAAATCGTGTTTTAAAGAGTCGATGTTGTCTCGCATTTTCATTAGTTTTGTATGCTGTAAAAAATTTTTTTTTAATATTAGCAATTTATTTGAAGCTTCTTCTTTTGAATGGTAGAACATTTAGGATGATAATACTGAATTAAATTATAGTTACATCGTGTTAAATACAGGGGGGGGGAGCACGTTAAAACTTACTTTGCTGAATGGAGATGGTGTAAAATCTTTTTTTTTTTTTACTGCATTATAATTCTTTATCTTTCGGAAATGAAAATACTGTCACTTTTTGGTCCTTTACGATAATTTCCTCAGCAAGTTGGAACGATGCACCGTGAAGGCATTTTAATAAAAAAAGAAATATTACACTGACTTCAAGACGTTACGAATGCCTACCGGTGACTACCGGTGTCACCGGTATGGACTATCCGTGATGACGTCAGCAGATTAAATTATTTTTGCTCACCGGCCATCTTGTCTTTTAAGACGGTCTTGGTCGAACCCCACCCTTCAAACTTTTTGGGTATTTCTCACCACCGCCGGACCGTTCGTATTGCATCACGTTCATTTTTTAATTGTTTTTTTTTTTTCACAACAGTGTCTGTTTTTTATTATTTTTAAACAGGGTTATTACTTCGCTTTGTTTTAATTTTTCCACCCTCCAACCACACACGCTTCTAAAAATCCGGTAATGCCGGGTACCCCCCGCTAGTATATATATATATATATATATATATATATATATATATATATATATATATATATATATATATATATATATATATATGTGTGTGTGTATGTGTGTGTGTGTATGTGGGGGGTGTATAATATTTTTACAGGTAATTAGACCTGGAGTCTAAAGAACAGAGTTTATTTTAATGTATTAGTAAATGTATTAATATTTTTAAAAGAAAACAGTGTCCATTGTACTGTAGATATATAATAAGCTCAATAGGTATAACCTCTTTCCTCCGTCTCTATTTTTGCTGATGAGGAGACTATTTTTTAAAGGACAAAACTTTTGTCAAATTATTGTCAATATTTATTGCCAATTACAATAAAATGAACATCGTTTCCGAAACGATCGTACAATCGAATTGATTT
Source organism: Euprymna scolopes (assembly GCF_053919585.1). Classification (NCBI taxonomy): domain Eukaryota; kingdom Metazoa; phylum Mollusca; class Cephalopoda; order Sepiida; family Sepiolidae; genus Euprymna; species Euprymna scolopes. Next base: position 75,709,888 of record NC_136517.1, on the reverse strand, counting down.
TGTTTGTTTTTCCTTTTGGAACTGATTTTTAATTCACAATTATGAATCATTTTATCATTATATATATATATATAGTACATATTTAGTACAATACAGAGAGAGAGAGAGAGAGAGAGAGAAAGAGGGAGAGAGAGAGAGAGAGTATAATTGAGATGACTAGTACTTTATAAAAAGTGTTTCTATTTTTGCTGACACAATGGTCCAAACTGGATTTGACAAATGGAGATTTAACATCTTTTTAGTTCTGGTCTAAAAGAAAGAAATAATGGTCCAAGTGAGGGACAGAATATGAGTGTGTATGCGTGTGTGTGTGTGTGTCAGAGAGAGAGAGAGAGAGAGAGAGAGAGAGAGAGAGAGAGAGAGAGGGAGCGAGACTGAAAGCCATGCTACGCATCTGGGCGTCTATAGAAACAGCTTCGGGTCCTTTCTTTTATCGGAATTAAAGAGTTGACCTAGAAATATTCCAATGGAAATATTCTACAATATCACCACCAAAATCCTAAGTGCCCGTAATGGTATTTTATAGGACATGATAACGATTCGAGACAGCCTGATGGGCAAGGTTCCACGTAGAAAACAATGGTATTAAGGCCCACTGACGGACCCCAATTATATCAAGAACACGTGGAACAGGCTTTCAAAGATAATATCCACCAGAGTACTCCTCCGACATAAAATGCTTTCAGTAATAATTGGGTGGGATGCTTGCAGGAAGTTCTATTGCCAAAACATAAAATAAAAATAAATACTGATAGAAAAACGATTTTTAGCATAGAAGAATTGGGATTTCCCATTTTCTTCTCAGGCATCAAGAATTTTAGATAGAAATACATAAAAGACACTGCGAAGTCTGCTGCAAATAAGGTAATCTCCCCTTACTTTGCTTAAAAAGAACTCTTATGGCTGTAAACAGTGTGTCTATAAGCTACCATTTCCCCATGCATGGAGTATTGCAGCCTCATGTGGATTCGTACACCCCCCTCTCTCTCTCTTTCTATCTCTCTCTCTCCCTCCACCCCCCTCTCTCTCTCTCTCTCTCTCTCTCTCTCTTGCTTTCTCTTTCTTGGACAATGTGCAAAAAATAATTTTTAATCGAATAGATTAACTGTAGCTGGTGACGCTTACACATTGACGTACAAAATCAAAATGCATAAACGCGTTTGTACGCATGTCGTCTGCGCATACACTATCCTGAATAAGAAACAAATAATTATGTTATGAACCAATAAGAAAACTTTCTGAATTTATTTTAAATGTCTTCCTGTGAGCTACCTAAAACCTTTAAAAGGACCAGGTTTTTCTTCAATGAACCAGCGTGGTCCAGTTGAGCCAAGTCTACGGATCGGTGTCGATGGACGTTTCCCTCGGCAACACCTCTCTCCATTCACACACACATAAACATTAACGAACCCACAGATACATACAACTCATCGACATTATCGTCTGCCAATTTGTTAAACCTTATTAATTCCTGATTCCCAAACATTATCACTGAACTATTTTCTAATATGATTAACAAATGAAGATTAAATCTAATAAAAAACTTTTAATGAATTATAATTTATACAAATGAGTAGAGAAGTTTTGAATACGATTTTTCTGATCCCTGAAACTCACGGCTCTTAATTAATAGACCCAGACTTCTTCTAATGTCTCAGCTAATGTACCCCCTTTTTCACAAGAACTCTAAAAATATTCACAAACATTGTATGTCATTCTATTGCTGTAAATCTTCCATTTTAAACGTAAGTAAATATTTCTTTTGTGATTATATGCTTTCTTAACTCATAATTTTCTTTTGTTTCTTGTATTTCTCACGTTTGAATATAAAACCTGCAAACTCCTTTCGCTGCAAATATTTCTCGGAATCCGGTTCATCCTAAAAATACTTTACTCCTTACAAAATACCTTAAGTAAAACCCAAACTGGTGTGAACACATTCTTAAAAAAAACGAATGCCCGACATCCCTAAAACTGGTGATCTGTTTACCAACATCCAACTCATGTCTGAATGCCGCCATATTGCATCCTTGTGCTTTTCTGCAAGTGCTTGCATGATATGCGCTTGGACAAATTTACTGAACTTGTATCTCCGCAACCTGACCATCACCTTCCTCTTCATTGTAGAGATCCTCAAGTGTCGGAAAACCATCTACTTTAATAAGTTATTTCCGCGAACTGCTTACCTTTAGAATTCCATCTATGTTCTTTCTTTAATCGGAATTTTTTCGGCAATCGATTTTCGATATTTATCGGAGGCATTCCCATACGAAACCTATCTAAGAACACAACTTAACACGTAAAGCATATTTGTATGAAAAACAAAAACAAAAAAAACATCGGCCCACGCCTTTTCAGAGTCCATCAGGAACGAACACACACACACATACATACACACACAGGCAAAGTGCATGTATATATGTATGTATGTATGCATGCATGTATGTATGCATGTATGTATGTATGTATGCATGCATGTATGTATGTATGTATGTAAAAGGGCGAATGTATGTATGTATGTATGCCAAAGGGCGAATGAACCCTTTTTCGGGGTCAACGGCCAACTAGCACCATGTGTGTTTGTGTGTTGGGTGGAGAGGGCTCCCATAAGCCGTGGTGAAGGCAACCTTTCTAGGAGAAGCAAATCTCTGATTTAAAAAACCATAAAGCGGGAGACCAGTACCCGCATTAAGCTGGTCTGCAGTTTAACTTGTTGCTGGCTATCTTGCTCTTGCTTGTTGCCGGATCTCAACATTTTGAACCGAGAGAGAGACTTAGCTGTCGTACAAAGCTAAGACTCTGTAACATCACCTTTGTATAGATACTCCCTCAGGTATTTGTCTATAAAAATGGTCCTGTGGCGATGGAAAAGTTATGACGCATGGAGGCTTGAAATGCTGGACACATGTAATAATTGATCTCAATGACCGTCTTCAGTATAATGCCTGCGTGAGCGTGTGAATTCACCAGTAGAACTAAGAAAAAAAAAGTCATTTCTTAACTCATGGATATTAAGTGTCTGAGGGAGTGGCACTCGTCTGACAAGACGTTTGCAATCATCATGTATGTATGTATGCATGTATGTATGCATACATGCATGTATGTATGCATGCATGCATGCATGTATGTATGTATATATGTATGTATGTATGTATGTCTAAAACTTTCGACAGAGGCAACGGATTTTCAGGAAATCGATATCATTTTGAAGGTCGATATATCGGACGACAAATATCGAAAAATTGTCCAAAAACATTCATTCCTTCACCTTTAACTGGGCACTTTTCTACAAGGAAGGGTCGCCCTTTCCGCCGACATTTTCGAAAGTCACCCCCTATTTTCCATTGACTAGCCTTAATTTAAACCTTCGTCACTTCCGGTTTGGCGATGGACGCAACAACAAAACTGTCACGTTTTTTTTTCACGTTCTTTTCCTCCTTCACGGTACGGGTTCGAGCCTACCTGCCTACTACCACTTCAAATTTTTTTTTTTATTCTTTTATTTTTTTATTTATTTTTTTTTTTGCTCAACACACACCTCCAAGCACCTGGGCAACGCCGGGGACTCAGTTCTAAATAAGCAACGTAATTAATATAGCATTAGTTTTCATTTTTGTATGTTTTTTTTTAAAATTTTCGTTTGTAAGGCATTTAACAGTTTCCGTTGCATCTACCTAAATAATAAAGATAGCAATAAATAATTTCAATAAAGCACGTTAGTCTGAAATATTTTACATCTATGCTGATGACACGACCATCTACGGCAACGCATCAAAGGCTGTAAATGACAAAGTTCTTTCTGATTCTCTCTCCTCTGATCTCGAGCGCGTGGTTCAGTGGGGGAAGATGTGGCTGGTTACCTTTAATGCATCCAAAACCAAACTCCTATCCTTACACCATCAACGCTCTGATCCCCAGCTGGCATCAATTGTGATGGATAGCTCTCGTCTGGGTGAGGCCCCGTGTTTTGACAAGCTTCTGGATTTGACCTTTACTCGTGATCTGAAATGGAACACGTACATCAAGTCTGTTGCCAAGGTCGCTGGAAAGATGGTGGGATCCTTCTACCGCTCCAGAAGATATCTCACTGCTGATGCAATTCTCTATCTATATAAAAGTCAAGTACGTCCAAGGATGGAATACTGTTGCCATATCTGGGTAGGAGCTGCTAAAAACAGCCTATCTTGCCTTGACAGAGTACAAAATAGACTTCGTGGCTTAGTGGGGGATACCCTTTTCTCTACCCTGCAGCCTCTCTCCCACAGAAGAGACGTTGCGAGCCTATCCTTGTTTTATCGTTATTTCCATGGTAGGTGCTCGTCTGAACTCCAATCTCTGGTCCCCCCTCGCCAATCTTTCACGAAAAACACCCGTCTAGCTGAATCCATTGTGAAAAATTTTCCCCACTCTATATCTGTGCCTAAATCAAAACGCGGATTCCATGAACAAAGCTTCTTTCTTAGAACTGCACGCCTGTGGAACTCTGTTCCGTCTGCCTGCTTCCCTCCGGACTACAACTTGGATGTCTTCAAACCAATGTTAACAAATTCCTAATGAACCGCCCCCTTAACTAAACACTTCATCAAATCTCCACACTAACGTAATGTACTTGCAATAACCCTTATCCCTGAGTGGCTTCCGGGCCTTGATAAGTGGTGGTCACTGTGTAAAAAATAAATAAATAAAAAAGAAATAAATGAACACTCATTTACTTCACTCATTTTACACGATTTTAATCGTTCGCATCTGCATTATTGATAAACAGTCAAACACTGTTTTGTTTATCTTAACGCAACTTGATAATCTGTTTAAGGGCAACGGAAAAAATATTATCCATTTATTTTAATTCTTTCAAATTCTTCTTTTAAATTAAGCACATTATTTATCAATGTTGCAAAACGTTTTTAATCATCTATTGTTTTATTTTCACATTTTCTTCAGAAACATACAATTTTTCCTCTGGAATATTATATAACATTATTATATAAGTAAATGTCTCCGTTCAGTCTCAAAAGTCAAAAGATACCCTCTGTAGAGGCAGCTGAGCATGTAATTGTGAGGCAAGGGTTGCGCAATCTACAACCACACCTTTCCTGAATCGGCACTGTCCAGTGCCAAAGGGAAGTTCACGGCGACTAGAAACAATGCCGAGATAAGCAAAGAGCACATACAGCACCTGGTATTCTCAAATGGTTACCCATTTAGTACTAACCAGGTTCAACGTTACGTAACTTCGATGATCCAGCGGAAATCGGTATGTCAACGTTATTATACCGTACTTATTATATAAACTAGTCTGGGTGCTCGGCATTGCCCGGGTGTTTGGAGGTTTAGGTTGAGCAAAAAAAAGAAAAAAGTGGCAGTAGGCAGGTAGGCCGAAGTCGTACCGCGAAGGAGGAAAAGAACATGGGTGAAAAAACGTGATGTCTTTGCTGTTGCGTCCACCGGCTAAGGCTAGTCAATCGAAAAGAGGGGATGACTTTCGAAAATATCGGCGAAAAAAAATTACCCCTCCTTGTAGAAAAGTGCTCAATTGAAGGTGAAGGAATTAATGTTTTCGGACAGTTTTTCGATATTTGTTGGCCGAAGAGTCGAGCTTCAAAACGATATGAATTTCTTGAAAATCCTTTGCCTCTGTCGAAAGTTTTAGGCAGACATACAAACATACATATATACAAATAGACAGCTGAGATTTATATTATAGATGGATTAAATAAATTTGCATTGGTGCTACTTACATGGATTAGTTGTCTCATTTTTTTTACAATCTAACACTGTTAATTTAATTGCATTATTACATTCTTTTGAATATCTGTCCAGAATTATCTCCCTTTACAAATCTCAATATGTTAATAGTAAAGTAAGAATTTACTTTTTTTGATTTTGCGAAAAATCTATTTATACAGTTTGGGGTACTCTTACATTCTCCTGGGAAATAACTGGATAATTTGTGTTCTTACTTTAAACTAGCGATGGCCACCTGGCCTTACCCGGTCTCAAAATACGCTTAAATATGATTTTTAATTCACGCCGATTTCGTATTTATTATCATAGAACCAATTTTCTATTGAATATTATATTGTACCTAATATATCGTTCTGATTTCAAAAGATTAAAAAAAAAAATGACTTGGGTGTAACTAGGTAGAATGAAAACCAAAATATCTAGTGCACCAGCCATGTTGCCTACCGTTTGAGCTATCGACAGATAAATAAGAAAGGTTTAAAATTAAAACACTTCAAGCTATGAATGAATTTGTGCATGCACAAAATTAATAGAAATATGTCGGCAAGTTGAAATTACAATTTGCTTTTCAACTTGCCGATATATGTCTGTATGCGTTATTCATCCATCCAAACAAAGATTTTACTCATTATACACCATCTTTGGTGTATGGTTATCATTTCCTGTTAATTTTAGTGTTACGTGACCAAGAGTTTAAGAATTTATCGGTTAAATATTTACTCACAGACAAACACACATCTACTGTTTTATTTATATAGGTAGCATTACTACTACTACTACTACTACTACTACTACTACTACTACTACTACTACTAAATTGTTATGTGACCAAGAGTTTAATAGTGGGCCAGGTATGTTCATTACTGCGATATAACAATTAAGTAGACACCGTTAATTTTACTTGAAATTCAATTTTTCGATTTTCGCTATTATTGCGATGATTGTTTTATAGTCTTAGAAAGCGTTGTGTGTGTGTGTGTGTGTGTGTGTGTGTGTGTGTGTGTATTATAGAAAAAATTCTCTGTCGATTATTATATTAAACTTAATAGTAGTGAGATAAAAAACTAATATATACATACATAAATACATTATATATATATATATATATATATATATATATATATATATATATATATATATATATATATATATATATATATATATATATATATATACAGGCGGCAAAAAAAATCCGCACTTGTAATTTTTTCAAATATATATATATATATATATATATATATATATATATATATATATATATATATATATATCTCAGAACTACATATTTCTGTATGTAATGTTAACATTATTTACTCGTAGTAAATTTCTTAGTTAAAATTTCCTCATGCGTGCCGGCTTCTTTCTCTACAGCTATTTTAAGTCCTGACAAAGATTCAGAGATAAGTGAAGTACCCAACTGAAACGATGACCTTTGCCCCTCTCATTGGGGAGAAAATTGAGGATATTCCACTTGTTTTTTTTTTGTTTTTGTTTTTTTCATGGCTTACAAAAAAGCGAAACTACCGTTTTCAATTGGGCGTTTTATGCCATTAGTTTTGTCTTTGATGCAGCCGTGGTTCGCCGCCACCTTTCGAAAGACGCCATTTTGTTTAAAGGGATTTTGTTTTTGGTTTTGGCTTTAGAGACGACCTCGCAACTTCGTGGAAAAAATGTTCCCATTGGTTTGGCGACTGACGGTCATACCAGTAAAGCAAGACGATGTTCTACAAAAGGTAATCGTAAAATGATTAACGTTTGAATGTCCAAACCAGGGTTGAATATCACAAGACTTGAAATACAAAAATGTTGAGATATAAATTAAATCAATCATTGCACCAGCGAACTGTTAAGATGAACAATAATGAATGTAAAAAAAAAACAAAAAACAAACAAAAATTTCTTCGTTTAATTTTCTTTTTATAATCAAATGTTAGTAAACTATGGAGAAGTTCTTTTCAATAAATTCTTCTTTCTTTCGAGCTTCCCCTCGCCCTCATGAATATATCTGACCTTCTCTCTCTCTCTCTCTCTCTCTCTCTCTCTCTCCCATTATCTCCATATATATATATATATATATATATATATATATATATATATATATATATATATATGTGTGTGTGTGTGTGTGTGTGTGTGTGTGTGTGTGTGTGTGTGTAATCATTTTTATTTATTGAATATTTAAATATTTTTTTATTTTAATATTAAATAAACGTTTTTACGTGCATAAAAGTTATCCATATACACGTGTTTCTGGGTATCACCCGTCGTCAGCATGGCTAAAATTTTCACAAGGATTGAATTTGTAACTATATATATATATATATATATATATATATATATATATATGTATATATATATATATATGCGCGCGCGCGCGCGTGTGTGTGTGTGTGTGTGTGTGTGTGTGTGTGTGTGTGTGTGTGTGTGTGTGTGTGTGTGTGTGTGATTCAAGGAAATAGCACTGTGACACAGAGGGTGTAATCTTGTCATAAACGTCCTTGCAAAAAAGTTTATTTTTGTATAATGCAAGTCGACGTCTTTGCATTTTGATCTCGGTTTTACAAATATTATCCGTCAACTCGACAGGGCCAAGTTTCCGGGATTTGGAGACATCGTTAAGAATAAAAAAAAACAATTTCTCAGCGTAATCAGATTCATCCATAATCACAACTCCTGCTCCTTTGTATAGATGTCAGTATTTAACTTCAACGCTTTAATAGTTTTAAATTGCGTTTTATTCCAAACAAAGTCGCTATGATCAATAGCAGTGTTGCTCTATCGGTGTGCTACGTCAAGCCAATAATATTGTTTTGCTTGCTATCGATTTTTTCCTGAAGAGATATTTTATTTATTTTATTTAAATTTATATATAATTTTTGTACCTCCAAAACACACACACACACACACACACACACACACACACACACACACACACACACACACACACACACATACACACACACACACACAAACACACACACACAAACACACACACACACACAAACACACACACACATACACACACACACACACAAACACACACACACAAACACACACACACAAACACACACACACACATACACACACACACACACAAACACACACACACACACACACAAACACACACACAAACACACACACACACACACAAACACACACACACAAACACACACACACACACACAAACCCACACATACACACACACACACACACAAACACACACACAAACACACACACACAAACACACACACACACACAAACACACACACACACACACACAAAACACACACACACAAACACACACACATATACACACACACACACACATACACACACACATACACACACACACACACACACACATATACACACACATACACACACATATATATGAGGTCTAATCAGTTGATACAGCGGTTCTCATCAGATCATCATATTAAGCAACATTAAGCTAGGTTAGTACCAGATGGGTGTTCGATTGGAGATTCTAGGTGATGCGTGTGCCCTCTGCTTATCTCGGCACTGTTTTCAGTCGTCCTGAACCTCCACTTGGCACTGGTATTTAACTATAGGATGGAATGATAAAATTGTCGCCCTAGACAAGACGACATGATTCCATTTCCCTTTAATGAAAACCGGTTTTCTTTTTTTGTTGTGGTTGCAGACCATCTACTAGTTGGCCAGTTGTGTACAAATCCCAAGAGCGATAGGAGTCTTCTATTATGTCTGAAAGTGACACAATATTCAAAGAGCGAGATCGGAGATGCGCCGCTGTTCAATTCATGCTCTATAGCGATCTACCTATTGACAGCAGGGCCATTGGCAGCATCCTCAAAATACACCGCTGCATTGTCACGAATAACAGGGACGTGCCTAAGGTGATGGAAACAAAGTTTCCGGCCACGGTCTTTGGTGTAGTTTCAAGTGAGGGTCACATCATGCTATCTCACATTTTCGAAGTCGGCTTGAAAGTCAATATCAAAGTGTATCTTTATGTGCTGAAGAGTGCGGTTATCCTCTGATTCAATCAGGTGGCCTCTAGCAGACTCTGATGTGTGACAGCTGGACCCAGCGCCGGTCCTCAAATCCAAAGAAACGCAGGCTTGGCTTCAGAAGAAGTATTACGACTTTGTACCCTTCTCTTACTGCCCCCTCCTCCCTCGACCTGAACCTGCTGGACTAATTCGTTTAGTCATGCGTCAAGAACAGCACCAACATGACCACCCACAACACTAAAGCCAGCCTGATCGCCGACATCTGCCGAGTATTCGCCGACCTCCCGCCGACGCTTGTGGAAAACGCATGCTCCCAGTTCCAGACCTGTGTCGAGGCGGTGATTGAAGCTGAAAGCGACTACATTGAATAAATGTCAGCTCTGATACCTAATCAAGTTACCGTAATTGATTTTTTCAATAAAAGGTTTAAAATAAAACTGTAGTGTCGTTTCCTTTTATCGTTCCACCCCGTGTCATAGGCAATTTAAGTCTCAGATGTTTAGTTTGTTTACAGAAATTGACGATTAAAATAAATTATACTCTAGGAACTAGGATGATAAATCTGAGAATAGGATTTATAGCTTAATTTGTGGCACTTATAAATAAATTTGTATAAAATAAAATACGCATCAAGTGCGCTTGAAAACCAAATCATAACGTAATATGAAGGAAAATAAACAAATATTTTACTTGCTTGAAACTTATAATTTAAATATATCTCAGAGTTAAACTTCATCCTCAGTATGTTGTGATTTGGCTTTCAGGCGCACTTGATCAAGACCGTCTTAAAAGACAAGATGGCCAGTGGGCAAAATAATTTAATCTGCTGACGTCATCACGGATAGTCCCTTAACATTTGGTTGCTTGACACCGGTAGTCACCGGTAGTCACTCGTGGATATCGTAACGTCTTGAAGTCAGTGTAATATTTCTTTTTTTATTAAAATGCCTTCACGGCGCATCGTTCCAAATTGCCGAGGAAATTATCGTAAAGGACCAAAAGTGACAGTATTTTCATTTCCGAAAGATAAAGAATTATATTGTCTATGGATTAATGCAGTAAAAAGAAAAGATTTTACACCATCTCCATTCAGCAAAGTAAGTTTTAACGTGCTCCCCCCCTGTATTTAACACGATGTAACTATAATTTAATTCCAGATTATCATCCTAAGTTTTTTACCATTCAAAAGAAGAAGCTTCAAATAAATTGCTAATATTAAAAAAATTTTTTTTTACAGCATACAAAACTAATGGAAATGCGAGACAATATTTGCGTTTACATTATCGACTCTTTAAAACACGTTCTTTTGAAGAGACGATTTTTTAAAGCTGTTGACACACATGTTTTAAAAATCTAGCAAAAATTAATTTTCCTGAAATTTTTCAATATTTAAAAATAAATTATGCCGGCTGATAAAATTTTTAAACTTTTTTTTAAAGCTAGAAAGATAAAATTTAAAAATATTTATTTTTTTTTATATATATATATGAAACTAAACTAAAAAAAAAAAACGCGCGTTCACTCGTGGTCTTAAGTTCATTTCATTAACGTATTTTAACAAACTGAAAATATGGATATAAAAAATGATTTTGCATGTTATTTTTGTTATGTGGTGAAATAATCTTAAATAAGAAACATGATTTTTTCTTTAGGTTAATTATTTTTTTACTGTGCAATACTTCATGAATTTATTAAAGTTAAAAAAAAATGGTTAAATATGAAGAATAACTCCACCTTCGAGAATTCCTTTAAAATTACCACTTTTATTGGTTTTCGGGTGCGCTGAAAACGAAAATAACATTTAAAATTAAGGCAAACGAGTATTTTCTAAGATATCTTAAAAAAAGCTACTTGTTTCCTGGAATTTTAAAGGATTTTCCGAGGGTAAATAGTGGCCACAAAGTGGATGGTTAGTTTACGTTAAATTATTATAGAAAAGTGATCCCCCACTTTTTTAACTAACATTTCTTGGAAACTACTCGTTTGCCTTAATTTTAAATGTTATTTTCGTTTACAGCGACCTCAAAAATCTATAAAATTAGGAATTATAAAGGAATTTTCCAAGGTGAAGTAATTCTTCATATTTACCAAAAACTGTTTATGACTATTTTAGTCAACAACAACAAAAATAAGTTCATTAATAATTATTTTTCTATCTTATCGTTTTTTTTTTGTCATGTAATTTTTTTACAAGTCAAACATATGGTACGGTTTTCTTTTAAATTATTTCTTTAGGTATGTGAACTTCATTTTCGACCTGAAGACATACGGCGAGAGACTACAGCATTTGTTGAAAAAACCGGAAAGTCAATCACTGCTACATTAAAAAATCCATGTCTTAGAGATGGTGCTATTCCTAGAATACTACCAAACTGTCCCTCCTATTTATCATCATCAACCACTTTTAGAGAGTCTCCTAACGCAAAGAAAATGCGTTTAGAAAACACTGCCCTTAAGCGTGCCTTATGTGAAAGTGTTGCTGACGAGTTAGAGTTACAAAAACGTAACACTTCCAATAGCATTGATGATTTGGAAACAAAATTGAACTTCCTAAATAAAAATTATTGGACTTTTATTAGGCAGGAAAATACCATTATGATATATCATATATACAGATGCCCATGCCCAAAGATAAAAATGTCCCTTGTAATTGAATCGGACTTGGCCGTTGCAGTATTCTGCAATGATGTTAAAATGAGTTCTATAGGAGAGTATAAGGTCCCTAAACATGTAACCAATAAAAATACTCTACAAATTTTGATGGAAAACATTTTGATTAAAAAATATTCATTTTGATTAAAAAAAAAAATATTGTTCATTTTGATTAAAAAAATATTCATTTTAATTAAAAAAATAGTTTAATTTTAATATTTGTTTATTGTCTTAACTCATATCAAATGTTTTGCTTGTGTTCTGCTTCAAATATTCATAATCTTACATGCATAATTTTCATTTAATTATATTAAATAAACTTCAAGTTTACTACAAATCAAATCGTGTTCCTTCACTTTTTTAAAATGTAATTTATAAGTAATTAAAGAACGCATTCTAATCTTTAAAATCTATAATACAACGAAATATTCAATTGCTTATAATACTTAAACAAACAACTTGTGTTTTTTTATTATTTTTTTATTATTAATATTAGATGAGTTTCAGTATAAACCATCGTGTTCTTTCTTTATTTCTTTATTTTAATCCAATTTTGAAGTTTTGTAACACTGTCTGTAAAAATTACTGTTGATTATTGACAGTCTAAGAGTTCCACATATCTTGCTTGTTGGGACCTCGGCGATGACGTCATTTTTTCAGCTGGCCGGCCATCTTTATAACGAAGGTCACGACTTGATGCGTATTTTATTTTATTCAAATTAAATCAACGTTTCTATAATGGAACTCACACCTTGACATTAATCTCGCGTTGCCAACGCACATTTCTAACATTGCAAAATACAACTGCGGAAAACAACGGATCTTTACAAACAGACTTTTCTTTCTCCAACTTCATAACAGGGCAAGAAAGAAGAAAATAAAAATACGAAAGAAAACAACATACTGAGGATGGAGTTTAGCTCCGAAATTTATTTAAATTATAAATTTCAAGCAAGTAAAATATTTGTATATTTTCCTTAATACTACGTTGTGATTTGGCTTTCAAGCGTACTTGATGCGTAATTTATTTGTTTAAAAAAAATCAAAGTTTCTATAATGGAACTGACACGCTTGACGTTAAATAAATTTGTGTTCGTTTTGTGTTTTTATTGTCAAGAAAAAAAATTCAAAGAGTCGTTTTGGAATCCAAAATTCGGCTCAAACTTTTCCGATTACGATACCTCAAAACTTCCGAATTTTCCCATTCTTAATTCTAATTAGGATTAATCGTCCCAACACTTTATATATTTTTTCTATAGCGTCGAATGGTTCAGGGTCGCCTGACGAAGTCTCATCGACCGAAACAAATGGCTGTTTGTAGCGACCATATGTAACTGTTTACCCTCGAAAATTAAAAAATAATAATAATAATAATAATAATAATAATAATAATAATAATAATAATAATAATAATATATATATATAAAAGCTGAACATCTGTGTGTGTGTGTGGTCACGAATAGGCTCCTATATGGTTGACTATTATAGAAAACTGATCACATATAATGACAGAAGATATATCGAGACACAGGAATGGGTATGTTTGATCTGGCATAATGTTGATTCATTAAAATTGTGGGGTCTGCATTCGCGCCTGGTTCACAAAGTATGGAAATAAAATATTTAAAAATTAAAAAAAAACGTTTACAAGTATTTTTGATATAGATGTACATAATAATACTTTGATAAGTATATTTTTACTTAAATAGGGATGGTATGATAAAATTGTGGGGTCTGCGTTCGCGCCTGGCTCTATAGAATGGGAATAGGCACAAACTTTAATAAAGACTTTTCATATCTATCTGCGTAAGTATACTTTGATAATTATGTTTCAGTTTGAAGAAATATGGTATAATAAAATTATGGGGTGTTCGTTCGCGCATGACCTCCATAGAATGGAAATATGTCACAAAGTTTAACAAGGTTTTTTAATATAGATCCACAGAATATTGTGATAAGTGTTTCAGTTTGAACAGGTATGGTATAATAAATTATGGGATTTATCAATTTTATTTTTTACGTTTATCATATTTTGCTTTGGTTTTGATACCCCCAAATTCGAAGCTATCTCTTTACAACCCTTCCTTTTCATAACCTATCATACCTTCATAAATCAGAGTCCATTTTCTGTAGGCTGTTTCTGAACCCAGTCAACGACGAGTACTTTTGCTAATATATATATATATATATATATATATATATATATATTACAATCAAAATCAATATATATTACAATCAAAATTTATTGTTCGACTGAATATTAAAAAAAAACAATTTACATTTAGAATTTGCTAGTCAAGGCATTAACTGAAACCGCAATTTATTGTAGTTATAAATTGCTAAATAAAAAAAATGAACAAATATTGGATATGTAAAAAACTACTACTAATAATACTACTACTAATAATACTACTACTACTACTACTACTACTACTAATAATAATAATAATAATATATATATATATATATATATACACATATATATATACCCACACAAATATATATATACCAGCTGGCCGCTCGATCGTAAGATACGCTTAAATATGATATTTTAAATAATACAGGTTATGTATTTATTATTATAATGACAATTCTGTATCGATTATCGAATTGAACTAAATACATAGTAGTGAGATCAAAATTAACACACACACACACACACACACACACACACACACATATATATATATATATATATATATATATATATATATATATATATATATATATATATATATATATATATATATATGCACCTTATTTGCTATAATAATTAAATACCTACAAACACTAGTGTTTCATTCTTTCGGGAATCTTCAGTGCATAGTGTCACGATTAACACCAGTTATATATATACTAGAATGGGTACCCGGCGTTGCCTGGGGTGACATGAAGTTCAGTTTAAAACACACCTGCTATACTAATCATTTTCATCATGGGTAACGTCGATACCCCCACAACAATTTCAAAAACAAAAGAACGGATAAAAACATATAAATGTAATCGCCTCGAAAAAGAAGTATCTGATACCCTCTCCACCTGATATTTCGGACGAAGGGATCACTGTCCTAAGAAAACCCACGATTTTGTGGACCTAAAAAAATAACGTTTATAAACGTTAATGCGTGCGTTTATTTTTTATTTTGGTAAATGTGTAGTTTAGCGGCGTAAATTATTTGCCAGACAAAAAATAAAAAAAATATTTATTTTTATAAAACACATTGTTAGACCCAAAGACTGAAATAAAACCAGAAAAAAAATTTCATTTTTATTATTTTTTCATCATTTATATTTATTATTCGAGGCCGCTATATTGATTTTAAAATTTGGCCTTTCTAAGGTTTGGCAGATTGGCCTTTTTAAGCACTTTCATGAACTATGTTTTTGGTCACCATATTTTTTTTGTAATGAAAGAGCGTAAAAAAGGCCAAATTTGGCCTTAAAAAGCCAATCTGTCAAACCTAAAAAAGGCCAATTTTAAACGTGTAAGGCGTGCACATTTAGTCTAATAAAAAATGATAAAAAAAAACATGAACTTTTTTATTTCAGTCTTTGGGTCTAATAATAATATATAAAATTTTTTGTAAGGGCACTTTTTTACTGGCCTTTTCTTGTAAATAAAAGAAATTTTCGATTTGCTTTTTTTAGGGGGTGTTTCGAATTGCTTTTTATTTGTCGTTTTATGTTTCTAATGTAATTCCCTGCCCCCCCCCCCATTTAATTTGTCATATTTTGGGGGTTGGTTTGTTTATTAAATTGTTAGATGAAAGCAGCGAATGGTCTCATAAAATAATTAAATTTATCGTTATTTTACGTTTCCAATGTAACCCCCCTCCACCAGAAAAAACAAATTGTATTTGTCAGATTTTGCCCTCCCCCTCAATCGCCAAACTTGAAAAAATGCTAGGTGCTCATTTTACGTTAAATTTATATAGAAAAGTGATCCCCCACTCTAACATGTTATTTTTTTTCAAAATTTCTTCTCTCATAATATTTATAAAGGCTGTTTAAATATATACGGCTGAAAAAAGTAGATCTCCATTTTTTATGGGTTAAACGTCGTATAAAGTTACCTTTTAAATTAGAAAATTAAGTTTGTAATCGACGAAATTAACGCGAAACAGAAAAAAGTGTAAATTGTGGAATTTAGAGGGGGACAGTAGATCTCCATTTTTTTTTAAGATATTAAACGACGCTGGATTACATGGTAAAGATTTACCGATTTCTGTATTGCCGCTTAAGCAATAAACTAAAATAAACAAATGAAATCTTTACAGTTTTTTTTGTAAGTGTTTTTTGTTTGAATATTAAAAAAAAGAAAATAAAATCCAAACATTTTTCTATCTATACAGAATGATTTTTCCAGCTAGAAACTTAATGAATCACCAAATAATATTTGGTGAACGTTTATTTTTTTCATGCATAACATCTAGGGGCAACTAACCCTAAAAAAAGTTAAAAAAAAAAAAAAAGGTCGCTCTTGGAAATATTAATTCCAAAATAAATTAAATTAAATATATTATAAATATAATTGTTGTTTAAAATTTATTAAATAACAATTTTAAATAGAATATTTAAAATAATTCTCTCGCTAAAAACATTAAGTAAGATACCGTTATTTAGTAAAATCGATTTTTCTTAATGTCATATGCAAATAAGGTGATCTCTTAATTGTATAGTCTTGCAAGAATCATACTATATATAGAAATAAATGAAAAATTAAAGTGAGGCACGTTTTGGATATATTAATCAAAATGCGAACAAACAAACAAACAAACAAACAGACAGGTATACGAACTTATATATATATATATATATATATATATATATATATATATATTTATATATATATATATGCCATGAAAGCCATCAAACTGGAAGTCGAAGACTCGAGTTTCGCCCTCACTTGGATTCATCAGTTGAACAGATTTGAACTCAGGATTCAAAATACGAATCTCTTCCATACGAGGCGAGCATTCATTCACTTGCGCAACCACACTTGTTTGGCTGCGGAAATAATTATATCATCTTTCACATTTTAAAATTATTATATTAATTCACTCGCTATGTTAGGTTGTCCTGATGAGTATAAAAATCCTACTTGTGGACATCGGCTTAGGTTCTCAATGGTTACCTATTGCTTGTTTGAGATGATGTGGGTAAATTCTACTACTTAGATTTCGCCGCGGTTTAATGATCTGTATTAGCTAATAAACTTATTTGTGTGAGGCCCGGTTGCTCAAGTGGCAGATTGCTCGCCTTGCAGGCAAAAGATTCGGGTTTCGAATCCCGACTTCGGATGTGCTCAACTGATAAGGGTGAAACGAGTCTTGGTGTTCCGGTCTGTTGACTTTCATAGCTTATAAGTACGGGAAAACATGTGTAAATGCGTATATTCCAAAACATTCAAGCTCGCCGATTGTTAATATTTCTGGATAGGAACTTTAGTTTTCTGAAGAGCAATACTGAAGAAATACTCTGAATTTCCATATACACTTTTTGGCTGTTCATTTCCGTGCGAAACATGAACCGATTCTTTATAGTAAGTGAGAGTGTTTTGAAAAAGATATAAGAAAAAACAAATTAATAAAAACTTGAAATTAGTCAATGAAAGCTATCATATATATATATATATATATATATATATATATATATATATATATATATATATATATATATATATATATATATAAACCTGAGGAATCCTAGCGTGGATGGAACGCGGAATATTCTGTGTAGCTTAATCGCCATATATATTTTATAACTTACTATCTAGCTCTACATATGTATTGAGCACTGTTGAAGTAAATACTTAAATTTTACGCATAAATTTATACTTTCGTATATTAATTTATGTGAGTAAACGAAGTAGTTATATATATATATATATATGTATATATATATATGTGTGTGTATATATATATATATATATATATATATATATATATATATATATATATATATATATATATAGCATGTAGGTGTTGTTTGTTTTTGTTTGCGATACTTTTTAAATAAATTCAATTATTTATATGAAATTGCATTTTTACCTAAATGCGAGTTGAAAATAATTTTTCCTTTGACCAATTTGGTGCCCCCAAATGGGGAGCGGCATATGTATTGTTTTTAAAATATAATTATCCCCTGACATATGTTTCATAAGATGAGTCGTAGACGACGAAACGCGTGTCAGTAGATAATTATATTTTAAAAACAATATATATAACATAATATATTAGGTTGACAAGAAAGTGCTTACAGTTTTTAACTTTTAAATTCGGACAAATATATCTCGACTCAAACAAAATCTTGATCGAAACAAGCACCATTAAAATCGACACAGTTTTGACAACGCAAAACAAGTGCATTTATGCCAGTAACGTAAATATCTTTCGTTCTGGTAGCGATGAAGTTGGTGTAGGCGTTTTTGATTTCGCTTGGGTTTTTGAAGCATTTCGCACGCAAAAAGTTATCGAAATGCTTGAAAAAGTGGTCATCGGTAGGTGGGAGGTCTGGAGAGTATGGCGGATAAGGCAGAGTTTCGTAGCCCAATTCATTAAACTTCTGCAGGGTCAATTTAGCAACGTGCGCTTGAGCATTGTCGTAGAGGGGAATTGGGCTTTTTTTGTTGACTAATGCTGGGTGTTCTTGTCGAAGTTTCTGGTGCATTTCATCCATTTGTTGACAGTGCTTCTGACTTCGGAAGTGTCATGGAGCTTCGTCGGCGTCTAACCACTGATCTGAGCGTCGTCAGTTGTTGAAAAGAACCCACCTTTCATCGCAAGTTGTGTAACATTGATTGTTGTTCAATTCCTGAGGCACCCATTTTTCAAGTGGTTGGAAATCGTCGTATACGTTACGCCTAATTCAGAAGGAAGTTCTCGAACAGTTGTGCGTGGATTGGCTTTAACTAAGGCTCTTAATTGATCATTGTTAACATCCGATGACCGACCACCACGCTCATCATCATCGAGACTATCGTCGCCGCCAAGAAATTTAATAAACCATAATTTTGCTGTGCCTTAAGCAGCGGTTTCTGGGCAAAACACTCCGTTGATATCGCGAACTGTTTCAGCATCTTTTCGGTCTAGCTTGAATTGAAATAAGAAAATTGTGCGAATTCGCTTTTTTTCCATTTTTTATTTAACGTTCTAAAAATAAGACATGATTGTTTTAAAATGATTGTAATTTAAACGATTAGATAAAGCGAAAAACGTCCTTTAAAAATGATATATAAAGTAAAGGTATTATAACGAAAACCTATTTAAAAATACATCATTTGAAATCAAAATTAAAAATTTTAAAAGAACCTTTTTCACATACATACATGATGATGATGATTGCAATGTCTTGTCAGACGAGTGCCACTCCCTCAGACGCTTAAAGTCCATGAGCTCAAAAATGACTTCCATCGCCACAGGACCATTTTAATAGACAAATGCGTGAGGGAGTATCTATACACAGATGATGTTACAGAGTCTTAGCTTAGTACGACAGCTAAGTCGCTCTCTCGGTTAAAAATGTTGAGATCCAGCAACAAGCAAGAGCAAGATAGCCAGCAACAAGTTAAACTGCAGACCAGCTTAATGCGGGTACTGGTCTCCCGCTTTATGGTTTTTTAAATCAAAGATTTGCTTCTCCTAGAAAGGTTGCCTTCACCAGGGCTTACGGGAGCCCTTTCCACCCCAACACACACAGACATACACACAAACACACACGGTACTAGTTGGCCGTTGACCCCGAAAAAGGGTTCATTCGCCCTTTGGAAGGTCTTGTTTTTAATCCTTCGGGGAAACTAGCCACCCTCCTCACCAAACAAGTCTGGTGGGGGAACCAGTTTAGTCGCCAGTGACCCGACCATGAGGCAGGTAGTACTTGGTTACATGGTACCAGTAGCACATGACATACATACATACATACATACATACATACATATCAGTGAACGATATATTTACAAAGAGGAGAGTATATTTAAAAGGGGTTTTAAACATTTAAATAATTATTACAAAATAAAGTCTGACAGACCAACACAAATTTTATTAACAACAAGCGGGGGTACCCGGCGTTGCCCGAGTGTTTGTTTCCGGGACGGGGGGAGGGAGTTTAAAAAGATGTTATGGTAGGTAAGTAGGAAGGATCAAACCCGGAGTCATGAGTAAAAATAGGAAAATAAAGTGTGAAAAAAAACAAAAAAAAAAAAACATCTGCAACGTTAACAGTTCGGCCACCAAGAAAAGTCCATTCCAGTTATTTAGGAAAAAAAAAAAAAAAACCGACTACGGTAGGTCGGCGCGAACGTGAAAATATAATGTGAATTGTCCAGCACGCTAACCACTACGCCACAGAGCACTGCAGCTTAGTTTAGTGATTTTAAATAACTTCACATGAAAGAACTACGAAGCCAAACCGGTGTTCTCTTCTCAACTGTTCCTTGTGAACGATCCCCAAACGGTGTTAAGTGGTGGCAGGGGGAGGAGGAATTTATTAGAGAGAAAATATTTTACCACTTCTATTGATCTTAACCGATTTTGGCCGTGACTTCTCAACAGAAAAAGTATAGAAATCTAAGATTATCGAGGAATTTGAGAAATAATAAGCCTATAACACACCTCAGATATTGTTCTGCCGTTTGTGCATATTATATTTGCATGAAATATCTTGATTTTTAATCCTATTAATGTCAAAATCAGACGGGAAAAAATGAGTTCATTTTATTTATATAGAAGAAGATAGAAGAAGATAGATAGAAAGAAAGAAAGAATAGAAGATAGAAGAAGAAAAGATAGAGAAGAGATTAATTATGACAGACAAATGAAAATTCTATTTAAAACTTAATTAACGGAAATTCTATTTTAAACAAAGGCGTGACGGACCAACAAAAATGCCGTTTCATACTTAAATGTGACGGACATAAAAATAGAAGTTCTTTTAGATAAACGTGGAAATTGGAGGTTTCACCTGGACCCCAATTGGGGCCAATACTATAAGTGCCACTTAGAAACCTAGGATTCAAATCTGAACCTTTAATTTCCACTTGACTTGAGAACAAACTTAATGACTGTCATTCTTGTACGTGTGGCGATCAAATACTTACAAAAAATACAATAATAATTTAAAAACAAAAAAGCAACAAAATAACAGTTGTTAACCTCCGGAGAGCGAAGCAATATAGCTTGTAAATTTGAAAAAAAAAAAAAAAAAGGAATGATTTATTAATGTGTGTGTAAAAGATTATGATTATATTAAAGTACACGTTCCGTATAAAATGATGGATAGAAATGTTTCATTTGGGAAACACATCAACCGCGGATTGAAACGGGAGATAGAACGTTTAGATATCTATCTATAACACGGCTAAAACTCTGTGGATCTTGTTTGTTTTCTAGTAGATATGTCTCCGTGCACACTGGATGAAGTAACAAAATGATGACGTCACAAATGGATAACGTTACACACACACACACACACACACACACACACAAACACAAACACACACACAAACACAATGATGGCAATGTCTTGTCAGACGAGTGCCACTCCCTCCGTCACTGAAAGTTCATATGCCCGAAGATGATTTTTAGTTCTGCCAGCGACTTGCACAACCTCAAGCAGACATGACACTGAAGACGCTCATTGGTAGGCATGCATATCTATACATACACGCATACATACATATATACACATACACACATGCATATATATATACATACATATATACATATATATATACATACACATACATATAAAAACACACATGCATACATACACATATATAAACATACACATATACACATACATATACGTACACAAACGTAAACATATGTGCGCGTATGTTTTTTCCTTCCCGAGATGGGTAGGATTCAAACACTATGTTCTTTTCATTTTCGTATGGTCTATGATCATATTCTTTTTATGCATTTTTCCTTTTAATATCCTGAAGATGTCCTCTGCAATAGGGACGAAACGTTGATTATTTCATAAATTCATTCGTTTTTTTTTCTTTTTTCAAAACAACATTATATATATATATATATATATATATATATATATATCTTACTTAAAAACAAAACTATGTTACATATTTTAGAGACTTTCCACGTTTTCATTGATCTGAATTTGCATTTTATCATTAAAACATTAAAAAAAAAAAACCTTAAATCCACGCAAATCCTCAGTAACTCATGAAATGAAAACAAATCGAACGATGGAGTTCAAAACGAATTCACCGAAAATATCTACCGGTGAATTAGCTTGAAGAATTAGCTTAGAGAAATACAAACTGATATAGAGAGAAGGAGACTTTAAAAAATATAATCTTAAAAAGATAAGATACAAGTTAGAAAAGCATTTTATCCAAGGCATGAAAATTGTTAAACAAAATGTTTTTACTATAGGCTTTAAAAATAAAGATACAAGATTCAATTTGAAATTTATTTATCTTCAAAGTGCACTTTTATAAATTTTACAAAGCAAGGTATAAGAATTTAAATTAAATTGAATCAAAAAATTACCTTGGATTTATTTAATGTAATGTACATTCTGTTGCACTTTAAAAACAAAAAATAATTGAAAATTTTATATCTATATCATTAATTGCTCGATGAAAGATAATGTTTTTAAATTGCAACAAAATGTACATTACATGAAATAAATCCAATCTGTTTACTTTTAATGCTATTAAATTAAACTAAAATTTACCGGGTGCATAGTGAGTTTACGAGGAAGGGTAGCGGTAGTAACACAAATGTAGCTATTAGTTTCTTTTTTATGTATTTTTAATAAGGATATTATGTACATGTCGGAAATATGATGTAAAATGGCAAGGCTACTTTAAGTTTGGTTCGTTTAATATTATTTAGAGCGAGGCCAGCTATTTGTACATAACATTGTAACACCGACGTTTACCCTGTGCGAATTGAAATTCCCAGGCTAACTCGATTTCTGGGAGCCACTTCGATCCCTTTAAATACCAGGGCGTCTTTTGTTTTGTTTTTATGCAACAAACCAGTCGGGCCAAAATGCCTACAGAAAATGGACTCTGATTTATGAAGGTATGATAGGTTATGAAAAGGAAGGGTTGTAAAGAGATAGCTTCGAATTTGGGGCTATCAAAACCAAAGCAAAATATGATGAAAGTAAAAATAAAATAGATAAACCCCATAATTTATACCTGTTCACCTGTTCACACATAAATTATGAGTTAAAATTATACCTGTTCACACTTAAACACTTATCACAATATTCTGTGGATCTATATTAAAAAACTTGTTAAACTTTGTGACATTTCCATTCTATGGAGGTCAGGCGCGAACGAACACCCCATAATTTTATTATACCATATTTCTTCAAACTGAAACATAATTATCAAAGTATACTTACGCAGATAGATATGAAAAGTCTTTATTAAAGTTTGTGCCTATTTCCATTCTATGGAGGCCAGGCTCGAACGCAGACCCCACAATTTTATTATACCATCCTTATTTAAGTTAAAACATACTTATCAAAGTATTCTTATGTACATCTATATCAAAAACACTTGTAAACGTTTTTTTTTTAATTTTTAAATTTATAATTTCCATACTTTGTGGACCAGGCGCATACGCAGACTCCACAATTTTAATGAATCATCATTATGCCAAATCAAACATACCCATTCCTGTGTCTCGATACATCTTCTATCATTATATGTGATCAGTTTTCTATAATAGTCAACTATATAGGAGCCTATTCGTGACCAGACATACACACAGACGTTCAGCTTTAGCAGTATCAGAATTTTGGGGGAATTTTCAGCCGAGTCGCCATTTTGAATAGACACCTATCTTTCTATCAGATTTTAATAATATGAAAACGTAATTTAAACCCGTAAATTTTATTTCAATAAAACGAGCAAAGACCAAATTTTAATATAAAAGCTTTAATAGAGAAATAAACAATTTTATTCATTTTTCCTTCGATTTCTTCACTTAACATTACACGGATTGTCGAACAATAACATTACTTGAATCTTACGATAATTATTTTAACGGCAAAATAAAGAACTTACCTGGTTAATGAGTAAGATATGCTTTCTTTTAATCTTCCTGTATGAGAATTTATTCATATTTATGTATTATAATCCATGTATTTTTTAAATGGAAGGATTTTTCCAACACATATCGCGACACCGCGTGTCTTTCAAGAAAGTTGTAAAGACACCGGATGTTAAAAATTATCACTTTCTTATCTACGGAAGCCTATAAGTGTAAAAAAAAACACTATCTCGATATTGGATTATATTCCTTCAAAATTTCCACTTTAAAACGGAAATAACCATTTATATATACGGCAAACGAAACTAGTAGTTTCCAAGATAAAAAATTTTACAAATGGTCACAAAGTGGGGGGTCACTTTTCTATAATGATGTGACGCTAAATGGGCACCCACTTTATGGCCACATTGCAATGAACAGATTTGGCCGTAATTTTAAAGGAATTTTCGAGGGTGGCTTCATATTGACCCTATATGAATAAAGGGTGGAATTCTTCATATTTACCCTATATGATTAAACAAATATTTAATGTAATAATAACAATAATAACAAACCAAAACACGCCTTCTTTATAATATAAGTTTTTTATTCCGTTTTGTATAAAATAAACGAAGGTTTATGTATATATCAAAAATATAAACAGAACACTTTAGGATTGACATTTCCTATTTTCCAATGTAAGTAAGATTTTAATCAAATAATTTCTTATAAATTCTTCAAAGATGTGAGAAATTAAGCAGAAAGACAAAGAAACTCCATTTGAATTTATTGAAATAAAAAAGAAATTGAGTTTATTTTAAATTCAGGGGAAAAAAATTAAGATAAGTTTGCAAATGTCTTTAAAACAAGAAAATAAATAAAATTTTCCAGCGTACATTTTGAAATCAGAATAAAAGTTTAAATAATTATATTTAAAACAAAATAAGAAAATATAAATTCTCTTTAGACAGATTTAAATTCCAGAATAAAAAGTTTTTCAATATTTTTTTTTTTTTTACAAAAAAATAAATTTTTCCAGCAGACATTTTGAATTCAGAATAAAAGGTTTGGATTCATTTTTTTTTTTAAACAATAAAAAAAGAAAATCTAAATTTCCTTGGACAGATTTATAAAACATGATAGAAAGTTTGCAATAATTTTTTTTTACAAGAAAATAAATTTTTCCAGCAGACAGTTTGAATTCAGAATAAAAAGTTTGGATTCAATTTTTTTTTAACAATAAAATAAGAAAATCTAAATTTCCTTGGACAGATTTATAAAACATGATAGAAAGTTTGCAATAATTTTTTTTTTTACAAGAAAATAAATTTTACTCAAATAAAGTTTAAAAAGTCAAAATAAAATTTAAATACAACTTTCTCATCAGTTACAGAAAGTAAAAAAATACGTGTAGTAAAAAAAAAAACTCACCATTATTCTAATAAAATTCTTTAAAGACAAGTAAATAAGTCTGCTCAAAAGAATGCTTAGTGTTGGAGTAGCAGCAGGCAGCACGCAGCAGTTACGTTTTTACCCGACTTCTAAAGGGAGATAACTTGTCCTTTTTTATTTTTGCGCCTTTACGCTATCGTACATGAAAACTGGGATTTTCATTTTTGGATTTACACGGATTACGAAATGACGAAGATATGCAATGTTATTTTTTTTTATAATATCTTAAAGAAATACCTGATTTTTTTATTTATTATACTATAAATCTGCATTATCGGGTTTCGTCTTTTTTTTATATCGAAAAAAAGGAAACCAGGAATTAAATATAAAAATATACACTGACCGAACATTAATGATTGGAAAATTCTAAACAAAAATTAAGCTTCCACGTAAAAAAAAAACAAAAAAAAAAACACGTGGTTATTGAAAAAAGAAGGATTTACATTTTGGACTTTACCGGTAAATTTTGTTTTAAATTTGAGTATTTTATTTATTCATGTTTTATCTTCAATTTGTGATATATAAAACGTGTCGACCAAAATTAATTATTAACATTCTCATAGACATTTCAAAATGGGGGGTGAATTTATAAAACAACGTTTGTCTAAAATATTATATTCAGTTTATCGGGAAGAGCATAAAATTTTACATTCACACTGAAAAAAAACGTAACAATTGAACGAATAGGAAAATTTTGATAGATTTTTAAAGTTTAAAAATTGAAAAATATTCATCTCATAAAAATCAATCGATTTCATTACGTAACAAAATGGCTCCCAGAGCGCACGCACGCACTTTGTAAACACTGTTTTTTAAACAATGAAAAATAATATTTCTATTATTTTTTAAACAACTTAAATAGTTTATTTTGGAAGCATATTCTATAAAGAAAATAAATAACCCACTTTAGAAAGAGAAATTACGAGTTTTCTATATTTTATTCGCAGTTTTCTGTTAGGGGTGTCAAAAATTCCCCCAAAATTCTGATACTGCTAGTTCAGCTTTATATATTTATATATATATATAAATGTAACTCTTGGTTAGTTCGCAATTAAAAGTCTAAAAAACCACTGGACGGATGACTTCCACGTTTTGATATAATATGTTTACTATATCCATGTGTGTTTTTATATATTTCTTTTTAATTATAACATTATACTTAATTTTTCTATGATAAATAGATGTTTTTCTTTGTACCGATACGCCATTTTTTTTTATTTGGGGACAACTATTTATTACCACTTCCTGTCACGTGACCAGTGTTGCAATTTAGCGGTTTTCCTGCTAGATCTGGAGATTTCGTTTGCAATCTAGCGGGGAATTCTAGAAAATCTGGATATATTTGGCACCCACAAACCCGCAATTTTAGATCAAAAAATAAAGAAAAGCGCTTGAAAATACTTTAAAACATAAAATAAACTCATTTAAGTAAGTAAAAAAAAGTAGCATTTATTGCCTTTGGTAACAATTATTTATTCATTATTTGTTTTGTTTTTCACCTTTTTTTCGGCTAACCATTCTTAAATCTCGCTATAAAATCCATTTTTCCAAGTACATTTTAGGTGGGGGGGGGCATTCACACCTCCAAAGTTTAGTTTAAAATACGATCTAAGCAACCCTGCTTTGCAAAAAAAAAAAAAAACTTATACCAATACAGTAGAATTTAATTATCTACCAACCTAAATACTTTTAATATACTAAAACAAAGTGTTTTTGTTTTTTATTTTTCTAATTTCAATGTTGCACCATTATTGAGATGTTTAATTTGCAGTATATTCCAATTTAACTTTTATTATAAAAAGTTTGAGTTTATGATTTGTTTCCTGCAAAAAAAAATACCCTCTCTGAAAAAAACAGGCAAAACTAACTGATAAAATATGTAAGCCTTCTGGGGAGCTAACCGCTTCAATATAATTCCAGAAACATATAGTGAGAAAACACGGAACATTTTATACATTGAATATACTATATTTATAATTTTTTTATGGTAGGAAGTTAAAATATGGAGTTTTTTTTTGGGGGGGGGGGGGAGTAGCGATTTTTGAAAATTTCAGGCGATAAAAGTTAAAAATCTAGCGATTTTCTGGAGATTTCTTTCTCCTGATCTCGCGTTTTTTTTTTATTATCTCAGTTGCCAACATTGCATCACTAAAAAAATACTACAGGCTTAATGTAAACAGAATGTGTTTACAATATCGGTAAATTTTCAATGGGTTTAATCACATGATTATTGATAATGTAACCATGTGATTGAAATTTAATTTAAATTAACCACACTATCAAAAAAATGGTAGATATATACAAAATGAATGCCGACGCTCAAAGTGTATAAACATTTTGACTCCTCCCTTTACTTAAAAATTCACCAAAAATCAGGAAATTAACCAATTTTCAAATAATGATCGCAGAATATAATGAACTAACTACTTAACTCTTAGTGAAAATGTTTTATTTTGTTTACACAAAAAATACCTTTACTAAAGTTATGGTTTTCAGTAGTAAATAAAAAAACGCAAGAATTTATTTTTGCTTTTTTTTATTTAAATAAAGCATCGTAATTTGTAACAATAAAAAATAATTTTTACAAGAACATTCCGAAAAAAAAAACCCTAAAGTCCGTATTAATGAATTCAATATAACTTGAAGAAAAATGAATTCTCGCATACTGTTCAGGAAATTAAAGATTCAATTAGATTCCTATTTCAGTCACCTAAATTATTTAGGGTGAAATGAGTTTAGGAATTTATAGCTAAACCTAAATTTTTTTTTTTGCTTAAAAAATATAGCATTAATACAGTAAGTTATGTAAAATTTGCATAGAATGCTCTGCTTTACGGTTGTTGTAAAAATGGAACGGAAATTTGAATTTCGTTCCCTTTTAAATTCAGTACATTTTTACATTACATCCAACTCATCGTTCACATTCGACACGTCAACTTTTATAGCTTTTCGGGTATTCTGGCAAGGTTAGGGGTGTATATTTCGAAAGCCGTTCTTAACATGGGAGGATTGGTAGGTGTGTCAGAAATTTCGTGAAAAATAGTGAATAATTCCACCCCGTCTTTCCAAGCTTATAACTCATCGAAAAATGTAACTCAAGCCTGAATTTTTTTCCAATTAAAGAAGCAAGGACCAATGTTTCATTAAAAAAACAAAAAAACAAACAACATGTTTTTAAAAAAAAAAAAGGTTTTAACTTCGGACTTTACAGGTAAATTTCTAAAAAACACTACTTTTTTTGTTTTAAATTTGAATATATTATTTATTGACCTTTTCTATTCAATTTGTGATATATAACACTTTGGTGAATAAATTATTTACTTCTTAATAGACATTTCAAAATGGGAGGCGTGAATTATTCTACCCGCTGTCTTTCCAAGCTTATAACTAATCGAAAAATGTAATTGAAGCCCTAATTTTTTTTCAATTAAAGGAGCAAGGACCAACGTTTCATAAAAAAAACAAAAGAAAAAACAAACAACATGGTTTAAAAAAAAAGGTTTTAAACTTCGAACTTTACAGGTAAATTTCTAAAAAAAACACTACTTTTTTTGTTTTAAATTTGAATATATTACTTATTGACCTTTTCTCTTCAATTTGTGATATATAAAACTTTGGTGAGTAAATTAATTATTTACTTTTTACTAGACACTTGAAAATGGGGAGGCGTGCATTAAAAAAAAAACGTTTGTCTCAATATTATATTCGGGTTATTGGAAAGAGCATAAAATTTCACACTGACCCTGAAAATATCGTAAAAATAGAATCAATAGAAACGGATGTCATAGTACATAATTCGATTCAGCTTGATATAACAAAGGCCTATACAAAATTTTAGCCAGGTCCGCCAAGTAGTTTCCGAGAAAACTTCTAGAGTAAATGTGGTATTGTGGTGACTTTAAACCCTAACTCTATCGACTGGCGAAAACATAATAGTTCACTTCAGCTTATCATAATAAAGGTCCTTAGAAAATTTCAACAGATCGGTCAAGTTGTTTCCCAGATAAAGTGGAACAGATAGGAAATCTAAGTGATATATATATATATATATATATATATATATATATATATATATATATATATATATATATATATATATATATATATATATATAACGAGGGTAGATAAAAGAAGAGAGTAAATTCAATTCTAATAAGAAGAGACTTAATAATGTAAAG
>NC_136517.1:75554855-75674855 GCF_053919585.1 Euprymna scolopes | reverse complement strand
ATAAATATCTTTAACATTCATGAAAACCACTTATGCTGTTAATTTATTTATTGCGGAGTATTATTCTCATCCTAATTAGTTATTGTTTCACGACGTTTCGGACAACTATTCCTCTGGCCTTCGTCAGGTGTTAACCGCGACAGGACAGGAACTCTGAATCTCCTGACTGCATTCTCAGCAATTAGTGCAATCCATAGTTGTTGTCGTCTCACCACGATTTTGCCAAGTAAGCCTCTGGCCGGCTTTGGATAGGATTGAAACCGTTATCTTCAGACAATTCTCACCTGGAACCGAAGAGATTCAACGGCTCTATCCACTGAGCCATGGGCCCCGAAGCTGACGAAGGCCAGAGGAATAGTTGGCCAAAATGTCGTGAAACAACAACTAATAAAGATGAGAATAATAGGCCACAATAAATAAATTAATAAACTCATCTCAATAATGAATTCACATTAAATATATATATATATATATGTATATATATACATACATATACATATATACATATATACATAAATATATATATATATATATATACATATATATACACGCACACGCACATATGTATACACACACATATGTATATATGTATATGGGATATATATATACATATATATATATATAATATATATATATATATATATATATATATAATTTGCTATCCTGTACTTTAAAGAACCACAACATCTATTAAACTGTAGAAGAGAAATAGCGAACAACTGTGTTCACAAGATAAAATTTACTCTAGGATAGCGATGCAAAATAGTTTTAAAACTAACAAAAACAATGGAAAATAAACAAATAAATAAATTAAATAAACATGAATATACATAAACGATCACACATATATGTAGGTATATATATATATATATATATATATATATATATATATATGTGCATATATGTATGTACATATATATATTTATATATAAACTAACATAAAAAACAAAAAAACCCTAACCTAGATTTAAAACAGGTCAAGAAACTAGATATCCAGGCTAAATAGAGCACAGGTCAACCAGAGGTCAAATAGGCCTTTGTCCGATAAGTGAATGTTCATTGGCTTATAGGAAGGGCGCTGTGGATACTAGAAAGCTGATTGGCTAACTAAAATCTCAATAGAAGGTGCGTATATAAAAACGACAGAAAACCACAAAATTCGCGCATAAGCCTGAAGAGTCATAGAGTGGATGAAACAGGGAATATTCAGTGTAGCTTAATCGCCACATATATTTTATAACTTACTATATATATATATATATATATATATATATATATATATATATATATATATATATATATATATATACACACTTATGTTGTATATATTTATATGTATTTTACACGATATACAGTGGGGAAAATAAGTGTTGGACACATCCCATTATTCTTTATTTAACACATTTTTTATGCAGCGAATGACGCGAAAATTTAACAAGAAATAGTTATAAATTTAACAATAACAAATAACTTTAGAAATTGGAACCTTTTAATGCATAACAAAAATTATATAATAAAAACGAGAATAGACGGAAAAAAAGTATTGGACACACTAACACAATTTCATCTAATATTTAGTTGAAACCCGCTTATTGGCTATTACAGCTTCGAGACGTTTTCTGTACGACGAAACTAATTTGTGACAACGTTCAGGCGAGATTTTGGCCCACTCTTCAACACATACTTCCTTCAAATCCTGAATATTACGTGGATCTCGCTGATGGACCATGATTTTGAGCTCTCTCCATAGATTTTCTATAGGATTTGTCTAGGGACTGACTGGGCCACTTAAGAACATCTATTTTGTTCTGTACGAACCAATCGGAGGTTATTTTAGCAGTATCTTTGGGATCATTATCTTGTTGAAAGATCCATCCCTGTCGCATACCTAACGCATTGGAAGAAGGCAAGAGATTATGTTCAAGAATTTCCCGATATTTGGCTGCATTCATCGTTCCATCTAAATATGAAGTGGCCCAGTACCATTTGAATAGAAGCATCCCCAGAGCATGACATTTCCACCAACAAACTTTACAGTGGGGAGGGTATTCTTGGGATCGTGCGCTGTGCCATCTCTTCTCCATACTCGACGTACAGAGTTAATGCCGAAAAGTTCCACTTTCGTCTCATCGGACCAGATCACATTCTTCTAGTAATCATCTGTATTCAATAAGTGGTCTCTTGCAAAATCCAGACGAGCATTAACATGACATTTTTTTAAATAATGGTGTCTTTTTAGGTGTACGCGATTTAAGACCGTTGCGTTGGAGTACATTACTAATCGTTTGTTTCGTTACTACTATCTCTGCTTCTTCCAAATCTTTCTGAAGTTCGCCTCGTGTGGTTCTCGGTTGCTGCTGAACTTTTCGCACAATCTTTCTCACTGCTCGATCCGACATCTTGCGAGGAGCTCCGGTGCGCGGACGGTTCACGGTTGAGTCATACACCTTCCATTTCCTAATAAGGTTTCCTATAGTGCTTACAGGGATTTTGAATTGAGCAGATATACGCCAATAACCAATTCCATTCTTGTGCTCGGCAATAATCTTATCACGGACGACTTGAGAGAATTCTTTACGTTTATTCATCCTGAGAACCTTCACGCGTGATGGCTTACTGGTGACTAACGTGTTCCAATACTTTCCAACGACATAGAGTATGGTCTACAACAATCGAGAAACTTAATAGTGTCGGGAAATTAAAATGCAAATAACAATTTCCAGCATTATTTATAAAAAATAATAAAATATAATTTAAAACAATGTGTCCAATACTTTTTTCCGGCTATTCTCGTTTTTATTATATAATTTTTGTTATGCATTAAAAGGTTCCAATTTCTAAAGTTATTTGTTATTGTTAAATTTGTAACTATTTCTTGTTAAATTTTCGCGTCATTCGCTGCATAAAAAATGTGTTAAAAAGAATAATGGGACGTGTCCAACACTGTATATCACGGAATAATGGGATGTGTCCCCACTGTATATCACGCCTATTTCTCCCCCCCCCGCCTACGGAGTCATTTCATCGGGAGATATTACCAAAATTATACTGAAAATACCTATCACCAAATTTCAGATGAGATAAGTAACTTTTACATAACTAATAGAATCCAAACGAATTCGGGGAAAAGAAGTAGTCAATTTTCAGGGGTCACTAGGGTATTTTTTAAGACTTTCTCATGATTCAATTTTTAACTGAATTCTTCTGTTAATTGTCACTATTAGTGAAAAAAAATTTTTTTACGAAAACTAAATAGACATATTACATGAAATATTCAATTAAAAAAAGGATTCAGTTAAAAATTGAATCATAGGAAAGTCTTAAAAAGTACCCTGGTGACCCCTGAAAATTGACCTTTTTTTTTAATTTACGGACACACACTTAAACCCAAGGTCTGATTCCTTGCAATACAGAGCTACCCCCTTTCTTTAGTTGAAAAAAAAAACATGGAGTTTACACCCGATGAAGGTCGTAGGTTTCAACGACCGAAGCGTTTTGTCAATAACACCCAAGATGAGAATAATTGTTCTAACAATCAAAACAATACAAATATTCATACCTCATCTAAAAAATTAAGAACTGCAAAAGAAAATATAAGAACGCTTCTAATTTCATTGAAAGTTTATTTTAATGGTTTCTAATATATAATAATCCATTAGTAGAAATTATTTATTTTAATGAATTAAAAGACATTAAAATTGATTAAATTTAAGGCATTTTACTTTTTAAAATCTGTACATTTTAATTCGTTCTAGTCTATTAAGAACTATTAATTTTAACGTCTTCTCATTTATTAAAATCTATTTATGTTAATGGATTCGAATAACGTGTTTCCATCCTTCTTATCTGGTATATTCTTTATTTTCATCACATATACTTTTTTTTATAATATTTATTGATTGGATAGTCGCACCTGAAGGACTGCGTTCTTAAAGATGGCGGCTTTTAAACACTCTTCAGCCGACCAATATTTCCTGTTTGCTGTTCTCCCAGTTTCGAACCTTTTAATCCATTTTCTTTACTCCTTGTGGTTGTGAGGACCCGTGTAAACTTGATACTCTAGTGAATTCTGTTTGCACACCTGATCGCTCACACCCGCGTCTTTACAACAAGGACTTGTTTTAATTTCTTACAAAGAGGACTTTCAAGTAGTCAATATCGAATCGAACGATGTACAAATAGCGTTTCTCCTTCGTTAATGAAAGCCAGACTTCCAAAGTTCACATAGCAAAGTAGAATTGACAATGTCGATGAGGCGAACAGACGATAGTTCCTGCTTCCTCTTTACGGACAGTATATCGGGTCGTTATATTATTTATCTCGACGTTTTCGTATTTTTCTCAGGTCTAGTATTTCTGAAGATATTATTGAAAAATTAATTAGCGTTTAAAACAGTACATAACAATCATCACTATTACCGTCATAATAATCATAAAAAGGAGATACAGTTAGGGAAATAAGTTTGTCTACTCATTTGCAACCTAGTTGCGTTAAAGTGTATTTAATATTTAAAAGAATTTTTAAAGTCGATTTATTTTATCGTTGCCATTGCGAATCAACCATAACAATTGAGCAATATTTCCTGAATTTTAATTCCGTTTAAAACTCCTTCTAAAGGATTCTAAACAGAAGGTTTAGTAGCATCACATCTTGGTTTTAATGTCCGTAAAGGAGACATAAAAGCGATACAAAACGGTTCTTTTTGAGAATTATTTTTACCCATCTTGGGACAGGTATTTTTTTTATTATATACTTAGGTAACCGAAATATATATATATATATATATATATATATATATATATATATATATATATATATTCGTATGTAACACAAAAATTAACGTTTCAAAATCGAAAAAGAGCCGAATTACGGAAACAGATATTTCATAGGGAAAGTGTTCAATATGGTTACTCCTCCTCCTCCTCCTCCTCCTCCTACTACTACTACTACTACTACTAATAATAATAATAACAATAACAATAACATTAGTAATAATAATAATCATAAAAGGTAACTGAAACGGCGAGACATCACATTGTATATTAAAAATAAACTAGCAACACCTGTGGAAATTCCACAAAGGGCTCATTCATATGTAATATATTGATGTTGGCATTCTGTAGATGTCCAGTATAAATGGAGACGCTTTGATATTATGGTAACTTTTTGTTAAAACTGCAAAAGTATTTATCTAAGCTAGCACGAACGCCCGGTAAAGCCCGGTCGTAAAGTACATTTAAATACGATATTTTAATTCTTGCAGATTTCGTATATATTATTATTAAGTTAATGTTCTATCGATTTTTATATATTATAAAGTTGCGATTTCAAAAATAAAAAAAAATATCCATATGACTTGGGTGCATCAGCTTGAATCGAAACCAAAATAAAAACTTATGAAAAAAAAAAAAAATATGTTAACTTGAGTTCCTTCGGCCATAATCGAAACCGAAACGAAAACTTATAAAGAATTCTTGATAAAATTATTTATTAAAGAAAAATAGATTACTGGAGTGCCATCAGCTCTAATCGAAACCGAAACCAGAACTTATGAAGAATTCTTGGTAAAATTATTTATGACAAGAAATGGAAGTACATAACAATTAAACGACCCGGATGTAAGCGTGACACAGAAAATAACACACACGCTACCGTATTAATATATAGATAAAATAGCAGACCCACTCGGCGTCGTTATAAAACAATAAGAAAATGAAGTTTGTTATTTTTGAACATATGTTATTTTTAGGAGGGAGGGATTTTTTTATGTCTAGATATAATTTGCTATCTCGAGAAAAGAATATTTTACATAACATAGGATGTGAATTACACAAATTAGGTATGAAATAATTTTAACTTCCCTAGGACATGATATTAACAGCACGAATATTAAATAATTTTACAATTTCTAGGACTGATACTGTACAACAGACATTAAATAATTTTCTTACCTCTGACGGGTCATGTATATATATATATATATATATATATATATATATATATATATATATATATATATATATATATAAATGAAATAATTTAACGTACTTTCGACAGGTATTGTACAACATATATGAACTAATTTCTCTTCCCAGCAAGGCCATCATAATTTTAAGAAAAATGAATTCACTGTTAGAAGATGAATCATTAGAATTTCCAAATAAATACACAAAAACATTGTTTTAGTTAGTGATTAGGTAACGCTTGCTTCAACAGAAAATTCGTCATTACTGTGTTTCTCTTCCCACCGCAATCACCACCGGCACTATAATTGTAATCGAAATTATATTATTGCTAGAATAGGACTGGGCAGATTTTCCAAATAAATATTTAATTATTATTTCAGCACGGTCCGTATTCCGTATATCAGTTTCTTATTTAATAAATTGTTAGATGAAAGTACAGAATAGTCTTATAAAATATCTTCCTCTCTCCATATTAAGAATGGCTTTCTAAGCATTAACGTTATTATTTCAGTATGGTCCGTATTTCCTATGTCAGTTTTTTATTTATTAACTTGTTAGGTGAATTACAGATTAGTTAAAAAAAAATACTCTCTCCATATTAAGAATGGTTTTCTAAATAATAACGTGATTATTTCAGTACAGTCGGTATTCTGTATGTCAGTTTCTTATTTAATAAATTGTTAGGCGAAAGTACAGAATAGTTTACAAAAATACCATCTTCTCCCTATATTAAGAATGGCTTTCTAAATTATAACGTTATTATTTCAGCACGTTCCGTATTCCATATGTCAGTTTTTATTTATTAAACTGTTAGGTGAAAGTACAGAAGAGTTAAAAAGGTACCCTCCCCATATTACGAAATGGCTTTCTAAATAATGTCATTATTTCAGCATAGTCCGTATTCAGTATGTCAGTTTTCCCTCCTCCTTGTCTTAAAAAATATATACAAAAATATATAAATATGAAAAAAATATATACAAAAATATATAAATATGAAAAAAATATATACAAAAATATATAAATATGAAAAAATATAAAAATATATATGAAAATATGTAAATATGAGATCGTAAAGTTGTACAACCATTTCCAGGACTGGTTCCATATCATCGATGGACCCCAACCTAGAACAGGTAATCGATCGATTTGATTAAAAATGGGCAATTTCACTGATTTCGATGACAATAAAAATATAGGAGTGCGAAACATTCGTTGATTATAATTCAATCCCAGAAAACATCGGGTCTTCCTGCTAGTATAATATAGATAAGATGAAAGATCATAATAAGGTTCTGTAACAAGTTTTATTTATGTTTTTGGAGACTCCAAGTATATTTTTCACATCGATTTGTTAATTACGATTTTAGTTATTTTTTTATGGTAAAATAAAGAGTATCCATTTTTATCATAACCGCTATATATGAAATTGGAAATTGCAAATAATAAAAAAAATTCTCCCATTATTTTATGTCGTATAGATTTTGGCGGAATTTTTATTTTATCATCTATAATACTAATCTTATCTGACTATTTAAATGTATGTATGTATGTATGTATGTATGTATGTATGTATGCCTTAAACTTTCGACAGAGGCAACGGATTTTCACGAGATCGGTATCATTTTGAAGCTCGACCCCTCGGACGACAAATATCGCAAAAATGACCAAAAACATTAATTACTTCACCCTCAGCCGGGCATTTAGGGAGGGGTAGCAAAAAATCTCTCCTTCATGACAATTTAGCCAAACACGCATGCTCAAAAAGTTCTTTCTTGAATAAGTTTAAATATTAAAAAAAAAACACCTAATTTCGCTCATTCTGTCATAGACCAGTCGTTATAGTAACAGCGTCGTTATCTTAAGATTGCACGTTAGAGCCGAGATATCAGATATATTTTTTTAAAGTTTTCATATTGAAACAGAGTTATTTATGTCATTTTTTTTTTTTAATTTTTCGCTGTTTTTTTTCCGATTTTTAAAATAAATTTTAACATCGTTCGCTTATTCTTTATTTTGCATCACGTTCGCTGTTTTTTTAATAATATTTAAACGGGGTTATTACGCTCACTTCTTCTTTATTTTCCATTTTGTTCTGATTTAGCCCACCTCACCCCACTACACCCGGGCAACGCTGGGTACTCCCGCTAGTTTATAATAAAAATAATTTTTAATTTAGTATTTGTTAATAATTGTTTGTTATTTGTAATATTTTGTATATTTAGGTAACTATTAAAAATATTTTCAAAATAAAAATATTTTTAAAGTATAAAAATGTTTGATTACTTTTTTATTTACAATTAATCAATTATTTATTGGAATAAAAAAAAAAGGCGATCGCGCGACTTAAAGCAATTTTTTAATCCTATTTTATTTTATGAATTACGAAATTAAATCCACGATAATGCATTTCGGTTCATTCATAAACAACTCAGCTACTTTAAGCTTTTGTTAAAATTGAATGAAAAATGATTAATTACTCCGTGACCTTTCGAAAGGAAATTAAAAGCATTTACACTGTCGAATAGAAAAAAAAAAACATTTGTGGTTTTAGAATTCTTGGCAAATCTTGAAGTTGAATATTGGAAATTTGAGAAGTTGTATCCAATCATTTTATAAAACTGATTAAATCAACACCATGTCTGTTTAGACGAATTTCACTTGCGGCTCTCAACTCTTCATTTGACTTTTCAGTTAATTGGTTGGCCTTTGCCTCATCCACAGTCACATATATAAATCTATCTATATATCCATAAAAGTGTGTGTGTGTGTGTGTGTGTGTGTATGTGTGTGTGTGTGACTGTGTGTGTGTACATTTTCCTACGCAATAACTCTGTCAATTTTTAGTCTACAGACTC
Organism: Euprymna scolopes; assembly: GCF_053919585.1. Classification (NCBI taxonomy): domain Eukaryota; kingdom Metazoa; phylum Mollusca; class Cephalopoda; order Sepiida; family Sepiolidae; genus Euprymna; species Euprymna scolopes. Next base: position 75,666,034 of record NC_136517.1, on the reverse strand, counting down.
GAAATTTGATATACAGGGTACTGAGATTTGGGAAAATCGATGTGATCAGTTTTCGGCTAGAAATTTGGCGATTAAGGGGTCAAAGTTCAACGATTTGACCTTTGGGAACTCTACCAAACTCCTCCGACAATTTGGGTCTTATCACTTGAAATTTTAGATATACGTCCCATTGACATGGATCCAACTTAATAACTTTATTTGACCCCAAAACAATAAATTTTAAGGGGTCATAATAAGAGTCAAAGTTAAAAAAATTGATCTCTTTTCTTTTTTTTGCTCAACATACACCTCCAAATACCCGGGCAACGCTGGGCACCCATGCTAGTTAAAAAAAAACTTTTTGTCACCTTGAAACAATTGCAAACAACGCTCTGAATTGTCGATGTGTTGTTTTTGATTATGACACTTTGAACAGAGGTTTCTTACAGACAAATGTTTATGCAGACTGCATTGTTCTGACACCTTCAACTCCTCCGCTTCTCATGCAACTTCGATTTACGATCGACCAAAAAGAGTTTGTGGACTTGAAAAAATGTTTCTCGGTATAACTGCCGAATTTGGGCAACTCGAGAGGTCATCGCACTTTTTTTTTCTATACAATTGCAGATAAAGTTAGTTTATTATCTTTTAGTCGTTATAAGTCTTGTCAAGTAATGTAACAGAGCGCGAACGCGCGTATGTCAGCTGTATGCAAATAAGCAGGCCGTGTGCGAGAAAGAAAAAGGAAAAAAGATTACAAAAAGAACGTGTGCTCAGTGATCACGTTAGAGAGAGGACAAGAAAAGATGTATGCTAAAAATGGTCAGACATGAAAGTACCTGTAAATAAAAGTTAACTGGGAAAAAAGGGAGTCTAGTTTTTTCTTGTCTGTTGTCTCCTTACAACTGAATGTACAACGTGTTGATGCCCTACATATTAACACGTGTTTAACGTTACAGTTATTACCTTACTTGAATAATATTTTTTCCATCGGAAAGCAATATATTTTTCATAGTTTTTAAAAATATGCAACTGAATATCCACTAAAATTACTGTAATTTATAAACAACTAATAATCCAATTTGACTCTAATTTGACATGTGCCATTTGAAGGTTAGTAATTTATGACAATCATATGGACTTATATATTAGTGGCGCCATCTATGTGCCAGGACCGGGACTTATTTAGTGATGCGTTACGTTTGTTTGTTTGTCTGTTCCACTTTTTTTTCGTAAAATGCCGGACCGATCTGGCTGAAATTTTGTATGGACCTATGCTATGATAAGGTGCATCGAACAAGGTATTATGGTATCCGTCGCTGTAGATCAGAGATTAATAGGGATTAATAGAAAACAAGTATTTAATGCCGAAATAAGCACAAATTGAATCATCTTCATCTATCATTCAATATAAAGCACTTATTCTAAATCAACGGGCTCTAACTTTTGCCCGTAGAAAACGGGCAAAAGTCTAGTTTTAAATGATAAATATTATATTTAGACTTACGCGGAATTTGAACTCGAGTATTGACATCGTATAAACTACTACCTTAAAAACGTGTACTCTGCCTGTATTTTTTGTCAAATGTTTCTATTTTTACATGTTTCTATTTTAATATGTTTCTGATTTTACATATTTTTTTTTACATATTTCTATTTTTACATGTTTTTATTTTTACATATTTCTATTTTTACATATTTCTATTTTTACATGTTTTTATTTTTACATGTTTCTATTTTTACATATTTCTATTTTTACATATTTCTATTTTTACATGTTTTTATTTTTACATGTTTTTATTTTTACATATTTTATTTTTACATGTTTCTATTTAAACATATTTCTAATTTTACATTTCTATTTTTACATATTCCTATTTTTACATTTCTATTTTTACATATTTCTATTTTTACATGTGTCTATTTTTACATGTTTCTATTTTTCCATGTTTTTATTTTTACATATTTTATTTTTACATGTTTCTATTTTTACATGTTTTTATTTTTACATGTTTCTATTTTTCCATGTTTCTATTTTTACATGTTTTTATTTTTACATATTTTATTTTTACATATTTCTATTTTTACATGTTTTTATTTTTACATGTTTCTATTTTTACATGTTTCTATTTTTACATGATTTTATTTTTACATGTTTCTATTTTTACATATTCCTATTTTTACATGTTGATATTTTACGTTTTTATTTTTACATGTTTCTATTTTTACATGTTTCTATTTTTACATATTTCTATTTTTACATATTTTATTTTTACATATTTCTATTTTTACATGTTTCTAATTTTACATATTTTATTTTTACATGTTTTTATTTTTACATGTTTCTATTTTTACATGTTTCTATTTTTACATGTTTTATTTGTACATATTTCTATTTTTACATATTTCATTTTTACATATTTCTATTTTTACATATTTTATTTTTACATATTGCTATTTTTACAAGTTTTATTTTTACATGTTTCTATTTTTACATGTTTATATTTTTACATATTTCTATTATTACATATTTTATTTTAACATCTTTCTATTTTTACATGTTTCTAATTTTACATATTTTATTTTTACATGTTTTTATTTTTACATGTTTTTATTTTTACATGTTTCTATTTTTACATGTTTTATTTTTACATATTTCTATTTTTACATGTTTCTATTTTTACATATTTTATTTTTACATCTTTCTATTTTTACATGTTTCTAATTTTACATATTTTATTTTTACATGTTTTTATTTTTACATGTTTTTATTTTTACATGTTTCTATTTTTACATGTTTCTATTTTTACATCTTTCTATTTTTACATGTTTCTAATTTTACATATTTTATTTTTACATGTTTTTATTTTTACATGTTTTTATTTTTACATGTTTTATTTTTACATGTTTCTATTTTTACATGTTTCTATTTTTACATGTTTTATTTTTACATGTTTTATTTTTACATATTTCTATTTTTACATATTTCATTTTTACATATTTCTATTTTTACATATTTTATTTTTACATATTGCTATTTTTACAAGTTTTATTTTAACATGTTTCTATTTTTACATGTTTCTAATTTAACATGTTTTTTTACATGTTTTTATTTTTACATTTTTCTATTTTTACACGTTTCTATATTTACATGTTTCTATTTTTACATATTTCCAATTTTTCATGTTTCTATTTTTACATGTTTCTATTTTTACATATTTCTATTTTTACATATTTCTATTTTTACATATTTTATTTCGTAATTTCTGTTTTTAAAGTGGGTTGTTTATTTTCTTTATGGAATATACTTCCAAAATAAACTATTAAAGTTATTTAAAACATAATAAAAATATTATTTTTTATTTGTTAAAAGACCGTGTAGACAAAATGTCCGCGTATTCAATCACCGCGAGCGGATATTTTGTCAACACGGTTTTTTAAGAAATAAGAAATAATATTTTTATTATGTTTGAAGCAACTTTAATAGTTTATTTTGTAAATATATTCCATAAAGAAAATAAACAACCCACTTTAAAAACAGAAATTACGAGTTTTTATATTTTATTCGCAGTTTCGTGTTAGTGGTGTCAAATTTGCAATGGCGCTTCTCCCAAATATTCTTACACTGCTTGCATCGAACAAGGTATTATCGTATCCGTTCGCTGTAGATTAGGGATTAATAGAGATTGATAGAAAACAAGTATTTAATGCACAAATAAGAACAAATTGAATCATATTAAACTATTATTTCACATAAAGCGCTTATTCTAAGTCAAAGGCTCTAAATTTTTTGCCTGTAGAAAACGAACAAAAGTCTATTTTAAAATGATAAATATTATATTTAGACTTTGGAGGACTTTGAACTTTGGTATTGACATCGTAAAAACTACTAACTTAAAAACGTGCTCTGTTTTGTCAGATGTTTTTTTCTTTTTACAAGGTGGTCACCACTTATCAAGGCCCGGAAGCCACTCAGGGATAAGGGTTATTGTAAGTACAGTACGTTAGTGTGGAGATTTAATAAAGTGTCTACTTAAGGGGGGCGGTTCATCAGGAATTTGTTTACGTTGGACTTGAAGACATCCAGGTTGTAGTCAGGTGGGAAGCAGGCAGACGGAACAGAGTTCCACAGGCGTGTAGTTCTAAGAAAGAAGCTTTGTTCAAGGAATCTACGTTTTGATTTAGGCGTAGATAAAGAGTGGGGAAAGTTTTTGACAGTGGATTCAGCTAGACGGTTGTTTTTCGTAAAAGATTGGCGAGGAGGGACCAGAGATTGGAGTTCAGACGAGCACCTGCCATGGAAATAACGATAAAACAAGGATAGGATTGGTTCTATTTTTACAGGTTTCTAACCGTAAGGCGGGGCAAATATCGTGACCAGGGATCGGAAAAATACCGTATTTCACATCGTAACCTGAAAAACCGTACCCCCGGGGCACCGTATCCCGGGGTTATTGTATTATTATAATAACATCAGATCATTGTTGTAAGAGTGTGAAAAGTTCTATATTTAAAATACAATCGACACTTTTTTCATAGAAATATTAATAAACTTATATTTGCTACATGTTATTGTTTTTTCTGTCTAAAAGACATTTTTTTTTCTGGTATCCAGAAAAATATCAGTTTCATGAAAACATATTGATTAAATATATTTCTCATTCCGTGGAATTTCCACGGGTCCTACTAGTTAATAAATATTCTTCAAATTTCAGTTTCATTTAAGTAACTTAAATGAGTTTTAGAATAATAGGTTATAATTTGTCATTTGAAAATTCAAAATTTCAGAAAAAAATGATTTTAATTGCTTAATAGAAAAATGTATAACATTACTCGATTCATCGGACTACTGTTCTCATCTTGAGTGTGATTTTCACAACGTTTCGGTCGATATAATCTCCGACCTTCTTCAGGTGTATCTTGTCGAATTTGGGAATGTTTCTGTTGAACTCGGGAATTTGGACGGAATTTCGAGCGGAATCCTTTATTTACTTCACAAGGGTAGCATGCTCTTGTTCCGTCAGCCATGACTGGATAGAGGTCCTAAGTAATTCGTAATTATATTTTTCGGTCGCCCACACTGAGGATTGAACCTTCAACCTTCAGTTCCCGTGTTCGGCAGAACCATTCCCGAGTTCGACAAGATACACCTGAAGAAGGTCGGAGGTTATATCGACCGAAACGTTGTGAAAATCACACTGAAGATGAGAACAGTAGTCCGATGAATAATACTACAACTAACCAATCCTCATCTCAAAAATTCAGAAACGTCATTACATGATTTATTTAAAATTTCAAATTAAATTTACGTAATAATATTTTCAAAAGCGACCGGTCCCATCCATTACAGTGTTTTCAAACGCAGTCGAAATCATTACGGTGGATAAGTACTGTCAATAACTGGATGAAATACATCAGAAACTTCGACAACAACACCCAGCATTAGTCAACAGAAAAGGCCCAATTCTCCTCCACGACAATGCCCGACCGCACGTGCACGTTGCTATAAAAGTTGAATGAATTTGGCTATATATTCCATATTCTCCAGACCTCTCACCTATCGACTACCACGTTTTCTAGCATCTCGACAACTTTCTGCGTGATATAAGCGATAAAGAAGAAAAAAAAAAGTCTTCAGCGACTTCATCGCCACGAGAACGCAATATATTTACGTTACTAGCGTAAATACTCGTACACTTGTTTTGCGTTTTGAGTGTGCTGATTCTAATGGTGCTATTTCGATCAATAATATTTTGTTTAAGCCGAGATATGTTCATCTGAATTTAAAAGTAAAAACCGAAAGAACTTAGGTCAGTGAATATATATATATATATATATATATATATATATATATATATATATATATATATATATATATATATATGTGTGTGTGTGTTTTCGCATAGCAAGAATGATATACGTATATCTCTACTATTATATATAAGGGTTTTTGTGTGTGTCTGTGCGTCAGTTCGTTCCCTATAGACTCTGAAACAGTTGGGCCGCTTTTTATGAAATTTCACACAAACACTTTTTATGTATCTGGCAGATAGGTTTTATTTCAGAATATATTCGATAGGTATCGGTAATCGATAATCGAAAAGATCTGATGAAAGAAGAAAACACGAGCTTTTAATCAAAGTTAACACCTTATCGTGCCTAGCATCACAAGTACATTTGAGAAGTTTTATTACCGCATAAGCAGAAAGGGCCGGAATATAAAATTAACAGTAGATTCTTTAATATGACGAGGGCGCGTTGAAAAGGAATGTTTCTGCTTAGAGCAGAACAGAAGCATGATACTTGACTTTTGCATTTTAAAGTTTAATTCAAACCGTTATAAATAAAAATAATATAAAAAGAAAAGTAAAATCAACGATAGATTCGCTACAGTGCAATGCATTGTGGACTAAGTCACTGCGGAGAAGCATGTTAGGTTTGGTCCTAGTACACCGCGATAGGTCCTCAACTAGAGCGGTAAATGAACCGATTTGATTGAAGATGGTCGATTTCACCGATTTCTATAACAACAAAAAATATGGGATTTAGGACATTCGTTGACATTTATTCAATCCCGGACAACGTTGGGTCTGTCTGCTAATTTAATAATATATCCCTTTTTTTTTTTACACAGTGATCACCACTTATCAAGGCCCGGAAGCCACCCAGGGATAAGGGTTATTGCAAGTACATTACGTTAGTGTGGAGATTTGATGAAGTGTTTACTTAAGGGGGCGGTTCATTAGGAATTTGTTAACATTGGACTTGAAGACATCCAAGTTGTAGTCCGGTGGGAAGCAGGCAGACGGAACAGAGTTCCACAGGCGTGCAGTTCTAAGAAAGACGCTTTGTTCATGGAATCCGCGTTTTGATTTAGGCACAGATATAGAGTGGGGGAAATTTTTCACAGTGGATTCAGCTAGACGGGTGTTTTTCGTGAAAGATTGGCGAGGGGGGACTAGAGATTGGAGTTCAGACGAGCACCTGCCATGGAAATAACGATAAAACAAGGATAGGCTCGCAACGTCTCTTCTGTGGGAGAGATGTTGAAGAGTAGAGAAAAGTGCATCCCCCACTAAGCCACGAAGTCTATTTTGTACTGTGTCAATATCTATATATTATTTATAACTTATTTAATTGAATTATTAGAATGGCGCATCGATCTTTTCCCTCATCTAGCATTTGTTAATAAGTTATATTCTAGCCACTATTTCCAGCAATATAAATATATTCAACCAATATGAAAATAATATAAAATAGATTAAAAACGGCCGACGTGTTGATAAATTTGCGTTTTATAAGTGTAAATAATAGTAAATAATAAAAAACGAAATATAATCTTTTTGCATCATTCATATAAACACAAATTGGCAAAATATGACCCAACATAACAGATAAATATCTACCCCACCACCACAAAAAAAAAGAAAATATAACACATCGAAAGTTATCAATAAATCTAGTATTAAACTATGAAGTGTAATATAATTGTTGCATGGCTAACATAGGATTAATAACAAGCACAATAAAAAATAGTAATAGCAACGACAATAATAGTAGCAGAACTGTTAATGTTAATAATAATACCAACTTACGCAATTGTAGAATAAGAAATAATTGCCCACTAATAAGTAATTGTTTAGACACATACAAAGCAACAGTTAATAATAATCTGAGTAATGACACACAAAGTATACATAGACATATTCTGTAATATAAATCTCACCTATCTGTTTAAATGTATGTATGTATGTATGTATGTATGTATGTATGTATGTATGCCTAAAACTTCTGACAGATGGGACAAATTTAACGAATTCTGTATCATTTTGAAGTTCGGCCCTTTGGACGAAAAATATCGAAAAATTGGCTAAAAACATTAATTCCTTCACCATCAACAGGGAACATTTCTACAAGGAGAGGTCGATTTTTTTCGCTAAAATTTTCGAAAGTCATCCACTATCTTCGATTGACTAGCCTTAATTTAAACCTCCGCCACTTCCAGTTTGACCCAACGGCAAAGACGTCATGTTTTGTTTTTTTATTCATGCTCCTTTTCTCCTTCGCGGTACCGGTTTGAGCCTGCCTGCCTGCCTGCCTACTACCACTTTTTTTTTTTTTTGCTCAACACACATCTCCAAACACCTGGGCGACGCCGGGCACCCATGCTAGTCTATAATATAAATCTCACCTGTCTGTTTAAATGTATGTATGTATGTATGTATGTATGTTGGCCTAAGACTTTCGACAAAGGCAACGGATTTTCACGAGATCCATATTATTTTCAAATCGACCCTTCGAATGACAAATATAAAAAAATTGACGAAAAACATTCATTCCTTTTCTAGAGAGTGGGGTCGCTTTTTTCGCCGATATTTTCGAAAGTCGTCCCTTCTTTTCAATTGTCTAGCCTTAATTTAAAACCACATCACTTCCGGTTTGGCCATGGACGCAACAGCAAACACTTTTTTTCTCACGTTCTTTTCCTGCTTCACCATACGGGTTCGAGCCTGCCTGCCTACTACAACTGTTTGGATTTTTTTTTGCTCAACACCCCCCCCCCCAAACAACCGGGAAACGCCGGGCACATAGGCTAGTATTGAAAGAGAGATTTTCACGAAGGGCTAGGACAACAGCATATTATTTTCATTGTTTTGACTCTCCAGTGTGTATCCATTGATATCTTACATGCTTTTTATAGAGTGATGTAGTTCTCGGTTGAGTAACTGTGTCTAAATATGTTGGATATATACTCGAGAGTAAAAACAATGAAAACAATATGCTGTTATCACAGCCCTAATAATGACTTGACAGTATCTGTTTCGTAGCGTAAAATCAATCACTTAGTTATTATATAAATCGGTGAATCTATTATGCCCTTAACTCATCAGACAAGTATTGTTGAATAGCTCGGACACTTGTAAATTACACGTTAAAAACTATTGTATATTTATTTTAGCCACATTCTTAGCACGTTAAAAATGTACAGTTTTTATTCGTGAGACGTTTCACGAGTTCAAGAAATTTCAATATAATTTTAACTGAAGCATATAAAAGGCTCCAGATTTTTAACAAACAATAATCAAAATCTGCCTGAAGACGACTGCTGAAACTCAGTCAAAAGTACTGGAAAAAAACAACAAAAGAAAAAACTATGGATGGACTAAAACGATTATGGAACTTTCTTGCACAGATTCGACCGAGAAATAAGAACGACAATTCGAAAAATTGCACAATATATATATATATATATATATATATATATATATATATATATATATATATATATATATATATATATTTATATATATATATATATATATTAATATATATATGCATATATATATATATTAATATATATATATATATATATATATTTATATATATATATATATTAATATATATATGCATATATATATATATTAATATATATATATGCATATATATATTTATATATATATATATTAATATATATATATATGCATATATATATTTATATATATGTATACATATATATATATATTAATATATATATGTGTATATATATTTATATATATGTATACATATATATAAATATTAATATATATGTATATATATATATTTATATATATGTATACATATATATAAATATTAATATATATGTATATATATATATTTATCTATATGTATACATATATATATAAATATTAATATATATATATGTATATATATATTTATTTATATGTATACATATATATATATATTAATATATATATACATATATATATATTAATATATATAGATTAATATATATATTAATATATATATTAATATATATATGTATATATATGTATACATATATATATATTAATATATATATATATGTATACATATATATATATTAATATATATACATATATATGTTAATATATATATACATATATATACATTAATATATATATTAATATATATATTAATATATATATATGTGTATATATATGTATACATATATATAAATATATATATACCCATATATATATATATATATATATATATATATATATATATATATATATATATATATATATATATATATATGTATAACACTGACTTTTCTGAAGAATAGTTCACCTGCAAGTAATGTTACCTTAGGTAACAGTCCGTAGCTGGATACGTCACCAGACTAGATGAATTCTTCTTTTGTAATCTGCTAAGACTAAGAAACAATAGAACGATATACTTTAACATTTTAAATGGTCAATTAAGGCGAGGAAAATTAAATTCTTAAATTCTTTACTCAATTTTGTGAGATAAAGGAGACACTTTTAATGAAATATTCGAGTATCTTATATAGAGATCAAGTGTTAGACTTTAGGAAGACTTAAGGTTTTTTGATTTTTGCGAACTTCGACTGAAGTAAAATGAAAGAATATATATATATATATATATATATATATATATATATATATATATACCCACACACACCTAATTATTAACTACAATGATTATTAAATACTTACGGACACTAGTGTTTCATCCTTTCGGTAATGAACAGTGCAGGGTGTCACGATTAATATCAGTCAATAGATTCGAACCCGGCGACAAAAGACATCCCTATCTGCATTAGCAAGTATCCAATCCATTCGGCTACCGTTAAAGGCGAATAATCCTATTGAATTTAAACCTTTATTTTTTAAATGCTCTTTAACGTCTGTCAGAGTGATCTAATCATTATATGATGCTCTGTGCATAAGAGCTAAATTGACAAACTTTAATTCAACTGAAAGTGCTCAACGATAAGAAACGAGTTTCTTAAAGGGGCTGACATTACACAGAAGAAACCAGTCACACACACACACACACACACACACACACACACATACACACACACACACACATATATATATATATATATATATACATATATATATATAACAGTCATATATATATATGTATATATGCATATATATATGTATACATGCATATATATGTGTGTATATATATATATATACATACAAGCAGACTTATATATATATATATATATATATATATATATATATATATTTATATATGTATTTATATATATGTGTGTGTGTGTGTACATATTGAGGGCTGATTTTTTCTGTGGAAAGCAACTTATTATTAAATCGTCTGACAAAGGTTTCTGGTTTTGACCAACCATTTGTTCGAAACGTTAGCATGTCCAGTCTCGCAACCTTGTAAATCTATATTGATAAAATATAGCTTCCTCTTCTTTTATTTAGCACTCTTAATCACTTCGTTAAATTTATTAGTCATTACTCTTGAGTACATACATATTATATATATATATATATACATATATATATATATATATATATATATATATATATATATATATCGGATATACTACGATAAATAAATGGATCGAATATAGTGTTTGATTCACTTTTCGTATATACTTAAATGACAAAAAACATACTGAAAAATGTTTTTGTTTTGGGATTGAGTTATGCCTGTTTTAATGGTTCCATAATTTATAAATGACATAACAAGTCACTCATCTCCTACTTTATTCTCATCTCTCACCGTTTATTAATTGAACGTTTTGATGTTTTTTAATGTCTCAGTGAGAATTTAAAGAAAGACTGCCCCTCTTTTTTCAGCGGCATCGTCTTATTTACATAGCAAAATAATGTCGCATCATAATCAACAATGAGTATGCTGCTTAATATATATGATACTACTACTACTACTACTACTACTACTACTACTAATAATAATAATAATAATAATAATAATATAGAAGGAAATTAGTATATTTATTTATACCAGATGAATGCCTTAAAGATATATCACAATTTATAAACGTTCGAATGTAACGCACACACACACACACACACACGCACGCACACAGATATACATATATAAACAATACTCAAAGCAGATATATACAATACACACATACACACACACTATATGTATATATATATACATATGTTTATATATATATAATACACACACATATAAACACACACAAACTATATATATATATATATATATATATATATATATATATATATATATATATATATATATATATGAAATAAAATGGAGGTGGAAGGACCTGGTTACTCAACGTTTCGCCCGATTTATGCGGGCTTCTTCAAGAGGGATGGTCTTGACCATCCCTTTGACCATCCCTCTTGAAGAAGCCCGCATTAATCGGGCGAAACGTTGAGTATCCAGGTCCTTCCACCTCCATTTTATTTAATCCAGCTCAACAATCATATATATATATATATATATATATATATATATATATATATATATATATATATATATATATACAATTATGGTTTCCATTTTTGACTTAGGAAACAATAGATACCCATGGTAAGAATGTCTGCAAATGTAATCATAAAGCAACAGTTGCACAATCTCTAACCTCATCTCTCCTGAGTCGAGACAACTTTATTCCAGTGGCAAAGAGGAGTCCAGGGCAACTGGAAACAATAATAAATAAGCGGAGAGCACATACAACAATTGGTTTTCTCAAATGTTCACCTATTTTACACTGATCATACTCAATATATATATATATATATATATATATATATATATATATATATATATATATATATATATACATTGTTTTTAATATATAATTATCACCTGACACGTGTTTCGTCGTCTACGTCTCCTCAGAGTGGCTGTATATAAATATATACAAATATATATATATACATTATTTTTAATATATAATTATCACCTGACACGTGTTTCGTCGTCTACGTCTCCTCAGAGTGGCTGTATATATATGTATATATATATATACATATATATATACATATATATATATATATATATATATATATATATATATATATATATATATATATATATATATATATTATGTATATTTCCCTCACTATCAGTGGGCATCATATAGGTAAAGAGAAGGTTAAAATGTTTTGCCGCATTAATAATTCAATTAGTTCAACAGTGTCCCAAGCAAAATAAACAAACACAAAATATCCATCTATCCATCCCCCCCATATATATATATATATATATATATATATATATATATATATATATATATATATATATATGTATGTATATATATATATATATATATATATATATATATATATATATATATATGCATTCGGCCTCGTTTAACAATGTTTTCCTAAATATATACACACATCCATAATTTTTATCTACATACATCTTCTTTCAACAGCATTTCACTTTATGTTTATCGTACATTTTATCCCGATATATATATATATATGTACACACACACATATGTACACACTTGTATATACACACGAATATATATATATATATATATATATATATATATATTCCTTTTACCTTTTTGGGGTTTGTTTTACTGTACGTACACATAGATTCGAAAAAATTGTCACAAAACAAATATAGAACAAATAAATGTTATCAAAGGCAAGATAAGTTACTTTTCTACCTAACTGGATATGTTTTTAGTGTTTATATTTAATGTAACATGTTTATTCAACTCGAAAAACGTACAGTGTTTACCTACTTATTCGAAAATTCAAAATGGCGGCCGACTCTCTCTCGGAGACGGTTAGTTTGGAAAAAGGAGTTATAAATAAAAAATAAGTCAAAATAATGTTAAAAACCCGCCGAATATATGTCAGCCTATGTCACGGTAACATATATTGAGCGGGTTTCTAACAGTATTTTGTTTGTTTTTTATTTATAACTAATTTTCCCAAACTTACCGCCTCAAAGACAGAATCGGCTGCCATTTTAAATTTCCGAATACATCGGTAAACACTATGTTTTTCGAGCTGAATAAACATGTTACATTAAATATAAACACTAAAAACATATCCAGTTTGTTAGAAAAGTAACTTATCTTGCCTTTGATAACATTTATTTGTTCTATATTTGTTTTGTGACAACTTTTTCGAATCTATGTGTACAGTAAAACAACCCCCCCCCTTTTCTTTTTTTCCTTGTTCTTGCCTTCAGAATCATTATAAATTTTTATAAATTGTCACTAATTGTTAAAAACTTTTTTATGCACACATGATTCATTTCATATTTGTAGTTCATTTCAATGCATTAACCTGCAAAATTTATTCTATATTATACAAACCTTTTTCCTATGATGAGAAGAATTGCATTTTTCGAAACTCCATGGAATAAGGTCTTTCAAGTTTATTCGTACTCCTTATCGGATAATGAAAAATTTTGTATACCCTTCTTTATAGGGTTTTAATGTCTTTTTGAAAATTATAATTAATTTTAAATAATAACCCCCCCACACACATATACATATATATATATATATATATATATATGTGTGTGTGTGTGTGTGTGTGTGTGTGTGTGTGTGTGTGTGTGTGTGTGTAATTGTATATATAGGTATGGGTGTGTATGTGTCTATCAAATTTCAAATCAAATTTATTATGGTTTGTTGTAGTATGCTCTATTTTGCATAATAAATTTGATTTGAAATTTGATAGATACACACACTTATATATATACATATATATATATATATATATATATATATATATATATATATATATATATATATATATATATATATATTGAGCAGGTGAGATCACATATACTATCGTTATTCATAAATTGATGAATTATAAGAGATTGCTAAATAGATAGATAGATAGATATAATTCTGATGAAAACCGTAGAGTTCATGGATGAAACTATGAAACAATAAAAACAAGTATTAAAACAACCACAAAAAAATAATTAAAAAAAAAAAACATGCATCCAAAAATATTCCTATTCTAAGATAACAAAATCATATGGAATAACCCCTCCCCAAGGAACACCCATAAATCCTTTGACTCTTGCAAATTCAATCAACAATTTATGTATGGGTATTTTGGAGACGTCATTGTTGCCGGTATATTTGTCTGAAGAGAAATGGTTTCGGTCAGTTGGTACTTCTTACCGTGTTAAGGTCCGTGTCGTTTATGCCGGTCAGTAGCTCGTCAGCCGTTTGATTGGTACCCTGCTGTAGATTTGCGCGCAAGGACAGTGTCCACGTTGTGTAAGAAATCACAAATAGGAAGAAGAGGACACCGATTCCGGCCAGACCATAGGCGATCGTCTTAGGATGGGTGGCGGCCCTGCTGCCAACACCCTGGCAGCCCTGCCGCTTCGATAGTACCACGTCCATCTGTTTTGCGTGCCACCGTTATAGTAGTCTTGTCTATCTCAGCGCCGATCGACCTTACCCCCCTGTGCCTCTGTGTGCCGTCTCGGCCGATGCCACCAGCTATGGTGGGTGGAGTACTGAGCCGTGGCTGGGAGTGGTTGGGAATGGTGGTGAGTAAGGAAGCAGGGAAGGAAGTGATCGTTTTTGGGGTCGGGGGTTGCCGACGTTTTTTTTTTTTTTTGCGGTGGGGGTTTTGGGAGGGTCGCGAGTTTTTCTTTTCTGTTCTTTTTCGAGGGTTTTGTGCGCCTGTGCCGAGGTTGTTGGGGTCTGACGGTTTCGCGTGGTGTGTGTTTATGTGTATTTATGTGTAAGGGTGGGGTTCTTTTGTAATGGATGGACTGAGATGTAGGAACCAGATGGGAGGAACGAGAGAGAAAAAAAAGAGAAAGGGGTGTATAAGATATGAGGAGATACGCGATGGGCGAAAAGTATTGGAAGAAGAAGAAGAAGATGAAGAAGAAGTTCCAAAAGACAAAAAGGGATGAAATAAAAAAGAATGAAGAAGAGGAAGGAAATGATGGATAATAATAAGTAGAAAACGAAGAAAATGACAAAAAGACGAATAAAAGAACAACAGAAGTAAATGACGGAAAACAAGGAACCTTAGAATAATGATGATGATGATGATGATGATGATGATGATGATGATGATGATGATGATGATAATTATGATGATGAATATAATAATAATGATGATGATGATGATGATGATGATGCTGATGATAGTAATAATAATAATGATGATAATGCGGATGATGATGATGATATAATGATTATAATGATAATAATGATGATGATAGTGACGAGTATGATGATGATGATGATAATAATGATGATGATGATGATGATGATGACTAGAAAGAGCAAAAGTTATAGACCGTTTACTTCGAATGAGTGATTTATGTCAAACGTCTAGAGTGTATGTGGTATTGTGGTGACTAATCTTTATTAATCACTGGTTGTGTATCGAACGGTTACTGTAATATGCTGCACCTTATTATAACAAGGCTTCATGCAAAATTTCAACCAGATCGGATCAGTAGTTTTTAATAGAGTGACAGACAGGAATATTAATGAATGCGTGTCCACATCACCCGCTCCCAAAAAAGAGTGAGACAAAATAATATTAAATGGTGCCAGAATAATAATAATAATAATAATAATAATAATAATAATAATAATGATGATGATAATAAGAATAATGATGATGATGATGATGGTGATGATGATGATAATAATTATAATGATAATAATCATAATAATAATAATGATGATGATGATGATAATAAGAAGAATGATGATGATGATGATAATAATAATAAGAAGAATGATGATGATGATAATAATAATAATAATGATAATAATAATAATAATAATGATGATGATGATAAGTAGAATAATGATGATGATGATGATGATAAGAAGAATAATGATGATGATGATGATGATGATGATGATAATAATAATAATAATAATAATAATAATAATAATAATAATAATAATAATTGTGACCTTGAGGAGGCTTATTGCCACTCAAATTCCAGTGGAGACCAATAGCCACTGCCAGCGAGAAATTAATGGTGAGAGGCCGCTGCGATAACGCAAATTTATTTGTAAATGTTATCGAAGGAGGTGGAGAGTGCTGGCTGGACGTCTGAGGAGACAGATTTTCAATAGAAGATATGTGATGACTTGTGTGAAAGCTCCTTGTGAGCCAATAATAATAATAATAATAATAATTATAATAATGGGGAGACGTATTGTCACTCAGCTTCCAGGGAACGTCACAGACTGTTTTCATAGAGAGATCTTTGATGACCTGTGCGAAAGCTCCTTGTGCGTCAATAATAATGAAAATCAAAATAATGGCTATAATAGTAGGAGCACTAGGAACCATCCTGAAAAACTTTGAAAAAAGAATGGGAGAAATTGGAATCAGAGGAATGAATGGAAAGATAGAACGAATAACAATAATGCGCGAAGCAAACTGCTGCAGGGGCAAACCATGAAAGACGACATGGAACCAAGAACATTGAAGCTGCATACCTATAAGTTTTCTATCACTTCCCCATCCCCCATTATTACATCACCGCCCCCCCCCAAAAGAGTGAAATCGAATAGTCGTGTAGAGTCAAAGAGGAAGGAAAGACAGAGGAGAGAGCACTAACCAGACCCCCGCTGGATAAGTGCGAAGAGAACTAGGACCTTAGGGAGGCTTATTGCCACTCAAATTCCAGTAGTAAATGATGAAGAAAAAAGACGGAGAAGAAAAAATGACAACAGTAGGAAAAAAAGATGAAACAAAGTAAAGAAAGAGAGAGAAGTGATGATGATGATGATGATGATGATGATGATGATGATAGTGTGGTTTTTGTGACGACGACGACGACGATGATGATGATGATGATGATGATGATGATGATGATGATCACGATGGCAATGACGATGGTAATGACGACGAGTACGATGATGATGATGGTGGTGGTGGTAGTGATGGTGATGATAGTGATAACAATAATGACGACGATCATAATGATGATGATGATGATGATGATGATGATGATGATGATAACTAGAAAGAGCAAAAGTTATAGACCGTTTACTTAGAATGAGTGATGATGATGACGACGACGAAGACGATGATGATGATGGTGGTGGTGGTGGTGGTGGTGAACAAGAGAAAAGAAGATGGAGGAAATAGCGCAGGCGAAAGTAAAGAACAATATTTGAAAAACGAGAAAAAAAATGATAATTCAAGGAAAATAAAAGAAAGAAAAAAAGAATAAAAGGAGATGGGAGTGAAAGATTTTAGTAAAGAAAAATGGAAAAGAAAGAAGAAAGAAAGGAAAAAGAATTCGAAGACAGAAAAAAATTAAAAGTGAATAAAAAAAAAGTACGAAAATGCAATGAAAAGTTCGAACATTTTTGTCTGTTAACAACACTTTCACATGAGTTTCAACGAATATAAATTAAGTTTTAGTTCCATTTTTTCACGTATTTAAAATCCACCATTGAACCGTCATTTGAATTCCATCTGAGGTCACTAACAACAATTATCCGTTAATTCCATGAAATCAATAAAATATATTAGAACGTAAAAATGAAATTCAATATTTAAAATAGATTTTCTTTCTTTCGTAAAAAATAAAATAAATAAAATAAACAAAGATTACCTAAATGATAAACGTTTTTAAAGGATTTAAAAGATGTACATAATTATTTGTTTTGGTAATTGTAAAATTCAAAGAAATTAAATAAAACAATTTCGATTCATTAAAGCCATTTGCCGCTTTACAGTTTTCTGTAAGAAACGCAGCGGCAGCAAATAGTTTCGTTTGGATTTTCAGTTAAAAAAAACTCTTTTGATCTATATGTTCATTCTGAATAAAACTTCAAAACGTGAACAAAATACAATGTTTTTGAACATATTAAAACATTGAAATCTGAAATAAAACATATTAATTGCTATTCATAAGATATTTTTCTTCAAAACACCACCGCGCTAACAGTATTTTTATGACTTGAATTCATAACCTAATGTAATTTGAGAATTCATTTTCAAGAACCCTTCAATGCAAAAATGTTAAACATTACTATATTTGAAATTATCTATAATATAAATCTCACCTGTCTGTTTAAATGTATGTATGTATGTATGTATGTATGTATATATGTATGTATGTCTATATATATGAAGTATGTATATATGTATGTATGTCTCGCAAAAACCTTCGACAGAGGCGACGGATTTTCACGAGATCGATGTCATTTTGAAGCTCGACCCTTCGGACGACAAATATCGAAAAATTGGCCAAAAACATTAATTCTTTCATCCTCAACTTCGCACTTTTCTACAGGGTTGGGATCGCTTTTTTGGCTGACAGTTTTTGCAAGTCATTCAACGCTCGACATCGCATAAAACGTGTTATTTCGACCGCCCGTGACGTCACAACCACGGTAGGCACATCGGTAAGACAGTTTTTTTTTCTTCACCTCTTTTTCCTCTGGCGCGTTGTTGGTTTGAACCTGCTCACTACTCCTATATTTGTTTTTTTTGTTTTTTTTTGCTCAGCACCCACCTCCAAACATCCGGGCAACACTGGACACCCAGGCTAGTCTTTTCTAAAGAAAACTGCCAATTTCTCTATCCGGGCAACGCTGTATAGTAAGTTTAGTTCTAAAGTAAACGAGCAGATCAACCAAACGTTTCACACCTTCATATTTTATTGCCATCGAAATCGGCGAAATCTCCCATTTTTAAATCGAATCGATTAATTACGTACTCTAGTAAGGGATCCACTGCAGTACACCGGGAGGAAACTTCACATGCTTTCCTGCAATGACTAAGTTCACAATACATTGTAGCTTACATTGCACTGTAAAGAATCTACTGCTGATTCTATAAAATCATTTTTATATAATGACTTGAATTAAAGTTTAAAATGAAAAAGTCAAGTATCATGCTTCAGTTGTGTTCTAAACAGAAACATTTCTTTCCAACACGCTCCTGTCATATCAAAGAACCTACTTTTTTATATATAGGAGTCGCCACTTATCAAGGCCCAGTGGCAGCTCGAGGATAAGTGTTAAAGAGTGAACAGTAGTCAATGAGACAATATCATAGTAATCCTTAGTGTAAAGTTGGTAAATTTGTTAACTTAAGGGGAACAGCTCATCAAGAATTTGTTTACGTTGGACTTGAAGACGACCATATTGTAGTCAATTGGAAAGCAGGCAAACGGAAGACAGTTCCACAGGTGTGCAGTTCTAAGATAGAAGCTTTGTTCATGGAATCTAAACTGTTGATTTTATGTGGCAGGCCTTTCTGCTTGAGCGGTAATAAAACTTTTCAAATGCACGCGTGATGTTAGGCTGTGTAAGACGTTAAATTGAGTCAAAATTGCCTGTTCCTTCTTTCGTGAGATGTTTCGATTATCGATACTTATCGAAGTCATTCGTGCACACCACATATCTAAGAACACTACTAGGCACATAAATTAGCTTCATGCAAATTTCATAAAAACCGGCGCAATCGTTTTGGAGTCTATGGGGAACGAACTCACATACACATGCAAACACACATAAACGAAGTTCTTTTTATATAATAGCACAGATAGCGATACACGGAAGCAAATAAACCGCATAAGCAAAACAAATGAATTAAATAAAAGAAACAGAGGAATTAAATAAAAGAAACAAATGAATTGAATAAAGGAAACAAATAAATTGAATAAAAGAAACAAATAAATTGAATAAAAGAAACAAATTAAATAAAAGAAACAAATAAATTGAATAAAAGAAAAAAATAAATTGAATAAAAGAAACAAATAAATTGAATAAAAGAAACAAATAAATTGAATAAAAGAAACAAATTAAATAAAAGAAACAAATAAATTGAATAAAAGAAACAAATAAATTGAATAAAAGAAACAAATAAATTGAATAAAAGAAACAAATTGAATAAAAGAAACAAATAAATTGAATTAAAGAACCAAATGAATTGAATAAAAGAAACAAATAAATTAAATAAAAGAAACAAATAAATTAATTAAAAGAAACAAATAAATTAAATAAAAGAAACAAAGGATTATTTTTATTAAATTTACTTGTTTCTTTTATTCAATTAATTTGTTTCTTTTATTCAATTTATTTGTTTATTTTGTTCAATTGATTTGTTTCTCTTATTTAATTGATTTGTTTCTTTTCTCAATTTATTTGTTTCTGTTATTCAATTTATTTGTTTATTTTATTCAATTCCTTTGTTTCTTTTTCAATTCATTTGATTCTTTTATTCAATTTTTTTGTTTCTTTTATTCATTTTATTTGTTCCTTTTATTCAATTTATTTGTTTTTTTATTCAATTTGTTTTGTTTCTTTTATTCAATTTATTTATTTCTTTCATTAAATTTATTTGTTTCTTTTATTCAATTCATTTGTTTCTTTCATTCAATTTATTTGTTTCTTTAATTCAATTCATTTGTTTCTTTTATTCAATTCATTTGTTTCTTTTATTCAATTCATTTGTTTCTTTTATTCAATTTCTTCGTTTCTTTCATTCAATTTATTTGTTTCTTTTATTCAATTCATTTGCTTCTTTCATTCAATTTATTTGTTTCTTTTATTATTGTCATTTATTCAATTCATTTGCCTCTGTCATTCAATCAATTTGTTTCTTTTATTCAATTCATTTATTTCTTTAATTCAATTTATTTGGTTCTTCTGTTCAATTTATTTGTTTCTTTTATTCAATTTTTTTGTTTCTTTTATTCAATTCATTTGTTTCTGTTATTCAATTCCTTTGTTTCTTTTTTTCAATTCATTTGTTTCTTTTTTTCAATTTACTTGTTTCTTTTATTCAGATACTTGTTTCTTTTATTCAATTCATTTGTTTCTTTTATTCACTTCCTTTGGTTCTTTTATTCAATTTATTCGTTTCTTTCATTCCATTTATTTGTTTCTTTTATTTAATTCATTTCCTTCTTTCATTCAATTTATTTGTTTCTTTTAATCAATTCATTTGTTTCTTTTAATCCATTCCTGTGTTTCTTTTATTCAATTCCTTTGTTTCTTTTATTGAATTTATTGAATTTATTTTTTTCTTTTATTCGATTTATTCGTTTCTTTCATTAAATTCATCTGTTTCTTTCATTCAATTTATTTGTTTCTTTCATTCAATTTATTTGTTTCTTTTATTCAGATATTTATTTTTTTTTATTCAATTCATTTGTTTCTTTTTATTCAATTCCGTCGTTTCTTTCATTCAATTTAGTTGTTTCTTTTATTCAATTGAATTTTGTGAAAGTTTGGCAAGGGAAGGGATCATAGTTTGGATGGATAAATTACGCGTACAGTAATATGTCGACAAGTTGGAATGCAAAATGTTGATTTCAATTTGCCAACATATATCTATTACTTTTGCGCATGTGCAAATTCATTCATAGATTGAAGTTGTTTCATTTTAAACATTTTTTTATCTGTCTGTCAATAGTTGAAACGTAGGGAACGCGGCTAGAGGACCAAAGGTTTTGGTTTCGATTCTAGCTGATGGCACCCAGGTTATTTTTATTTAAACTTTTGAAATCAGTATAATATATTAGGTACAATATAATATTAAATAGAGAATTGGTTCTGTAATAATAAATACGAAATCTGCATGAATTAAAATATATTTAAGCGTATTTTACGACAGGAAAAGGCTGATTGCTTTCTCTGGGTTAATTATGATAAAAAAAAACCCGAATATATCAATACGTTGTTTTTTATTCATACATCTCAAACAGAGCACTTTGCCAGTGAGATGTCGGAGGCTACTGTGATTAAGGAACATCTTAAGTGGAGATTTGATCAGCAAGATGCTTGTTCACATTACATTTAATTTTCTGCATGTTGCTGCAGTCGGTGGAAAAGAGAACAGGGAAGCAAACGACCAAGTTCTCTCCAATTCTCTCTCCTCTGATCTTGAGCATGTAGTACAATGGGGTAAGGAGTGGCTGGTTACTTTTAATGCATCTAAAACCAAGCTTCTCTCTTTACATCATCAACATTCTGATCCACATCTGGCATCAATTGAAATGAATGGCTCTCGTCTTCAGGAGGCCTCTAGTTTTGACAAGCTTCTTGGCTTGACCATTACTCCTGATCTTAAATGGAACACGTACATCAAATCTGTTGCCAAGGCCGCTGGAAAAATGGTGGGATCTTTCTATTGATCCGGTAGATATCTCACTGCTGATGCTATTCTCTATCTATATAAGAGCCAGGTACGTCCAAGGATGGAATACTGTTGCCACATCTGGGCAGGAGCTGCTAGAAAGGACTTGGCCTGCCTTGATAGAGTTCAAAATAGACTTCGTAGCCTCGTAGGAGATGTCCTTTTCTCTTCCTTGCAACCTCTATCTCACAGAAGAAATGTTGCGAGTTTGTCTCTGATGTATCGTTATTTTCATGGAAAGTGTTCGACTAAGCTTCAATCTATGGTCCCCCCTCGCCAAACTTTCACAAGAAACACTCGTCTAGCTGTAAACACTATCAATAATTCCCCCCACTCTTTATCTGTGCCTAAACCTAAACGTAGATTCCATGAACAAAGCTCCTTTCTTAGAACTGCATGCCTGTGGAATTGTCTTCCGTTTTCCTGCTTTCCGGCTGACTACAATATGGTTGTCTTCAAGTCTAACGTAAATAAGTTCTTGATGAGCCGTTCCATATAAGTTATCAAATTTACCAAATTTTCATTACTAATGATTACTATATTGTCCAATTTCTACTGTACACTCTTTAACCCTTATCCTTGAGTGGTCTCTTGGCCTTGATAATGTGGTGATGCCTATAAAAAAAAAAATTTCCAAAAGTCAGCGGTATGAGGAAATAAGCTATTAGAGTGCTGAGGACTTTCGTATTGAAGGGGTGTGTTTTTGCTGCTGGTCGAGTTTGTCTGGGTATTCAGGTTATGTAGTTGCAACATCTCAGCAATTGGAACTTGGTAGACAGTGCCGGGCATATTAAGTTAGATGCTTTTTTTTTTGCATTCTGTTCTGTTGGTGCACTAGCCGAGATGTGATAACAATACGCCATGCATGGTTGAATTATAAAAATATAGGAAACTGGCAGGTGTGAAATGTCTACTAGTTCGATAAAGGGAAACCACGTTTCCCTGTCTTTTCCTTCTTCTTCAATTTTCACCATAAACAAGGCACAATGCCACCTTGAAGTAGGAAGCTACTATCAGGCGACATAAGTTGCGGGTAATTTATATCGTAAAACTTATATGAAGGGAGCCTTCGGGACAAGATCAAAGCCTTCGGGACAAGATCAAAGTGTAGTATCTGTTCCGACAGATACTGCACTTAAGATAATTTGTACCAGTCAATGGAGGGGAAACCCTCTATACTGGGACAATTATTATTTTTGGTAACCAGAGTGACCCCTTTTAGGGGAGCTGGTTTTTACCTCACATTAAAAACGGCCTTGTGCCTAATTTGCTCAGTGGGGGAGCAAATAAACACCATCTGTTCCGACAGATACTGCAAGCAAAGACCATATGTGTGGGCAACCTCACATATAAGACCTTGGTCAATGTAGGGGCAACCCTTCATACCAATTGTCATTATCCAACTCCCCTACTCCCCGGGGAGTTGGTCCCCATTTCCCCTTCACTCCTCACATTAAAAATCGGCCTTGTGCCTAATTTGCTCAGTGGGGGAGCAAATAAATACCATCTGTTCCGACAGATACTGCAAGCTAAGACTAGCAAAGACCAGCTATGACTAGCAAAGACCATATGTGGGGGTAACCCCACATATCTGACCTTGGTCACTGAAGGGGCAACCCTTCATACCAACAGTTTCTAATCCAGCCCCCACTTCCCTCCTCTGGGGAGCTGGATCCCCTCTTTCCCTCCTCCTTCCCCCTATCTCCACATTAAAAACGGCCTCCTGCCTAATTTGCTCAGTGGGGAAGCAAATATTCCCAGATACTGCAAGCAAAGACCATATGTGGGGGCAACTCCACATATAAGACCTTGGTCAATGTAGGGGCAACCCTTCATACCAATTGTCACTATCCAGCTCCCCTACTCCCCGGGGAGTTGGTCCCTATTTCCCCTTCACTCCTCACTTTAAAAATCGGCCTTGTGCCTAATTTGCTCGGTGGGGGAGCAAATAAATACCATCTGTTCCGACAGATACTGCACTTAAGATAATTTGTACCAGTCAATGGAGGGGAAACCCTCTATACTGGGGCAATTATTATTTTTGGTAACCAGAGTGCCCCCTTTTTGCCTACTTTTAGGGGAGCTGGTTTTTACCTCACATTAAAAACGGCCTTGTGCCTAATTTGCTCAGTGGGGGAGCAAATAAATACCATCTGTTCCGGCAGATACTGCAAGCAAAGACCATATGTGTGGGCAACCTCACATATAAGACCTTGGTCAATGTAGGGGCAACCCTTCATACCAATTGTCATTATCCAACTCCCCTACTCCCCGGGGAGTTGGTCCCCATTTCCCCTTCACTCCTCACATTAAAAATCGGCCTTGTGCCTAATTTGCTCAGTGGGGGAGCAAATAAATACCATCTGTTCTTCAGATGCTACACTTCAATTTCTTGTTTTCTGTCAGTGGAGGAGAAATCCTTCACGACTGAGACAATTTTTATTTTTGTTCCTTTTCTCCACGTTAAAAAACGACCCTGTGGTCTAACTCTGTCCCGTGGGGAGGCATTGTAAATAGGAACATTACACTTGAACTTCTGCATGTCAGTACAGTTGGGAAAGCAGAATCCCGGGAGGAAGTTCCAAAGTCCCAGCAGTCCTGGGGAAGAAACTTTTGGAGTAAAAGGATTCTTACACCAAGGGATCTCTACTGTGAAGGGGTGGGATTTAGCTGCTTATTGGGTTTGTAGGGTGTATTTACGTCGAGGGGGTACAATTGCTTGAAGTTCATCAGAGCACTCACCATTAAAATACTTGTAGAACAGGCAGAGTGATGCAACATTTCGTCGATAGGACAGAGGTTGAAGCTTTTATTTTAATGAATTACTTGCCTTGTCTTCTAAAATAGCCTTCACTAGAATGAAACGGTGGCATTTGATTGAAGTATTGCGGTTTTTTTTAAGAGACGAGAGTAAGTGTTTTTTTAACTTAAAAAAGAGCAAAAATAAAACTGGTCTCAGTCGTGAAGGATTTTTTCTTCACTGAGAGAGAATAAGTCATTGAAGTACAGCATCTGAAGAACAGATACTACACTTTGGCACGCTATATTATACGTTTATGACTTAACCTCGGATCCTTACTAGTACATCATTTTTTTAAAGGAAAGTAAAAAAAAAAAAATGGATCTTGTAGAAATCAGACTTGTAACTTTCGCTTCCCATATTTGATCCTTTAGTCCTCACATTCCATGACCGATGTTTTAACAAATAGGGGAATAATTGTTGATTTCCGGGTCGGAATCTATCTTACACTTATCGTTGATTAAGTTTTGATCTTGACGTAGTGTTTTTTAGTTCTTTACATGAAGTGGTTTTATGTCTTGTCTGGAGTGATTTCCATAAAAAAAATGACTAATAAAATATTGTGTGAAACACATCTTCTTCCTGATCTGATTACATCATTACTGGGGTTCCCGGAATCGTTAGGCGTTTCACTCTTTCAACATCATGCAACCTAGCCCTAATCCTAACACCTTAACCCTAACACCAACACCATAACCTAGCAAAAACAAATGCGATCAATCAACGAGTTTAAATCATAAAAAAATCAAAGAAACATCCACTTTAAATAGATTGTTCAATAATATAGCTCTATTCGTTTTATTTGGATTATTCAAACTACTGTTCTCATCTTGAGTGTCATTTTCACAACGTTTCGGCCGACGAAATTGTTATTATTATTATTATTATTATTATTATTATCTATATATTAATACCATAGCGTATGTGTTCTTTTGTGTGTCACGCTTACATCTGGGTCGTTTAATTGTTATGTTCTCCCATTTCTTGTCATAAATAATTTTACCAAGAATTCTTCATAAGTTTTGGTTTCGGTTTCGACTATAGCTGATGGCACTTATATCATCATTTTTTTTTTATAAATAATTTTCGTTTCGGATTCGATTATGGTTGAAGGAATTCAAGTTATATATATATATATATATATATATATATATATATATATATATATATATATATATATATAGAGAGAGAGAGAGAGAGAGAGAGAGAGAGAGAGAGGGAGAGAGAGATACAAGCTAATGCACTCAAGTCATATATATATATATATATATATATATATATATATATATATATATATATATATTGAAATGGCAACTTTATAATATATAAAAATCGATAGAACATTAACTTTATAATAATATATACGAAATCTGCAAGAAGAATTAAAATATATTTAAGCGTACTTTACGACCGGGCTTTACAGAGCGTTCATATTTAGATAAATACTTTGCAGTTTTAACAAAAGAGCTACAATAATACCAGATCGTTTCATTTACACTGAACATCTACAGAATGGCAACATCAATATATTACATGTGAATGAGTGCCTTGTAGAATTTCCACACGTCCCGCTAGTTATTATTATTATTATTATTATTATTTATTATTATTATTATTATTATTATAATAATAATAATAATAATAATAATAATAATAATAATAATAATAATAATAATCATCATCATCATCGGCAAAAACAATCTTCTTAGAGACATGCAATATATGTTTAGTCCTGTGAGACGTTCTGACTGTAATGTCGCACAGGATCAGTGGATCTATCGCAAGGGGACTTCGTTTCTGGGATAATAGCACTTGATATACCAAAGTTATCCGATAGGATTTTGCACTGATGCTTAAATTACAAGTTCGTTGGCTATCAAATATCTGGACGTGTTTTCTCAACCATCAAGTCTTTTCTCTCTGATAAGTCTATAAATGCAGTTATTGACGGACAGAAATGCGAAGCACATAACATAAATACCGGTGCATATCAAGTATTCATTTTGGGCCCAAATCTCTTATGAGTTTCATAAAAGATCTTCCAAACTATATCATGAGATCGTTCGTTGACATCTATGCAATAGATGAGATCGTTGACATCTATGCAATAGATGAGATCGTTCGTTGACATCTATGCAATAGATGAGATCGTTCGTTGACATCTATGCAATAGACACTAAAAAAATCAGTTTCAATTTCGTCAAATAAAAAAATATTTTAAAACACACATATGCATATAAAATTTATAATGGAAATTAGTTTCGATGTATCTTTAACATAACATTTGTTGTTTTTCTATTATTAACTTAATTACGAATATTCTAGAATAGATTAATAAATATGTAAATATTAACAACAAACGTACTTCGTGTCACTCCCGTAATTTAATATTGGGGCTTGAAAATTATTGATTACCTATACTTTTCCTTAATAATTTGCTTCTTTTTTTTCCTTTTTTTTTTCTCATGTCAGACTCATTTAATCGTACCCATCACCATCATCGTCGTCCTGATCATTGAGTATTTATGACTTTTGGAATGTTCCTTCATGTGTATTTTACATGTATATGTATGTGTACGTATGTATATGTATATATATGTATATGCGAATATGTGTGCCTCTACGTGATTATGTTTGCATGTGTGTGCAAATGCATATGTATGTTGGCGTACATCTGTATGTATACATGTGTTTATTTCCATGTGTCTGTGGATGGAGAAGGCTCCCATAAGCCGTGGTGAAGGCAACCCCTCTAAGAGAAGCAAATCTCTGATTAAAAAAAAAAACATAAAGCGGGAGACCAGTACCGCATTAAACTGGTCTGCAGTTTGACTTGTTGCTGGCTATCTTGCTCTTGCTTGTTGCTGGATGTCAACATTTGGAACCGAGAGAGAGATTTAGCTGCCATACAAAGCTAAAACTCTGTAACATAATCTTTGTATAGATACTCCCTCAGGCATTTATCTATAAAAAAAATGATCCTGTGGCGATGAAAAAGTTGTGACGCGTGTAGGCCTGAAATGCTAGAAGCATGTAATAATTGATCTGCCATCATTATATGTATCTATGTATATATGTATGTGTATGTGTATGTATCTTCATATATGTACATGTGTATGTATATGTATGTATGTGTATATGTGTGTATATATGTATGTGTGCATATATGTTTGTGCGTGTATATACGTATATATATGTTTGTATGCATGTGTATATATGCATATATTTGTTTATGTGTATATATGCATATATGCGTGTATGTGTATGTATGCATGTGTGTATGTATGTGTATGTATGCATATATATATATGTGTATGTGTATGTATGCATATATATGTATGTATGTGTATATGTGCATGTATGTGTGTATGAATGCATATATATGTATGTGTATGTATATGTAGGTAAGTGTATATACATGTGCATATGTGTACGTATATGTACGTGTATATGTATGTATATGTGTGTATGTATTTGTATATGTGTGTATATGTGTATGCATATGTATGTATATGTGTATGTATGCATGTGTGTACGTATGTATGTGTATTCTGCATTGTATATGTATATATGTGCGTATGTTTATAGATATGTATGTGTGTATATATATATATATGTATGTATGCGTGTATATATTTATATGTATGTATGCCAATGGCCGTTCTGTGTATGTTTCCACGTGTGTATGTATATGTACGTATATGTATGTGTATCTATGTGTATTATGTATTGTATATGTATGTATGTATGTATGTATGTATATATGTGTCTGATATGTATATGTATGTGTATGTATGTGCATATATATATATATATATATATATATATATATATATGTGTGTGTATGTATACCAATGAACGTCTTCAGTGTCATGTCTGCTTGAGCGTGTGAATTCGTCGGCAGGACTAAATAAGACATTTCGCAGTGTTTGAGGGAGTGGCACTCGTCTGACAAGACGTTGCAATCATCATCAATCATATATATATATATATATATATATATATATATATATATAGAGAGAGAGAGAGAGAGAGAGAGAGAGTTTGTTCCCTATAAATTCGAACCCGGCTAGATCGATTTTTATAAAATTTGACACGAAGGTACTTTATGTGCCTGACAGTGTTCTTAGATAGGTTTTGTGTCGCAATATCTTCGAATAACCGATATTTGAAATAGTCTGATGAAAGGAGAATCAGGCAAATTTAACACCTTATACAGTCAAACATCACAAGTGCCTGTGAGAAGTTTTATCACACCAGCCAAAAGGTATGACATATACAATTAACAGTATATTCTGTGATATGACAGAGGCGCGTCCGACATGAATGTTTCTGTTTAAAGCACATTTGCACCATGATATTTGACTTTTTCATTTTAAACTAAAATTCAAGTCATTATCACGTATACAAGCAGTAAGGCTAGCCATATCAAATCATCAGTGCGTTCTTTAATCTAACAAGGACACGTTCGAAACGAGCACAACTGAAGCATGATAACTGCTTTTTGCATTTTAAACTTTAATTCAAACTATTATATAAAAACATTTTTACATAGGCATCACCACTTATCAAGGCCTAGAGGCCACTCGATGATAAGGATTAAATCATGTACAGTAGACAATTGGACAATATAGTAATCGTTCGTAATAGAAATTTGGTAAATTTGTTAACTAAAGTTGAACGGCTCATTAAAAAATTGTTTACGTTAGACTTGAAGACAACCAAATTGTAGTCAGCTGGAAAGCAGGAAAACAGAAGACAGTTCCACAGGCGTGCAGTTCTAAGAAATAAGCTTTGTTCATGGAATCTACGTTTAGGTTTAGGCACAGATAAAGAGTGAGGGGATTATTGATAGCGTTTTCAGCTAGACGAGTGTTCCTTGTGAAAGTTTGGCGAGGGAGGACCATAGATTGGAGCGCAGCCGAGCACTTGCCATGAAAACAACGATAAAGCAGAGACAAACTCGCAACATTTCTTCTGTGAAAAAGAGGTTGCAGGGAAGAGAAAAGGATATCCCCTACGAGGCTACGAAGTCTATTTTGAACTCTATCAAGTCAGGATAAGTCCTTTCTAGCAGCCCCTGCCCAGATGTGGCAACAGTACTCCATCCTTGGACGTATCTGGCTCTTATATAGATAGAGAATAGCATCAGCAGTGATATATCTACTGGATCGATAGAAAGATCTCACCATTTTTATAAAATCAATAGTAGGTTCTCTACAGTGCAATGTAGAATACAAAGTATTGTGAACTTAGTCACTACGAGAGTTATGTGAAGCTTTCTCCATGTGCACCGCGATGGGTTTCCCAACTAGAGCAGGCAATCAATCGATTTGATTGAAAAATGGGGGATTTCACCGATTTTGGTGACCATAAAAATATGGGAGTGTGAAAAATTCGTTTATCATCAGTCATTGGCGTTGGGTCTTACTGCTAGTATTCCATGAAGAAAGGATTGAATGAATTACCTCTTAAAATATGTAGGCTTGATAATCGATAAATAATTGCCAGATCTAAACATCTCGAGATCTCGAAACTGAATATGGAATTTTGACATTACAGTATATAGTTTGATTTTTAAAATACGCATATTATAAAAATGAACAGGGGCCATTTTATTAACATGCATATTTTAGACTGTTTCGTAAATAGAATTGAATTAATCTAGATATTTATTTCTTATGTCCAAAATTTTTCTTCGTGTCTCATTTGCATTTTGGGAGGAAAATACTGTAAGAAATAAATCTGATCTAAAACCAAGAACACCCTAACCCACTTCCTAATTTCTAGCAGTATTTTTCTAGCAGTATTTTTCTAGCAGTATTTTTCTAGCAGTATTTTTCTAGCAGTATTTTTCCGAGAAATGCAAATGAGATGAAGGTTAATTTTGCACCTAATAAATAAACACCTACAATAATTGAATCTGGTTTTAAAACATCTAAACTTATGTCATTCTTAACAGGATCCAAGTTATTCCGCTGTGTGTAGAGATTAAAATCTCGAAAATTTTCTCAATCCCAAGATTCCATATTCAGCCTCCTGATCTCGAAGTCGAGATTTCTAGAACTGGCAATTGTTTATCAACTAGCATAGAGTCCCGACGTTGCCCGGGATTGAATGATGATAAACAAAAGTTTAACACTTCCATATTTTTATTCTCATCGAAATCAGTGAAATCGACCATTTTAAATCAAATCGATTGATTGCGTGCTCTAGTTGGGGGACCCGTCGCGGTACACCGGAAGTAAGCTCACATGCCCCCCCCCCACTATGATTTACTTCAATATACATTGTAGTCTACGTGGCACTGTAGAGAACCTACTGTTGATATTATAAAAAATAATTTTATACAATGGCATGAGTTAAAGTTTAAAATGCAACAAGTCAAGTATGATGCGCCAATTGTGCTCTAAACAGAAACAATCATTTCGAACGAGCCTCTATGATATCAAAGAACTAATTATTGATTTTATATATCGAGTCTTCCGGCTTTTGTGGTAATAACACTTCTCAAATGCACTTGTGAGGTTAGGCTGCGTAAGGTGTTAACTTCGGTCCAAATCGCCTGTTCCTTTCTTCATCGGATTATTTTGATTATTGATTATCGGTACTTATCGACGACATTCCGGTGCAAAACCTATCTACGACCACTTCTAGATATATAAGGTACATTTCTGTAAAATTCGTAAAACTCCGCTCAGCTGTTTAATAGTACATAAGGAACCAACCCACAGATAGACACACACACAAAGTTCCTTTTATCTAATAATAGATATAGAGATTATTAAGCCTACTTATTTAAAGAGCTCGTGTATTTAATCTTTACTTCATAGAATATATGGTTTCAATATTACTGAATACATGTACATTTGTGTTGTTTAGTTCATAATGAGACGAACCCGCACTGTAAAGTGTAAACTACGGAGATTTCCAGGTATTCTTAATAATATTAATAAATATTATAGAATACTACGTAAGTTATAAGCAATAAAACAACAATAAACAAAAACGAAAACATAAACATGTTACGTTAAAGATATACGGAAACTAATTCCCCGCTTTAAATTCTGGACAAGTGTATGCGTGTGATGTTTGGTGCACTACAGAATTTGAATGTAAATGCTTTGAAAGTTTTTTTAGTGCGAATGCTGGCAAAGCAGTTTTTTCCCCACAATTTTGGCCAGAGAGTGCATACTTATAATTAATGTTACTGTTAATGTTATTACTTATGATTATTTATTACATATAATTATTGATTACTTATAATTATTTATTACTTATAATTATTTATTACTTATAATTATTTATTACTTAAAATTATTATTACTTATAATTATTATTACTTATAATTATTTATTACTTATAATTATTGTTACTTGTAATTATTTATTACTTATAATTATTTATAACTTAAAATTATTGATTACTTATAATTATTTATTACTTATAATTATTTATTACTTATAATTATTTATTACTTATAATTATTTATTACTTATAATTATTTATAACTTAAAATTATTGATTACTTATAATTATTTATTACTTATAATTATTTATTACTTATAATTATTATTACTTATAATTATTTATAACTTAAAATTATTATTACTTATAATTATTTATTACTTATAATTATTTATAACTTAAAATTATTGATTACTTATAATTATTTATTACTTATAATTATTGTTACTGTAATTATTGTTACGTATAATTATTTATTACTTATAATAATTTATTACTCATAATTATTGATTACTTGTAATTATTGATTACTTATAATTATTTATTACTTATAATTATTGTCACTTATAATTATTTATTACTTATAATTATTTATTACTTAAAATTATTAATTACTTATAATTATTTATTACTTATAATTATTTATTACTTATAATTATTTATTACTTAAAATTATTAATTACTTATAATTATTTATTACTTATAATTATTTATTACTTATAATTATTTATTACTTATAATTATTTATTACTTATAATTATTTATAACTTATTATTATTTATTACTTATAATTATTTATTACTTAAAATTATTAATTACTTATAATTATTTATTACTTATAATTATTTATTACTTATAATTATTTATTACTTAAAATTATTAATTACTTATAATTATTTATTACTTATAATTATTTATTACTTATAATTATTTATTACTTATAATTATTGATTACTTATAATTATTTATTACTTATAATTATTGACTACTTATAATTATTTATTACTTATAATTATTTATTACGTATAATTATTTATTACTGATAATTATTTATTACTTATAATTATTTATAACTTATTATTATTTATTACTTATGATAATTTATCACTTATAATTATTTATTACATATAATTATTTATTACTTATAATTATTGATAACTTATAATTATTTATTACATATAATTATTGTTACTTATAATTATCGATTACTTATAATTATTGATTACTTATAATTATTGATTATTTATAATTATTGATTATTATAATTATTGATTACTAATAATTATTTATTACTTATAATCATTGATTACTTATAATTATTTATTACTTATAA
This sequence comes from Euprymna scolopes, assembly GCF_053919585.1. Taxonomy (NCBI): domain Eukaryota; kingdom Metazoa; phylum Mollusca; class Cephalopoda; order Sepiida; family Sepiolidae; genus Euprymna; species Euprymna scolopes. Next base: position 75,631,758 of record NC_136517.1, on the reverse strand, counting down.
TTATTAATTACATATAATTATTGTTACTTATAATCATTGATTACTTATAATTATTGATTACTTATAATTATTTATTACTTATAATTATTGATTACTTATAATTATTGATTACTTATGATTATTGATTACTTATAATTATTTATTACTTATAATTATTTATTACATATAATTATTTATTACTTATAATTTTTTATTACTTATAATTATTGATTACTTATAATTATTTATTACATATAATTATTTATTACATATAATTATTTATTACTTATAATTATTTATTACCTATAATTATTGATTACTTATAATTATTTATTACTTATAATTATTTATTACTTATAATTATTGATTACTTATAATTATTTATTACTTTTGATTATAAAGTACTTATGATTATTTATTACTTATGATTATTTATTACTTATAATTATTTATTACTTAAAATTATTGATTACTTATAATTATTGATTACTTATAATTATTTATTACTTATAATTATTGATTACTTATAATTATTGATTACTTATGATTATTGATTACTTATAATTATTGATTACTTATAATTATTGATTACTTATAATTATTGATTACTTATAATAATTTATTACTTATAATTATTGATTACTTATAATTATTTATTACTTATAATTATTTATTACTTATAATTATTTATTACTTATAATTATTGATTACTTATAGCTATTGATTACTTATATTTATTTATTACTTATAATTATTGATTACTTATAATTCTTTATTACTTATAACTATTGATTACTTATAATTATTTATTACTTTTGATTATTAAGTACTTATGATTATTTATTACTTATGATTATTTATTACTTATAATTTTTGATTATTTAAAATTATTAATTACTTAAAATTATTAATTACTTATAATTACTGATTACTTATAATTATTTATTACTTTTGATTATTAAGTACTTATGATTATTTATTACTCATAATAATTTATTACTTATGATTATTGCTTACTTAAAATTACTTATTACTTATAATTATTGATTACTTATAATTATTTATTACTTTTGATTATTAAGTACTTATGATTATTGATTACTTATAATTATTGATTACTTATAATCATTGATTACTTATTATTATTGATTACTTATAATTATTGATTGCTTATAATTATTTATTACTTATAATTATTGATTGCTTATAATTATTTATTGCTTATAATTATTTATTACTTATGATTATTTATTACTTATAATTATTCATTACTTATAATTATTTATTACTTATAATTATTGATTGCTTATAATCATTGATTACTTATAATTATTTATTACTTATAATTATTGATTACTTATAATTATTGATTACTTATAATTATTTATTACTTATAAATATTGTTACTTGTAATTATTTATTACTTATAATTATTCATTACTTATAATTATTTATTACTTATAATTATTGATTACTTATAATTATTTATTACTTATAATTATTTATTACTTACAATTTTTAATTACTTACAATTATTAATTACTTATAATTATTTATTACTTATAATTATTGTTACTTGTAATTATTTATTACTTATAATTATTCATTACTTATAATTATTTATTACTTATAATTATTTATTACTTATAATTATTTATTACTTATAATTATTTATTACTTATAATTTTTAATTACTTACAATTATTAATTACTTATAATTATTTATTACTTATAATTATTGTTACTTGTAATTATTTATTACTTATAATTATTCATTACTTATAATTATTCATTACTTATAATTATTTATTACTTATAAATATTTTGACTTGTAATTATTTATTACTTATAATTATTCATTACTTATAATTATTTATTACTTATAATTATTGATTACTTATAATTATTTATTACTTATAATTATTGACTACTTATAATTATTTATTACTTATAATTATTTATTACTTATAATTTTTAATTACTTACAATTATTAATTACTTATAATTATTTATTACTTATAATTATTGTTACTTGTAATTATTTATTACTTATAATTATTCATTACTTATAATTATTAATTACTTATAATTATTTATTACTTATAATTAATTATTACTTATAATTATTTATTACTTATAATTATTTATTACTTATTATTATTTATTACCTATAATTATTGTTACTTGTAATTATTTATTACTTATAATTATTCATTACTTATAGTTATTTATTACTTATAATAATTCATTACTTATAATTATTTATTACTTATAATTATTTATTACTTATAATTATTTATTACTTAAAATTATTTATTAATTATTATTATTTATTACTTATAATTTTGTATTACTTATAATTATTAATTACTTTTAATTATTGATTACTTATAATTATTGTTTACTTATAATTATTTATTACTTATTATTATTTATAACTTATAATTTTTGATTACTTATAATTATTAATTACTTATAATTATTCATTACTTATAATTATTTATTACTTATAATTATTTGTTACTTATAATTATAGATTACTTATAATTATTTATTACTTATAATTATTGATTACTTATAATTATTTGTTACTTATGATTTTTAATTACTTATAATTATTTATTACTTATAATTATTGATTACTTATAATTATTTATTACTTATAATTATTGATTACTTATAATAATTTATTACTTATAATTATTGATTATTTATAATTATTTATCACTTATAATTACTTATTACTTATAATTATTTATTAGTTATAATTATTTATTATTTATAATTATTGATTACTTAATATTAATGATTACTTATAATTATTGTTACTGTAATTATTGTTACATATAATTATTCTTACTTTATAATTCTTTATTACTTATAATTATTGTTACTGTAATTATTGATTACTTATAATTATTGTTACTGTAATTATTGATTACTTATAATTATTGTTACTGTAATTATTGATTACTTATAATCATTGTTACTTATAATTATTGTTTACTTATAATTATTTTTAATTATAATTATTTATTACTTATAATTATTGATTACTTATAATTATTGTTTACTTATAATTATTGATTACTTATAATTATTTATTACTTATAATTATTGATTACTTATAATTATTGTTACTTATAATTATTGATTACTTATAATTATTTATTACTTATAATTATTTATTACTTATAATTATTGATTACTTATAATTATTTATTACTTATAATTATTTATTACTTATAATTATTGATTACTTATAATCATTGTTACTTATAATTATTGTAACTTATAATTATTATTACTTATAATTATTATTACTGAAATTATTGTTTACTTATAACTATTTATTACTAAAAATTATTTGTACTTATAATCATTGATTGCTTATAATTATTGATTACTTATAATTATTGTTTACTTATAATTATTGATTACTTAAAATTATTGATTACTTATAATTATTTATTACTTATAATTATATATTACTTATAATTATTTATTACTTATAATTATTTATCACTTAAAATTATTTATTACTTATAATTACTGTTTACTTATAATTATTGATTACTTAAAATTATTGATTACTTATAATTATTTATTACTTATAATTATATATTACTTATAATTATTTATTACTTATAATTATTTATTGCTTATAATTATTGATTACTTATAATTATTTATTACTTATAATTATTGATTATTAATAATTATTGATTACTTATTATTATTTATTACTTATAATTATTTATTACTTATAATTATTTATTACTTATAATTACTGTTACTTATAATTATTTATTACTTATAATTATTGATTACTTATAATTATTTATTACTTATAATTATTGATTACTTATAATTATTTATTACTTATAATTATTTATTACTTATAATTATTGATTACTTATAATTATTTATTACTTATAATTATTTATTACTTATAATTATTTATCACTTATAATTACTTATTACTTATAATTATTTATTACTTATAATTATTGTTACTGTAATTATTGATTACTTATAATTATTTATTACTTCTAATTATTGTTACTGTAATTATTGATTACTCATAATCATTTATTACTTATAATTATTGATTACTTATTTTTATTGATTACTTATAATTATTGATTGCTTATAAATATTTATTACTTAAAATTATAGATTACTTATAATTATTTATTACTTATAATTATTGATTATTTATAATTATTTATCACTTATAATTACTTATTACTTATAATTATTTATTACTTATAATTATTTATTACTTATAATTATTGATTACTTATAATTATTTATTACTTATAATAATTTATTACTTATAATTATTGATTACTTATAATTATTTATTACTTATAATTATTTATTACTTATAATTATTTATTACTTATAATTATTTATTACTTATAATTATTGATTTCTTATAATTATTATTACTTATAATTATTATTACTTATAATTATTTATTACTTATAATTATTTATTACTTATAATTATTATTACTTATAATTATTATTACTTATAATTATTTATTACTTATAATTATTGATTACTTATAATTATAGATTACTTATAATTATTTATTACTTATAATTATTGATTACTTATAATTATTATTACTTATAATTATTTATTACTTATAATTATTTATTACTTATAATTATTATTACTTATAATTATTTATTACTTATAATTATTTATTACTTATAATTATTATTACTTATAATTATTTATTACTTATAATTATTTATTACTTATAATTTTTGATTACTTATAATTATAGATTACTTATAATTATTTATTACTAATAATTATTATTACTTATAATTATTGATTACTTATAATTATTTATTGCTTATAATTATTTATTACTTATAATTATTTATTACTTATAATTATTTATTACTTATAATTATTTATTACTTATAATTATTGATTACTTATAATTATTTATTACTTATAATTATTTATTACTTATAATTATTTATTACTTATAATTATTTATTACTTATAATTATTTATTACTTATAATTATTTATTACTTATAATTATTGATTACTTATAATTATTTATTACTTATAATTATTTATTACTTATAATTATTTATTACTTATAATTATTGATTACTTATAATTATTTATTACTTATAATTATTTATTACTTATAATTATTTATTACTTATAATTATTTATTACTTATAATTATTTATTACTTATAATTATTTATTACTTATAATTATTTATTACTTATAATTATTGATTACTTATAATTATTTATTACTTATAATTATTTATTACTTATAATTATTTATTACTTATAATTATTTATTACTTATAATTATTTATTACTTATAATTATTTATTACTTATAATTATTTATTACTTATAATTATAGATTACTTATAATTATTTATTACTTATAATTATTATTACTTATAATTATTGATTACTTATAATTATTTATTGCTTATAATTATTTATTACTTATAATTATTTATTACTTATAATTATTTATTACTTATAATTATTGATTACTTATAATTATTTATTACTTATAATTATTTATTACTTATAATTATTGATTACTTATAATTATTTATTACTTATAATTATTTATTACTTATAATTATTTATTACTTATAATTATTTATTACTTATAATTATTGATTACTTATAATTATTTATTACTTATAATTATTTATTACTCATAATTATTGATTACTTATAATTATTTATTACTTATAATTATTTATTACTTATAATTATTTATTACTTATAATTATTATTACTTATAATTTTTTATTACTTATAATTATTTATTACTTATAATTATTTATTACTTATAATTATTTATTACTTATAATTATTGATTACTTATAATTGTTGATTACTTATAATCATATATTACTTATAATTATTGTTACTTATAAATATTGATTACTTATAATTATTGATTACTTATAATTATTGTGACTGCAAGTATTGATTACTTATAATTGTTGATTACTTATAATTATTTATTACTTATAATTATTTATTACTTATGATTTTTTATTACTTATGATTATTGATTACTTATAAGTATTGATTACTTATAATTATTGTGACTGCAAGTATTGATTACTTATAATTATTGATTACTTATAATTATTGATTACTTATAATTATTTATTACTTATGATTTTTTATTACTTATGATTATTGATTACTTATAATTATTGATTACTTATAATTATTTATTACTTATAATTTTTGATTACATATAATTATTTATTACTTATGATTATTTATTACTTATAATTATTGTAACTGTAATTATTGATTACTTATAATTATTGTTACTGTAAGTATTGTTACTTATAATTATTGTTACTGTAAGTATTGTTACTTATAATTATTGTTACTTGTATTTATTGTAACTGTAATTATTGTTACTTATAATTATTGTAACTGTAATTATTGTTAGTTATAATTATTGCTACTGTAAGTATTGTTACTTATAATTATTGTAACTGTAATTATTGTTAGTTATAATTATTGCTACTGTAATTATTGTTACTTTTAATTATGATTACTGTAACTATTGTTACTTATAATTATTGTTACTTATAATTATTGTTACTCGTGTGGTGGTAGTGACGGTGGTCAGTAGGAAGATAAAATTTATATCACCACAATGGCAGCCTCTTCAACCTTACCCACCTCCGAGCTCAGACTTAAGTGTTGAAGGTACTCCTACGCAAGATAGTCTTCGCTGACGATGCAGCAGTAACGGTACACCCCTAGAAAACGTGGCAGTGACCCATCAGCTGCCAAAAGTTGTGGGGGAAAAATATCATTCGCACTAAACTCTTTCTTGTTGAAATGCCATATTTCTCATGAAAGTGATATATTCGTTTGAAGTAGCTTAGTGGTATTTGCTTACATAATCAAATAATAATCTTGTTAGTCCATTTACCGAACAGGTGATGGTGGTGGGAGCTGGTATATCCTTAAGCGGCTTGAAAATGACCGTGTTGTAGCCAGTTGAAAAGTAGTCTCCGGTATAGAATTCCACATGTGGACAGTTCTATGAAATAAACTCTGTTAATAGAATTTTGGTTACGATTTAAGAACAGATAGAGAGTAGGAGATATTGCTGACAGCCCAAAAGACAAGCACCCAAGATATAAGAAATATCTCAAACATCACAATTAGTGACAACACTGTCGAGGCTGTAGAGAAGTTCGCATGCCTCGGATTCTTGATAACCCCAAATGCAAGTAAGGAAACGTAAGGAGTCATATTTCTTATTTTTACAGTAAGATACCGGATGCTTTATTAATGACAATCAATAATTACAGTAACTAAACATGTTTGTATCTATTAAATATTAAATATTAAAATGTATTAAAAACAATGCATCACAAATGAAGAAACAAACCAAAATTAATTATTTGTAATGAATTTATCAACTGTATTTTTTGGTTTAAACGGATTGTTGGCATGTTCAAAAAACCTAAGACCAAATAAAATCTGCGGTGTTACCTCAAAGATAATATTTATTAAATCAATCCTGGGACAATTCTTGAACTGAAAAGGAACAACACAACACAAATCAAGAAATTTGTCATAGACATTGATATTTTTTCGCGTCCAGTCCATATTCTGCAATGTAGAGATGATTAATCATATCCATCGTGCGGAAAATTGCACCTATCTTTCAAAAAATTGCATCCACCTTGCAGAAAATGGCACCTACCTTGCAGAAAATTTTACCTACCTAGGAAAAAATTGCATCCACCTTGCATGAAAATGGCATCTACCTTGCATGAAAATGGCATCTATCTTGCAGAAAATTATGCCCGAAGACGAATATTCGGGTGGTCATGTGTTGTCATGTTGTGACCTTTTGGGCTGTGATCATAGTGTAGTATCTGTGTTAACTGTAGCAAGCAGGGCCAAAGGTCAAAACATTATTATTATTATTATTATTATTATTATTATTATTATTATTATTGGCTCACATGGAACTTTCACACAAGTCAACAAACGATCTGATTGGAAACCTGTGGTATTCTCTGAGTGACAACAAGTCTCCCCAGACGTCCAGCTCTCGCCACCTCTTTCGATAGCATTTGTAAATGAATTTGCATCATCGCAACAGCCGCTTACCATTGATTTCTCGCTGGTAGTGGCCATTGGTTTGTACTGAAATTTGAGTGGCACTCAGACTCCCCAAGGTCCCAGTTCTCTATGTGCTTGTCCAGCCGAGGGCTTGCTTTGATATGGTTGGTTCTTATCGAGTTATCTTGTGCTGTAGTTATTAGAGATTCAGTTTCTCGGTTTATATGTCCTTTTCGCATCCATGTCCATGTGTTTTCATTATTCTCATCTTTTGTCATTCTTATGAATCTTCTGTGGAGTTGTTTCTCTTCCCATTTCTCTTTTCTCGTTTTGTCGTTTGTCTCTCTGTTTTCTGTTTTTTTTCAGTGTCTCTCGCTGCCATTTTTATTATTATTATTATTATTATTAATAATAATAATAATAATAATAATAATAATAATAATAATAATAATAATAATAATAATAATAATATTGATTCGAGTAGCGGCGGATCGCTGGATCAATTATTATGATTAGAAAAATAAACAATTAAATTGGGATAAAATGATTGGCATATATTAATATCGCAAAAGGAATGTGAAAATAGAAAATAGATGTAAACATTATTTTTGGGTTTGCATAAACAAATAACTAGATTGGGGTTACATCGGGTTGGTTTGAGACACGTAATGAAACACGTAACGAAATGTAGAGTTGGGGAGATTCGAAGAGTCTTTAGCTGGACATCAGAGAGAACGGACGACTCAAAATGACGCGGGGGGAGGGCGTCATTTCAGACAGCCAAGATATAAGAACGTGTAATCTCTGAAAATGCCAGCCAGATCATGAGAATAAATGTTCACAAATAATTCAGGTATGTGTTGTGTTATTTACATCTGTTAAAAAGAACTGTTTGTCTACAACTGTTTTGATACGTTCGCGTTAATCGTTTCCTGTTAGAACTGCTGCATAAATGTTAAAGTATACACACTAGACGATCAACTAAATGATACGACGTATATACATACACGCATTTACAAGTACATGAATATACAGATAAAAAGATAAACCCAACTATTCAACATATACGTCGTTATGGAATATATTCACATACACATTATACAACAGACTCCTTTTTAAAGCCCCTTAATAAACCAGCGTGTAGCACATGAACGACAGAAAGTAGCTGGAAAAAATGAGGATACACACAGTTGTCTTGACGGAGACATTTTATCCACAAAAACACATAGAATAATAAAAATTACATTTATTAGTCTTAGTCCAATATTACTTTCAGTCTATGTATCACAACTATCGCGGAGAGACGTAATATCCATTTTCATTTATTCGGATTCCAAATCATCGTTTTGTTCGCGTCTGCCAACGTCTATCTCGATTCCATTCTCGCGTCTCCACGCAAGAACTCTCATAACAATGTCAAAAAGGTGGAAGTAACTCCGTCGGAAACAGAAAAGAAGTAAGCTCACCTTGATCATAGTTCTATCGTCCCAACAATTCTATTTTATTTATGCCACCAATAGTGGTGGTTACCTATTTAGTAAAAAAAATTATCAGTCAACGCCTGGCTTGCCCACCAAGTTTGAGTCATAAATATCCAGCAGTCTTTGTCTTATCGCCGTTCAATTATCAATTGATGAGACAATCACTTACGTGTCGGGGACACGTAGGTGATCGTCTCATCAGTAGAAAGTGTAATCTTGAATGGTGTTGACACTCAACGGACTTTGCTCACCCTCCCAACTAATAGAATTAGTGGGGTTATCTCAAAGATAATCTATATATCTATAAAAGTGAACGTGTCTGTCTGTGTGTCTGTGTGTCTGTCTGTCTGTGTACATTTCCCTCCGCAATAACTCTGTCAATTTTTAGTCTATAGACTCGAAATTTGAAATACCGGGTACTGAGATTTGGGAAAATCGATGTGATGGGTGTCAGCCAGAAATTTGGCTGTTAAGGGGTCAAATTTCAACGATTTGACCTTTAAGAACTCTACCAAACTCCTCCGACAATTTTGGGTCTAGACACTTGAAATTTTAGATATAGGTTCCTTGAACCTGGATCTAAGTTAATAAAGTGATTTGAGCCCGAAACTATAAATTTTAAGGGGTCATAATAGGGGTCAAAGTTTTAAAAAATTAACCATTTTTTTGTTTTTTTGCTTTTTTTGCACAGCATACACCTCCAAACACCCGAGCAACGCCGGGCACCTCTGCTAGTATCTAATAAAACAATTTCTGGGCAATTCCTAAACGTAAAAAGGACAGTACAGACAAATGAAGGAATTTTTCAGAAATATTGATACTTTTTTTCACGTTGAGTTCAGCTTTTTCTAACACGTTGCTCTGCACGTTTTAGAGGATTATTCTGACAATCCCTACTCAGTCTTGTCCTAATGATCATCTTGATCAAATCCACTATTTTATTCTATGCACTAACGAATCATCGCTTATCAAGGAGCACAGGCCACCTGAGTATTAATGATTTTGTCAGGAGTACAGTTAAACAACATGAACATTGGTGACAATTATTGCAACTGGTCAGAAATTAAATTATTTAAGAGGATGGCTTAAGAATTTGTGAACATTGAACTTGAAAACGTGCGTGCTATGGTCAGCTGAGAAACAGCCCATAGTATTGTGTTCCACGGGCGGTAGTTCCTGGAAAGAAACTTTTCTCATGGAAGTTCCGTTTAGTTTGAGATGCGCAGAAGGAAAAAGTAAAATTATTTACAGTTGTTGTAGATAATAAGTTCTTGTTGCAAATGCTTTATAGTTGAGACCAGAGATTGGAGCTCAGTCGAGCACCTACCATGAAAATTACGATAGCATACAAAAAGACTAGTAGCGTTCCTCGCGTGAGAAATGAGCGGTAGAAAAGAGAAGAGAACACCCCTAACTGGATTTCGAAGTCGGTTTTAACATGTTTACCTTGATGATCCCTTTAAGATATGAACAGGTAAACATCACACAGAGCAAGATATTTTAATTAGGGAGGCTGTTTCAGTAGTGTTTTTTTTTTAAATCGACACTCATAACCAATCTGAAAAATAGGTATAAATAAACGAATCATCATCATCATATCGTATGAATCCGAGGATTCTATTGTTGGCATTGATTTCCCAGATATTTTTCTTTTCAGACATCTTTCTAGAAAGACATCGGATGCTCACGGAAAGAACGACTTGAAGGTTGCTAACATTCTAAGTAAAAGTGTTTTTTGTGGAATGAACTTGATTCGAACTTGAAACACCCAGGCCGTCAGTTTATGCCGTTAACCACGTGACTTCCTCATTTCCCAATAAACTGTATGAAAACATGCAATAATCGCAGTTACATGTTAAACGTTAACTAATACTCATTTAAAGATTAATATTCGCAGATAGACTGTTATCAAGTTAAGCAGGATGTAGTGCTTAGTAAAGAGTGAGACACTTAATCGTTTAGGTCATCGTTGTTCCGTGCAAAATGAAATTGGCATCAGATGAACTATGGACAATCGCGTAAAGCTCTTTACAACCCCCCCCACCAACTTTTTAACACCAAACATGGCATAAGGCCAATTGGACGTAAAATACTACTATTTGAAACTATGTGTAACAGAGGTTTATGGGGAGTAAGATAGCTAGATGTTTGTTCACATTTCATTTAAACATGCGTGTCGGTACAGTTAAAAGAAGCAGGAAACAGGAATGGAATTCCGAAGTCCAACAGTCCGAGGGAAGAAACTATTAGAGTATAAGGCTTTCCAGCATCTAGGGATCTCAATAATGAAGGTGTGAGATTTTGGTGCTTGTCGGGTTGGTCGAAAATATGTATGTCGAAAGGGGCTCAAGTACTATGAATTTATCAGAGCATATACCATTAAAACACCTGTAAAGCAGGCGCAGAGGTTCAACATTGCGGCGATGAGATAGGGATTGGAGCTTGGCCGATAGTGCAGGACGGTTTTGGTTTTACACTCTTCTGTCTAAAAAGGAGATATAATTGGTTTATGCTCTAGCCCCTATGTGAAAATAATACTCCATGCATGAGCGAATGGTGACTTCGTAGAGGTGTATGATAATCTCAGGTGCGAGTAATTTTCTAGCACGGTAGAGGGATCCAACCTTCTTTGCAGCAGCTTCGGTAATTTCCTCAATGTATTTGTTCCAATTCATGTTGCCTGTGAATGATAAGTTGGAGAGTTTGAACGATGAGCTTTCATGTAGGGCGTTATTTGTCAATGCGATCGGTAGTTGAGAATGTTTTCAATAATTATCAAAAAAAAAAAAACGCTTAAAACGTTTTAAAAGTATTGAATGTTACCATGCTTAAGAATTAGTAACAAATAAAGAAAAGAAAACGTAGCACCCCATTTCTGTAACCTGCTCATTTTCTTCTTCTGTATCAGAAGGGTGATTTATGTATAATATGTATAAACATACCCAGTGTAGACTGGTGGTGCTATTAGTACTTTAGTTTTAGAGGGGAAATTAATACCTACTTCCTTGTGAGGTGTTCGCGATCATAACGATATTTCTCCTAGAATAGAATCTAATTTTAGAACACCGTTACTGCACATTTATTCGTTAACATAAATAACGAATAAATGTGTAGTAACGGTGTTCTAAAGTTACATAGGATGGTGGATTATAGTTTAGACATAATAAAATTGTATGTGGCATCTGTTACTGCAAACCTACTGTAATTTGGTCCAGAGGGTAAATTTTGCAATCAAAATATTATATACATGGTACCACGGCCTGAATAAAAACCGAATTTTTTTCCAAATTATCTTCGCATGTTTTGATATGTATATGTGTGTGTGTGTGTGTGTGTGTGTGTGTGTGGTTGTGCGCGTGTTTGTATATATATATATATATATATATATATATATATATATATATATATATATATATCTGTGTGTGAGTATAACTGCCACAAAACAACGCAGAGAGTAGACCCCAGGTTTGACATCAAAGTTTTTCCTTCTCTTAGATGCATGTCTTAAGTAAGACTGTGTGCATCTCTCCCAGTGAATTAAATGCGCCTCCAAGTACCAGCTTGAAATGTCGTACGTCTCTGTGCGGTAATTACAGCGCATAGCTTTCCCAAATGGCTAACACATCTGGTACTAGCCAAACTTATCGTTGTTTTATATATATATATATATATATATATATATATATATATATATATATATATATATATATATATATATATATACTTACTTAAACAACGCTTATATCGCGGAAACACAACTCTGATTTTCATATAACTTTCGCCAAGCGTATTCTTCCGGCATTTGAAAATAAGACCGCAGACGAACAACACGCTGACTCTTTACTAACTTTTTCTACAATCTACCATTATGGCGAGAGAAAAAAATCTATAAAATTCTGAGGATGGCGTCTGTCGCCAAAATATTAATTTTAAACAAATTAATATTTGTTTATTTCCATATTGCGTTGTAAATTGGCTTATAAACGTATTTCATACGTATTTTATTTTAAAATTTAAACAACCCCCATACATACATATATATATATATATATATATATATATATATATATATATATATATATATATATATATTACACATATATGTGTGTATGTGCGTGTGTGTGCGCTTCATGTTCGTATATATATATATATATATATATATATATATATATATATATATATATATATATATATATATATATATATATATATTGGTCTTGGGACGATTAATCAGAATCGGAATCAGGAACTGAAAAATATCGGAAATCGGAATCGATAAAATTGTGCCTATATTCCGATGCCCAAAACGATTCTTTTAATAGTTTTTTTTAATGTGATTTTGTCTAAAACGGAATCTTCCGCTGCTGGTAGTAATGTAAAAATAGTAAATATTTATTGATTTTTAAACAACCAGTAAAATATATAATGTATAGATCATTCTTCCATAAATGTAATTTTACGTTGGAAAAAATATCTGCACATTTAGCATTTAGTGTTTTAAGGAAATCAACGCCTTAAATATGTAAAGATTTATATGAAAAAACAAAAAACGGAATCGGAATCGATAATTGAATCGGAATCGGGAATTCAGTACAAAATCCGTAATTCTATTGCCATCGGGTAAATATTGAAATCGTTCCATTACTAACACACACGCACACACACACACACACACACACAAACACATACACGAACACACACACACACACACACACACATATATATGTGTGTGTGTGTGTGTGTGTGTGTGTGTTCGTGTATGTGTTTGTGTGTGTGTGTTTGTGTTATATATATATTAACTAAAAATTTACTTATTAAATTCCGGTATTGTACATATACCATTTAAACCAGAGTCAATCTAGCTGCTTAGTGAGGAGATTTTATGAAGTGTTTAATTAGGGGGGGGCGGTTCATTAGGAATTTGTTAACATTAGACTTGAAGACATCCAAGTTGTAGTCCGGAGGGAAGCAGGCAGACGGAACAGAGTTCCACAGGCGTGCAGTTCTAAGAAAGAAGCTTTGCTCATGAAATCCGCGTTTTGATTTAGGCACAGATATAGAGTGGGGGAAATTTTTCACAGTGGATTCAGCTAGACGGGTGTTTTTCGTGAAAGATTGGCGAGGGGAGACCAGGGATTGAAGTTCAGACGAGCACCTGCCATGAAAATAACGATAAAACAAGGATAGGCTCGCAACGTCTCTTCTGTGGGAGAGGGGTTGCAGGGTAGAGAAAAGGGCATCCCCCACTAAACCACGAAGTCTTTTTTGTACTCTGTCAAGGCATGATAGGCTGTTTTTGGCAGCTCCTGCCCAGATATGGCAACAGTATTCCATCCTTGGCCGTACTTGGCTTTTATATAGATAGAGAATTGCATCAGTAGTGAGATATCTTCTGGAGCGGTAGAAGGATCCCACCATCTTTCCAGCGACCTTGGCAACAGACTTGATGTACGTGTTCCATTTCAGATCAGGAGTAAAGGTCAAACCCAGAAGCTTTTCAAAACACGGGGCCTCACCCAGACGAGAGCCATCCATTTCAATTGATGCCAGCTGGGGATCAGAGCGTTGATGATGTAAGGATAGGAGTTTGGTTTTGGATGCATTAAAGGTAACTAGCCACATCTTCCCCCACTGAACCACGCGCTCGAGATCAGAGGAGAGAGAATCCGAGAGAACTTCGTCATTTACAGCCTTTGATGTGTTGCCGTAGATGGTCGTGTCATCAGCATAGATGTCAACGAATGATTTAAGTATGTGTTTAGGGAGGTCATTGATGTAGATCAGGAAGAGAGTTGGGCCCAGTATTGACCCCTGAGGGACTCCAGCATTTATATTGCAGGCCTCCGATTTTTGTCCATCTACCACTACTCTTATGAGCCTATCGGAGAGAAATGATTTAATGATTGAGAAAACATTTCCAGTTATACCGTAGCTGGAAATCTTGTGAAGTAGACCCTTATGCCATACTTTGTCAAAGGCCTTTGATATGTCAAGAGCAATTGCCCTAGAAAGGAAGCCTTTGTCAAGAGATTCACTAATCCTGTGGGATATAACCGTCAGCACATCTGCGGTAGATCTTGCAGAGCGGAAACCATATTGTGTGTCACTAAGAAGGTTATTCCTGCTGAGGTGGTTGACTATTTCTCTATTTAATATTGATTCCAGCAACTTACTCATAACACAGAGAAGACTTATTGGTCTGTACTGAGAGGGAGATGACTTATCACCTGAATTCTTAAATACAGGACAAACTGAAGAGGTCTTCCAGGGGGTCGGAAAGCACTTCTCCTTAAGGCAACGCTTAAATAGTTTCGTAAGTATGGGAGCAAGTTCTGGTTGAAGCTTTTTTAACACTATAATTGGGATGCCATCAGGGCCAGTTGCTTTACTGGAATCTAAGTTTTTTATTAGCTTGGCGACCTCATGCACGGATATTTGTATGTTACCTAGCTTGTTCTGTGTTATCGGAGGAAATATGGGGAGTTGATGGCCTTTGTCGCATAGGGTAGAATTAGCTGCAAAGTTCTTTGCAAATAGTTTGGCCTTGTCTGACGCTGACGAGATAACCTCTGGTCCATTGATAATGGTTGGGATAGAACGCACACTTCTGTTCAGGATCCTATTTGTTATTTGCCAAAACTGGTGGGAACCAAGCCGCTGATCAGCTACCTTGGATTTAACAGACTAGGCATATAGCTCTCTTGCATTTTTTATTACTCTTTTACAGTGGTTGCTGGCAGTCCTGAAAGCAGCTTTAGTCTCAGTGCATCTATTACATTGGTAGCTATGGAAAAAGTGATTTCTGTGCGCGATAGCAGCAGCACATTCTGGGGAGAACCATGGCTGGCTGTTAGGTTTTTGTTGAAATTTTTTAGATGGTATGAATTGATCTATGCCTACAATTAACCATTCGGTCAGATCTGATACTATAGAGGACACTTCCTTTTTAAACATGGAGTGCAGAGGTAAATCAGATATGAATGTACGGAAGCTATCCCAGTCAGCCATAGAGTATCGGTATACAGTACGGTGGAGGGGTACGTCTGATGGCTTCTTACATTTCGTTTTTATCTTAACTGATACGACGGAGTGGTCGGAGGATCCAAGAGGAGAATGAACGGTACATGAACATAGCTCAGGGGAAGTTGAGAGAAAAAGGTCTAAGAGGCTTGCATATTGATTGGGTGTATCGGGCACACGGGTGGGTTTACGAACAATCTGAGTGAGGTCATAAGCAATGGCAAAATCATGACAAAACCTCCCCTCATCATCTGTCTTATTTGAATAGGTCAGCCATTCCACGTTATGGACGTTGAAGTCACCACAGATGTGGATGTTAGCCGAGGGATGTGAAGACAATATGTGGTCTATTTTCTCAGATATGCTCTTAAAGATAGTAACTCCGCTGTTGTGGGGCCTATAGAGGGCAAATATAAATGCAGTGGTGTTAGCAAGTGCAACCCTGAAGCACATATAGGGTAAATTAGGATCTTCTCTAGAGATATCCCTGCCACATGGGAAGCCATCCTTAATGTAGGCACATATTCCATGCCCATGGCGATCTTGGGAGTCAGATTTAGCTGTTAAATTGGAGTATCCATTAATTGTGAACTCATCTAGGGAAGTGGTCGGCCCTATTCCAGTTTCACATAGAAATAATATGTCCGGTTTCGTCTCCTGTAATTGGGTTTCAACCTCTGGAAGGTTGGAACGTAGACCCCTGATATTGGAGAAGGAGACCTGGTAGTAGGGGTCTACGCTGGAAGATGGGGTTCTAGGTTTAATCGAGTTTTTATTCTGGAGATATTTCATGTTGAGGTTTGGGGATTTGTGGAATAGGTCGGCATACTTGGTTAGAGCAGTACAGAGAGGGAAAGTATATCGTATAATAAAGTACATCGTATAATAAAACACATGATGGGTGTCTTGATTCTGTGGAATTATATATATATATATATATATATATATATATATATATATATATATACAGGGTGACCCCCTTTCAAAAAAACGGGCCCCAACTCTAATTCTTAGTGTTTTGTCCGAATGAAATGAAACTTTGGTCATAACTAGTTTATTATATTCAAAATATCGCATCAAAAAACTAGGGTTTTTGGCTTTTTTTTCTCCGTTCTACATCATATGTTCTAGATGGCTTCCTCCATTTAGCTCCGTGCATTTCTTAAGGCGCATGACGAAGTTTCCATGACGTTCTTACAGACCGAATTGGTAATGGCTCTCATCTCCTCCCTGATGGCTTCCTTGAGTTCCGTGATGGTTCTGGGTTTCCCTGCGTAGACTCTGTCATTAAGATAGCCCCCAAAGAAAAGAATGTGGAGTCTTAGGTCCGGGCTATGGGGTGCCCACTCAAAATCAGTCTTGAGACTGATCACTCGGCCTCCGAAGTTCTCTTTCAGCCAATCTTGGGACAGGTTTGATGTGTGAGAACTTGCTCCGTCCTGCTTGAACCAGAACTTGCTCATGAGCGACGGGTAGATGGTCTGGGGCTCACTTGAAGGTTTTGAGGACCTCCACATACCGCTCCTTGATGACTGTCACTGCTGCGCCAGATTCTTCGATGAAGATTGGTCCGATGATGCCTCTGGCCGAGATTGCAGCCCACACCGTGCGCTTAGGAGAGTGCAGGGGCTTGGTGGCTACTTCATTGGGGCTGGAGAACACCCAGAAGACATTTGTCTTGGAGTTCGACTTTCCATCAAGATGGAAGTGGGCTTCATCTGAGATCCAAATGAGGTTAAAGAAACTTGGTGTCTCTTCGATCTTCTCGAGCATCTTGACTGCCATAGTCCTCCTCTGCTTCTTGTCTGAGGCTGTAAGGGTCTGCAACATCTGTATTCTGTACGGGTAAGCCCTGATATCATTCACCAGCACTCTCCTGCAAGTCTCACGGGACACACTGAGGGACTGACTTCGTTTACGCACAGAGCGTTTCGGACTCTGCTGGAGAGACTCTCTCACTCTTTCGACCAGCTCGGCTGTTCGCTTCTTGGGACGTCCCGAGTGGTTTGGACGGTTCTCTTTGGCAGCGTTGAGGTTCACCACGGTCCCATACTTCTCGAAGTGGTCCACCCAGTTCTGAATTCTGCTTTTGGATGGAGCCTTTTCACATTCGGACTGACGCATAAAACTGCCCTAGGTTTTCTTAAACGAGCCTGTCTTGTAGTAAAATTTAACACAGTGTATTCTTTGTCCACGCTGTCACTGGGGTCTTGGTGTACTCACTGTCATTGATTCTGCCATTCCTGTAAAATAAGGGCAATCGGTGAATAAATAATGGAGATATCACATAAAGTGTACAACGGGGCCCGTTTTTTGGGATCAGCCTGTATATATATATATATATATATATATATATATATATATATATATATATATATATATATACTATCATTTCAGCCCGCCGTTGCCCGGGTGTTTGGATGTGCCTGTTTAACAAAATAAATGTGGTAGTAAGAAGGCAGGCTCGAACCCGTACCGCAAAAAAGAACGGGGTAAAAGCCTAACGTTTATGCTGTTACGACCACTGCCAATCCGGAAGGCACATTTTTTTAAAATTAAGGCTAGACAATCTAAAGGAGAGGATAACTTTAAAAAATATCGGCGAAAAAAATGTCCCCCCCCCTGTAGAAAAGTGCCTATTTGAAGGGGAAGATATTAATGTTTTTAGCCAATTTTTCGATATTTGTCGTACGAAAGGTCGAACTTAAAAACGATACACATCTTGGTAAAATCCGTCGCCTCTATTAAAAGTTGTAGGCAGATATGCAAACATACATGCATACATACATACATACATTTATAAATTGGAAACTAAAAATTTTCGACCCAAACCGATGAAAATGTTTGCCCTATCTCTGAATACGCTTTATGTAAAATTTCAAATATTTAGACCAGAAATTAAGACTTTACAGAAATGTTCGTTTATGGTGGAAATAAAGAATGAATGATGACATCATTCATTCTTTCATTCCACCATAAACGAACATTTCTGTAAAGTCTGAGGAGGCTACATAATGGCCAAAAAAAAACGGTCGCGTAGCTGAAATAATAATGTAACTAAACAGAAAAAAAACGGCAATAAAAGATAAAACATATATATATATATATATATATATATATATATATATATATATATATATATATATATATATACATATATATATATGATTTTTTGAATTTTTTATTTATTTTTTATTAACGATTTATTTCTTTATTTCGCTCCATGAGCGTTTTCTCTTATTATAAGAAAGGAGTTATTTGCCCTTTGTTTACATTTTTCTTCGCCGAAATCTTAGGACGTGTTTACTTTTATATATATTTAAATTTTAATTAATAATTAATAATTAATAATTACTACGTGCATAAAAGTAAGTCATCTATATACATGCATGTTTCGGTGTTTACTCCTCATCAGTATAGCTAGACTTTTATTGACGAAGATCTAACCTATAACGGCTCGATAAGTATACATATATATATATATATATATATATATATATATATATATATATATATATATATATATATATATAGTAAGTTATAAAATATATATAGCAATTTATAACTTACTACCTAACTCTATCTACGTATTGAACACTGTTGAAGTAAATACTTAAAGTTTACGCATAAATGTATACTTTCGTATATTAATTTATGTGATTAAATGAAGTAATCATATTGTATATATATATGTATATATATATATATATATATATATATATATATATATATATATATATATATATATATATATATGAAGTTAATTATATATAAGATATAGAATTTAATAAAAGTGAAAATAATATTTAAGTAAACAAACCTTGTCAAAAGGGTAAAAGCTGAATAGGCGGCAAAAAGAAAGTTCGCACTTGTAATTTTTTTTTTCGAAAACTGCAAATTTAAGCTAAATTTAATGTAACTGTTTAAACAAACTATACCTCATCTGATTGGCCTTTTACTCTATAATTTTACAGAACTTTAGTGTGTGAGTCTGGGAATGATCTTAGTTAGGTTTTGTCTCAGAATATCCCCGATAATTACTGATAATCGATAATAGAAACCGTTATTTTCATTTATCTATCATTAGTAAAACCATTTCCATGTCGTCGCTTAGCAACAATTATAGAACAACAGGCCGTGAAAATTCTACTGTGAGTAAATTGATAGCATGTTGTTTTGTTGGGTTTTTTTTGTTTGTTTTTTTTTGCATAACATGGTGTGTAGGTTCAAACTCCGCACATAAATTTCTTAATCTGCAAAGAATTTTAAAAGACTTGAAAATGTACCTGATTTTTTATTTTATTTATTTATTTATTTTTTATTTTTATTTTTTTGCATAACGTGGTCTATAGGTTCCAACACTGCACGTAAATTTCTTAATGTTTTTTTTTTATCGTTAATTGGAAAGAAGTTTATATGAAATAATTTTATAAAAGAAACAGTAGATTCCCTAGAGTGCAATGTAGAATAACATATACTTTAAACTACGTTACTGCATGGAGGCATGTGAAGCTTCCTCCCGGGCAATTTCACGGATTTTTATGACAATAGAAATATGGAAGTGTAAGATATTCATTGATTATCATTCAATCTCGGACAACGTCGGGTCGCCCTGCTAGTATATATATATATATGTATATATATATATATATATATATATATATATATATATATATATATATATATATATATATATAATTTAAAGGAGATTAGAATAATAGTCTAAAGAGCTAAGTGTATTTTAATGTAACAGTGAAATTACTAGTTTAATTAAAATACAGGAAATGCTCGTTGTAATTTAGATATATAATAAGCTCGATAGTTAAATTTAAAATTTAAAAAAAATTTTTTTTTTTTAATTTTTTTTAAATTTTTAAATTGAAAATCACTTTACTTAATATATATATATATATATATATATATATATATATATATATATATATATATATATATATATTAAAGTACGATTTTCTAATTTTGTATTCAAATATAAATATTTATAACACAACGTTATATACCTCGATAGTTGATTACTAGAGCTATAAATACTTAAATTAAGTCGTTACGTTACTTTCATTAATATAGAGAAGTGACAGTGGAATTTCCATGGTCCCTCTTAGTATATTTAATAGCAAGATATAAGCATGTGTCTTTGAACTACGTTGACGTGTGTGCAGATGCGCACAGCGGCCATTTTCATTCAATCTGCCAGCCTGTCTATGACAATCGAAAACGATGAGTCATCAGAGATTAATCACACAAAAGAAACTTTTTTTTTATATATTTTCTTTTATAACAAAAACCTTTGAAGTGCCTTTTCAACTCCCATGAAAGTTTTAGAGATTAAAACAAATCAACAATCAAACAATTCTATTTTGAGAAACCAACTTCTTTATCTTTTTTTTTTTATTCAGTTGGTTTCGTTTTATTCATTTCAAAGATAAAATCCCAATTTTCAAACAACTACGTTATTGAAATAATATATCAAAGTGACTCTTAATAATTCACAAGTGTTTTTCCCTCTTTTATTTTTCAATAAAAGCAGACATGAAACAGCTTTATTACAATTCTTATTTCATATTTATTTTATTTAACTTCAATTCATATGTTTATTTCTATTCGTGGCTTGTATGAAAAAAATACGTAATTATTAGGATTGTACAAAACGCAAACGAAACGAAATCGAGAACTAATGTCCGGTCAATCGAAAAGTTGGATTATAAACGGTCAATTGTCGGCACCAAACGAAAAACGAAAGCTGCGAAAATAACTATCCCAAGAAAAAATTGAGAGGGGGTTAAAGCAAAAAGGAAAAAAAAAATGAAAAATTTAACTACAGTCATAAAATATCAAAGAACCTTTCTGTGATAATGTGTATACACTTATAAATAGAGATATTTCCGTTTTGAAATCGAAGATCAAAAGTCAATCATGAGCTTCAAAGGTTTTGTAAAGCGTATCTTACTTGATCAGAATTCGCCCCGTCTTCTTTCCATCTCAATAAACGATTGCTTTATTTATTCATTTTTTGTTAAGAAACCTCTTGAATAAAAGAGATTGAAACGATTTAAAACATACGCGAATCAAAGGAGTTTTGGTGTGTCTATTGACAAAGTTTTTTAAAAGGAGATGGTATCATGAGTCTAGATGAAAATGAATTTCGATAGGTCGATTGATTGATTGGGTGATACATACAGACGGCTAAAGGAATCGAATAAATTTAAGTAGATGCATATATATATATATATATATATATATATATATATATATATATATATATATATATATATATATACATACGTACATATATATATACATACATACATACACACACATATATATATATATTATACTTAGTTATATTTTTGAGAAAAACAGAATTCCAGCAGAGTGCTCTATTATAAGGAAAACAATTACAAAATAAGAGCGTAAAATTTATATTTTATTTTCAGAAGTTTAGATAAGGTAGATAATCGGTACCGTCGTTTCAAACCTGATAATAGGGAACCGTTTTAGGTCCCAATATGAAACTCTATCGTAGATATATATATATATATATATATATATATATATATATATATATATATATATATATATATATAACTACTTACGCATAAGCCTGAAGAGTCCTAGAGTGGATGAAACGCGGAAAATTCAGTGTAGCTTAATCGCCATATATATTTTATAAATTACTATGTATATATATATATATATATATATATATATATATATATATATATATATATATATATATATATATGAGCAAACAGTTAATAAAATATGTTAAAAAACACTTTGAAATGAGTTAAAAACATATTTAATCTGAAAAGGAAACACTAGATAAATGGATAGTCCTTAATCCGTGGAGTTTCGAAGAAATACTTTCCTTCTCATCAGAGGGTAGGAATTAGCAAAATGCGGGATCGGATTTTGCATGCAGAAGTATTTAATGAAACAACAAGTAAGTCAAAGATCTTACTTGAAAACAAAAAAAGTGAAGCAGAGGGAATATGGTGAAGAAAAAGGTGATTACACATGAATGGATAGTCTGGTGGAACATTATATATATATATATATATATGTATATATATATATATGTATATATATATATATATATATATATATATATATATATATATATATATATATATATTCAGTAGTTTAGGTAAGGTAGGCAATCGGTACCGTCTATATATAGATTGTATGTAATATACTGAGTTCGTGTAATCCAGTAAATTTTCATATACCAATAAGTTTTAAGCCAAAATCACAAACCCAACCAGAAAACATTCTACACAGATTACCGATCAAACCACCCATAATGCATGACGAAGGCGTTGATTCCTAACATTTGTAAAAGAGTTTCAGAACTTTCTAAAAATGAGAGTCTTTTTGATAAAAATAAGGAATACTACGATGATGCCCTTATCAGATCGGGATACAACGGAAAAATTGAATATAATAGGACAACTAACAGTAAAAACAACAAACCTAACTGCACAATCTCGTATAACATGGCAATGATAGCTAGAAAAAAAAAACAAAGATCAATAAGGGAAACGTTGAAAGTGATCAAAAGAATAGTGGGGGTAATAATAACAGCAGAACAGGTAAGGATGAGGGTGGTACCATTAATAAGAGAAATAGATGCAAGAGACGGGTTTGGTTCAATCAACTATTCAGCGAGCATATCAAAAATAATATACCTAGGGAATTCTATAGAATAATAGACCAAAACTTCCCCCTGGAGAATAAATTAAGCAAAATAATAAATAGAAACTCTGTAAAATTATCTTTCTCAACGTCCAGCAACTTAACTAACACGATAATCAGCTCCAGCAATAGAAAAATAAGGAATAATAACGAATTAGCAGCAAATGAAAGTATTTTAGACAGAAAATGTAATTGCAGAATACCTGGGAATTGTCCGCTGGGTGGGAAATGTCTAACTTCGGAAATAGTATATAAATGCGAAATAAAAACCGACAATACTAAGAAGATATATCCTGAAGCCACGGGAACCGTGCTTAAGGACAGATATAAAAACCACGTAGTATCCTTTAAAAAGGAACCTGAGATAAAAAAAAAAAACTAATAGAGATGGCGTTAACGATAGCAGGGGGGGAGGGTACAAGAACCAGCATTAAAAATAAAAACAAAAAGAGGAATACAACTGCATTAGGTGATTATGTTAGGGAACCTAATAGAAATAATGAAGATTTTGAATTAAAATGATCAGTAGCCGACAGGGGGAGGAAGTATAGCCATGGGAAATCAAAAAGGTGCAACCTATGTTTATTGGAAGCCTTTTACATAGTGAATTCTAAAGAGGAAAGTTTGAATAAAAGACTAGATGCCATACAGGGATGTCTTCACAGGAATAGGTTTCTGCTATCAAGCCTTAATGTAACTAAGGTATAACTTTTTACAACAATAAGAATCCTCAGATGCTATGATTAAATTTTAATGTAAGGTTAAATAGCTGGGAATGATATAATCTAAATGAAGGGTCCAAATCTAACATGCAAATATAATTTCTATTGTTCTAAACTGGGTAAAAATAAAGTATAAAGCTCATCTAAGAATGGAATTTTTTCCATAACGGTGAGCAATTTTTGTATTCAGTTGTAGCAGTATTGATGGTGAAATAAGTGATACCCCTTCAAATCAATAAAACAACTTAACAATAAACTAGCAATTATTATTAAAAAATTAAATTAGCAATTTGGGGACTGGAAATTAATTTAATTGATTTTGTCATCTGACATCTTAAGTTTGTAGAATCCATGTTGGTTTATTTATTTACTTACTTTACTCTTTGTTTTAAATGTTTTTACCCATAAATGCAGGGGTAGACATCTTCTCATCGGTGTGAAACACATTTGTAGCTATTGGGTGGTTTTGCTGTCAGATTAATAATTAGAGGATATATACCATTTTGTTTACAAGGATACATTTTGTTTACAAGAATACGAGGATATATACCATTTTGTTTCTAAGAATACAACACACGCATTATAATTCTGGCTTTAAAGACATGAGCAACCTAAGTTGTTATTGGATTAATAACAGATGTGGGTTAAACCCATGGGTAAAAAAAACAGTTTTTAAGATTAAAAATATAATTTATACATTTAATTTGTTAAATAAGCTATCGTAGCACGTTCTGGATCTGTTTGATTAATTTATTATTAAATCATAGACGTTTTCTAGTAATCATCAGACCGACAAAAATCAAACGGCCTGAATTATCTCCCTTTAGCTGTTATGGGAAATAAAATTTACCTCTTTTCCAACAGAATTAACTATTAGCAATTACCAACATAATTGGATTAACTCCCTTCGTAATTGTTTTTAGTAACGATATGAAAACATATTTAATTAGAATAATAATGAATTCTAAAACATTAAATGATAAATAGATTAGACTCCTTTACTCGAAATGTTGTATAAGGATTTATATATATATATATATATATATATATATATATATATAATGCAGTCTTTTTCTTTATTATCATATTCAATTAAACATTAAACCTAAAATGGTCTTAAATCTAAGTACTAAAATAACGATATGTAAACATTACTTGCCACTAATACGTAACTAAAATTAACCGTAACGTTAATGCAAGGTTGTTATGGCCATATTATAAATATAGAAATAAAATGAAAAATTCTTTATAAAAAATTAATTATGTGAAATAAAGAAATAGTGAAATCTAATTTAGGAACTCAACGAATGGGATATATAAAAAAAATTTTTTTTTAGCTAAGGATTTTTTGTGGAAACTTCTTATGACTTTTTTTAGCTAAGGATTTTTTGTGGAAACTTCTTATGACTTTGTTCTTAAATAAGGATACGAAAATTAGGTGATACATTAATATTTAAATGGGCTTTCTGTGGAGGTTACCCCAAGGGTAAATGTTTCTCACGTGCTTTTTCCGTTAAGGTAATTTTTGTTTCTTTTTCTTTCTCTTCAAACAATGTTCTATTTTCAAGAGTGTTTTTATTCATAAAGTCTGAAGAAATGCTGGTTTTTGAAAATGTTCAAATGATATAATGTTTGAAATTGTCGACCGGGCATGGAAACAATTGTAACGTAAAATGAAATACACTTTTTGTTGCCATCAACACGTTTTTTGAATATCTTGATTTTGCTTACACAGTATATATATATATATATATATATATATATATATATATATATATATATGTGTGTGTGTGTGTGTGTGTGTGTGTGTGTGTGTGTGTGTGTGTGTGTGTGTGTAAAGTGAGAATATGTGTGTGAGGACATTTCTCAACCTATATACTCAACGAAGTTTTGATCTACAGACTTGAAATTTGGTATTTGATTTATTCAAACAGGTGGAAAACATTTCAACCGGGTTTCATCCGAAAAAAGAGCTGCTAAGGGGTCAATATTGAAAAATTAGTATGTGGGAATTATTGGATTTTTATCTATTTGTCAACTGTTTCACGAGGTTTGAAAACACGTTTAAAAGATTATGGCAAGCTAGCTTAATGGTTATCGTACTTGACTTACTTTAGGTTTTGATTCCGATCTCAGTTTAAGTATTTTTTTTACAGTAAGTGAAATGTCTACAAAAAAACATAATACTCACATGCACATGTCTAAGTTTCTTTCCGTTCTATTTTACTTCATTTTTAAAGACATTTCGCGTTACCTTTAATACTGGGCAACGCCGGGTACATCTTCTAGTGTGTATATATATAATATATAGACAGAGAGAGAAAGAAAGAAAGAAAGAGAAAGAGGGAGAGTCTTAATTGTTTGTTCCCTAAATTCATAATTCAGTTTTATCAGTATTAGATTGTATATTGCTTTAAAATTACGTAATTTTACATAATATTTATATTTTATATTGAATAAAGTTCAGTTTCATTATTAATCGAATTGGGTTTCTTTTTTTAACATGTTTTAATGCTCGTTTTAAAAATGCCCTCATATAGTATCGACAGGGACAGTTTGACAAATCTTACCTATATTGCCTGCAGGCATTTTTCATATAAACAGGCTTCTACATATCCGTGGCCGTGGTCAAGTTCGTACAGTGGAAACGTCATCAGCTTTGAATGCCATAGTTTTGCTTTCGGTTTTGATTCCAGCTAATGTCACCTAAATACTTTTCTTTCCCCCCCCCCCTTTGAAATCACGACTTTATAATGATTTATACGAAATCTGAACAAATTAAAATGTTATATTTAAGCGTATTTTAGGACCGGGCAAAACTGTCCCCCTCGTTAGTAAGTTATATATATATATATATATATATATATATATATATATATATATATATATATATATATATATATATATACATATATATATATAGCATGGGTGTCCGGAGTTGCCCGGGTGTTTGGAGGTGTATGCTGAGTAAAAAAAAAAAAAAAAAAGAAAAAGGTCAATTTTTTAAACTTTGACTCCTATTATAACCCCTTAAAATTTATTGTTTGGGACTCAAATAAAGTTATTAAGTTAGATCCATGTCCAAGGAACCTTTATCTAAAATTTCAAGTGTTTAGACCCAAAATTGTCGGAGAAGTTTGGTAGAGTTATCAAAGGTCAGCCAAATTTCTGACCGAAAACCGATCACATCGATTTTCCCAAATCTTAGTACCCTGTATATCAAATTTCGAGTCTGTAGACTGAAAATTGACTGAGTTATTGCGTAGGGAAATGTACACAGACACACACGTTCACTATTATAGATAATATATATATATATATATATATATATATATATATAGAGAGAGAGAGAGAGAGAGAGAGAGAGGAGAGAGAGAGAGAGGAGAGAGAGAGCGAATAAATGACAAAAACTTTATAATCCAAAGTGCATGATGTTGGCAATTTTGTATTTTATGCCTTTACATCAATTGACTTGTACAGTTCTTGACAGTATCTGTTTCGTAGCGCAAAATCAATCACTAGGAATAAAATGCAAAATTGTCAACATCATATACTTTGGAATATAAAATTTTTGTCATTTATTATATATATTTTTCTGTATTCACATTGATCTTCTTATATAAGGATTTATAATAATAATAATATAATATATTTCTCGGTCTGTTCCTTTTTATTTCTCTATTTCGTCTGAATACTATTTCCATTAATCTCATCATATATATATATATATATATATATATATATATATATATATATATATATATATATATATATATTGCTTTAAACAAAATAGCCGCAAAACCCAAGGAGTCCCTTTCATCAAAAGACTCACCAGGAGTTAATCGTTAATCATAGG
Source organism: Euprymna scolopes (assembly GCF_053919585.1). Classification (NCBI taxonomy): domain Eukaryota; kingdom Metazoa; phylum Mollusca; class Cephalopoda; order Sepiida; family Sepiolidae; genus Euprymna; species Euprymna scolopes. Next base: position 75,602,864 of record NC_136517.1, on the reverse strand, counting down.
AAAATAAATAAATATCTCGCAAAAAAAAAAACAGACTTAATGAGGGTTACATGTAAATTTCACCGAGAGAGAAGGGAAAGGGGAAAGAGGATGGGAATACGAATAAAATAAAATATTTACAATAACATAAAATATATGTACAAGTGAGGGGAAAAGGGGAGAGTTAAGATATATCCCCAAACCAGTCTAATGATCTGACGAACTCCTTCTGTCGACAGAGAGACGGTTTGCGTAGGAGAATAGAGACTGACTTCAAAACCTACAAGTGAGTTTGAGAGTCAGCCCGATGCAAAATCCCAAAACACTTCATTTCATACACATTGGCAGACGCTGGATTTTCATGGAGGTGTTGACCAATGGCAGATTCCAAGGTGGAAGAAGGGGGTAAGAGCGACAAGGCTTACCAGATTTATTTTTACTGGAACATGTTGGTTGATTCGAGTCTGCAAATTTAAGGAGGTTCGACCTACATAGTCAGCAGCACACTGACAATTAAATTCATAAACTACATTACTTTTTGTGACGTAAGGTAAACCATCCTTAACAACTAAGGGAAATGCATAATTTACACCAAACACCAAACGTGGAGAAACAGACGAGAAGAAATTTGACACAGATTTAATGATTCGCCTATCCAAACACTGACTGGTATCCCCAATCCAAGGGACCTTTAAGTAGACAGAACACTTGGAAAAACCAAAGAACGCAGGAGAATTGTATTTTTTAACTTTATTTTTAATAATATAATCAATTAAATTCATCGGATAAACGTTTTGAATGAAGATATCTTTGATGATCTTCAATTCACGTTCCAATTTACCTGAAGAACAAATTCTAAGGGCTCTATACGCTAACGTCTTAATAAGTCTAATCTTCCTGGAAGTAGGCACAAATGAACGTCACTTCATATATAGGCCGGTAAATGTCGGCTTACAGTAGACTGTAGTAAGAAAAAAACTCTACGTTCAACTAAAACGTCAAAGAAAGGCAGAAATCATCATTCTCGTTCTCCATAATAAATAATAGCGTTGTATGGAGAGAATTGAGTTTGTTGAAAAATGTTTTAGCCTCATTTTCAGAGGCAAAAGCTGCGACCGTGTCGACGTATCTGAAATATATTGATGGCTTCGATACATTATAAAACAATGCCGACTCGTAAAATCCCACAAAAATGTCAGCTAGTGCAGGACCAAAGGGACTTCCCATCTGAACCCAGTTGATCTGACTATATATAACGTAGAATTTAGCTTCGACAACGTTGTGCTCGATTATAAAAACTGGTAATTTTGAAGTTTACAAATAAAGTCTTCTCATTTGGACTTAAACTTTATTGGTATATGAACAATTACCGAATTTGCACTTATCTGAGCATATATAAATTTCGAGTAAAAAATAATAATAATATATATATATAGTCCTGGTCAAAATCATAAGACCACTTAAGAAAGTAAGCGTTTACGCATATTATCGAATTTTTAATCAAACAAATGGTTGAAACCATTGCCAAAAGGGAAAATATGATAGAAAAAAATGAAATCTGCTACTTTCGAAACCTTAACCCTGATCTAATAATTATTTTTTTTAAAACAAACATTTTCACCTGGTCAAAATGATAAGACCACTGATAATGTATCTAACAAAAGGCAATTATAAATTACTAAAAAGGGTCTCAGTATTTAGTATAGCCTCCATTATTACGAATTACTTCAAAAATTCTCTTCGGCATGCTTGCGACTAAGTTTTTTATCAGTTGCGAAGGAATTTTATCCCATGTACTGAAAACTGAATCAAAAAGTTCCTTTATCGAATCATACTGGGTTCCATCCTTGAACACTTCTTTTGCCATCGATCCCCAAAGATTTTCAATGGGATTGAAGTCCGGAGAACATGCTGGATGATCTAACAATTCTATATTATTAGAAGAAAAGTATTCTCGTGCTTGTCGAGAAGTGTGTATCGCAGAATTGTCTTGTTGGAAAATCTAAATTCTTCCACACAGACGTTGACCTTCAGTTTTGATAGAAGCATTTTCAAGCATTGAAATGTACTTCAATGATGTTTGCCGGCCTTTCACTACTTGCAACTTTAGGGTCCCAGCTGACGAGAAAGCACCCCAGATCATTAAAGACCCTCCTCCACTATGCAGAATTGAAAAAGTCTCTTGGGTAAATTTTTATCATGCCAATAGTGTTGAAATCCATCTGGACCATCTAGATTAAACTTTTTCTCACCGGAGAAAATTACATTTTCCCACTTCTCTTCATCCCAAGTCTGGTATTTGGCGGCATATTTAAGTCGGTTAGCTTTGTGCTGTTCAAGAAGACGTGGTTTCTGTAGTCGCTTTAAATGATTGAAACCCTTCATTTTCAGATGCCTTCTGATGGTTTTAGGACTACATTCTGCTGCTGTTTGACTTTTCAATCGACTTGAGCTCATACTGGAGTTTTTTTTTTTGTTTTTTTTGTTTTTTAACTTCTTCTGATACGGCGATCCAGTGATGGGGTTATTTTTTTTTTGGTCGACCTGGGCTCTTTTTTTAACCATATTGATCTGGATTTCTTAAAAAATTTGTGATGACCGTTTTGTTACGATTCATTTCGTTTGCAATGGATCTATGGGAGAGTCCACCCCTATTAAGCTCAAAGATCCTTCCTCTCTCAAACTCTGATAATGGTTTCCCTTTTGCCATTTATAATTTAGTAAAGTGTTTTTTATCCACTAACAAGTTGCTTTTAATAACATAGAAAGTTTTTCGTATTCATTTTTTCAAAACTAGCTGATTTTATTAAAGTGGTCTTATCATTTTGACCAGGTGAAAATGTTTGTTTTTTAAAAGATAATTATTAGATCAGGGTTAAGGTTTCGAATGAAGCAGATTTCATTTTTTTCCCCGTCATATTTTCTCTTTTGGCAATGGTTTCAACCATTTGTTTGATTAAAAATGCGATAATATGCGTAAACGCTTACTTTCTTAAGTGGTCTTATGATTTTAGCCAGGACTGTATATATATATATATATATATATATATATATATATATATATATATATATATATATATATATATGATGAGATTAATGGAAATAGTATTCAGACGAAATAGAGAAATAAAAAGGAACAGACCGAGTTATGTGTGCATCAACGTTTCGTCTTTATTTCGAGATTTTCTCTGGATGAATGAAATTAAAAAAACAAAAATACCAATTGAAAAATTTCTTGTGAAAAGTGTTACGTTGTTCCATTTCAGCAACGGAAAATAAGACGTTGGAAATTCAAAATAAAGGGGAGGATGCGTTGTTAAAGAGAGGGAGATTTTTAATAACGTTATATAGCCGTTAATGTATTTTTTTTTAAATATGGCGCATATTCTTTCTGAAAAAATATGTCTATTAAAATTCAAATATAGGTGTGTAACTGAGATGAAATGAGTTTGTTTTTGTTAGGTAATTTATTGATTGAGATTATATTATTATTAATTATTATAGGAGGTGTTTCTAAGGTGTGAGAGGGTAAACTTGTTTTTGTTTTCTTAATTTCATTCATCCAGAGGAAGTCTCGAAATAAAGACGAAACCTTGATGAACACATAACTCGGTTGTACTCTTATATACATGACAAAATACTGTATTCCAAAGTTCATGATGTTGACCATCATAATTTATTCCTTTAATTCAGTTGACATTTACAATTCTTGACAGCATCTGTTTCGTAGCACAAAATCATTTCCTTAATTATTATATCAATCAGTGAATCTATTTTGCCCATAACTCATCAGAAAAAATAGCAACAATCAATCCACTAAAAAGAAATAAAGTGCGTTTTGACATGATTAAAATCCGAAAATTGGAAGAGAAGCTGTAAATACCTTATAATATGTTTCTATTACGCCATTTTGAATTTTAGAAATAAAGAACTTGTTTGTACGAATAGATAGTTCATTGACTTTATTTCTAAAATTCAAAATGGCGTAATAGAAACATATTATAAGGTATTTACGGCTTCTCTTCCAATTTTCGGATTTTAATCATGTCAAAACGCACTTTATTTCGTTTTGATGGATTGATTGTTGCTATTTCTTCTGATGAGTTAAGGGCAAAATAGATTCACTGATTGATATGATAGTTAAATGATTGATTTTACGCTACGAAACAGATACTGTCAACAATATTTTCATAACTTACTTTGTGTGTGTGTGTATATATATATATATATATATATATATATATATATATATATATATATATATAAATATATATATATATATAAATATATATATTTTTATATATATTATTAGTGTTGGGCCGATTAATCGGAATCGGAATCGGAATCGGGAATCGGAAAAATCGTAGCTTTTTGGGGTATCGGAATCGGGAAAATTTGAGTCCATTTTCCAATGACAAAACCGATTCCTTTAATTATCTATTTTATTTGATTTTCTGTTTATAAAACATCTTCTATTGCTTGTAGTAATATTGATTTTAAATTATAGTAAAACTAAAATCTCCAGATCACATCCTCACAAATGTGTTTTAACGTTTGAGAAAATACATGCATATTTAAGATGTGTTTTTACAGTAATCGGGAGAAAATAACAATTTTATAGTTAAATATTTAGAGATTTATAAAAGATCGGAATCGGTAATTGTATCGGAATCGGGAAAATATTGGAATCGTCCCAAAACTATATATATATATATATATATATATATATATATATATATATATATATATATATTATTCAAGGTGTGTGTGTTATAGAAATCGATATGTAAACATTAAATGAGTCATAAGTAAAAAGTAAGAAAATAGGTTTTTAATTAACACACACACACACATATGGGGGGGGGGGAGACAGAGATAGAGAGAGAGAGAGAGAGAGAGAGAGAGAGAGAGAGAGAGAGAGAGAGAAATTGTACTTGAATTGATATGTATTAGATAAAGAAGACATAAAGGCCACACAACGTGCAATTTTTCCATCTGTTTTATAAACTTTAAACATTAAAAAGTTTATAGATGTATATTTCTTGGTTCATTTTTATTCGCAGTGAAGAAACGAATGACGCGATGCTAAAGGCGATCATACATCATATAAGATTATAGGAATAGGAAATATAGGAAAGTATGAGTCCATGTAAATCTGCCCTTTCTGTGGGTTGTACTTATGTGTCAACATATATTTTTATATAAACTTAGATTCATTTATAAAGTTACTTGGGAGGCACCAAGCAGTGCTAAGATTGACGGAACCGATATGCTTGTACAAGAAACGGGACACAGTGCAATGAAAAAAAAAAACATCTACGGTGTGTTCGATAAATACTGGTCGATCTTTCGGCTCTTTTTTTCACCACTTATCAAGGTCAAAAGGTCAAAAGGTCAAAATGATGAAGGTTAATGAGGTGAAATGTTTATTCATCTTCACTACAAGAGGTTACACAAGGTCAGGCGAGGTCTTAAAAATTTAGCGCACAAGGTCCACAAAAATGCTTGAGCAAACCCATCGACATTCCGTGTATTGACGCCACAAATGATTAGCAATGAATTAACCCTTTTGGGAGGGTGTAGCTCCTAAAATTGAACGGAATCATTAATAAGTCCAATAACATGGAATGTTTTTGGGTCAAAATTGGATTAAGAATCCGAGGACGGTGTTCTTGTGATTAACGGCACGGACTGACGACCCGGTGGGAGGTCCAAGTTCGAATCTAGTTCGTTTCCTAACAAAAATCACTTTCACATAGGATGTTGGCAACCTTCACGTGGTCGTTTCTGTAAGTATCCGATGTCTTTTTAGAAATAATTCTGACTGGAAAAAATATCGGCGAAACCAATGCTAACAACAAAATCTTCGGATTTATATAGTATGATGAGGATGATCGTTATAAATCGATTTTAATCTGTGTAAATGATATTAATTTAATCTGTGTAAATGATATTAATTTAATCTGTGTAAATGATATTAATTTAATCTGTGTAAATGATATTAATTTAATTTGTGTAAATGGAATTTAGGAAAACTCGTCCCCGGAAAACTCGTCTCCGGAAAACTCGTACTCGGAAAACTCGACTCCGGAAAACTCGTCCCCTTTTGCTAGGTAGGAAAACTGGTCCCTTATTGAATAAATATCGATTGAAAACACATTTTATCACCGTTCTTCAAGAAGATATTGTCTTTAAAAGAGAATACACATCCCATAATATTTTTTAAAAATATTTTTACTTGTTTACTGTTTTTTTTTTATTCGTTTTCTACTTAGCTTTGAAAGTTTTTGGTCTTTTAACTTATTTTAAAGAGTTTATTTAGTTTTAAAAAAAAGTAATGTTTAAAAAAAGTAATGTTGAGTGTTACTTATGAACAAAAAATGTCCGACATAAGAGGATCACGTCTTAGGAGGATAATTGCTCAAAAATAGAAAATTAAAGAAAATATTAAGGTAGATATAGTTTTAAAACCTCCCCCTCCAAAAGAAAATAAAGTTGTATGTTTTTAGGTAATAATGCACATTCCATAATATTTTTTAAAAATTTACATGTTTATTGTTTTAAAAAAATTAAATTGATTTTTCTAAGTTTTCGTTTTCTACGTAGCTTTGTAAGTTTTTGGTGTTTAAACTTATTTTAAAGAGTTTATTTAGTTAAAAAGAAATAACAAGTAATGTCGCACTCGACATTACTTAGTAAATAATTTTTAACAAAAAAATATGTCCGAAAATTAAAGAAAATACTGAGGTAGATATAGTTTTAAAACGAGCCTCCTCACCTCCAAAAGAAAATAAATGTGTATATTTTAAGTACTGCACAAGCACAAGTGCCCCCGAAATGACTTTTAAATGATGCTAAGAATGGCTTTCGAAATAATAACGTTATTTTTTCAGCGAGGTACCAAAATTACATAAGACCGTGTTTTCTTTTTTGTTGTTTTGTAATAACACAAGAATTATTTAAACCGAATTAATTATTCTAAATAAAATAATTGCTTTCTTTGATAATACGTGTTTTCTTTCTTTATTTTTGTTTCGTAATAACACAAAAAGTGTTAAAACTAGAGTATTTTTCAATAAATATTTGGTTTCGTTTTTCGTATCTTGACTCCGTGATCAAGTTTATTTTTTTTAAGCAAGGGTTAAAAATAATTTTTAAAATTATTATGTGGTGCATAGTCTCTTTTAAAAACAATATCTCCTTCAAGAACGGTAATAAAATGTGTTTTCAATCGATATCATATTATTTCAATAAGGGACCAGTTTTCCTACCTAGGAAAAAGGGGGGGATTTTTCCGTGTACGAGTTTTCCGAGTATGAGTTTTCCGGATACGGGTTTTCCGGAGACGAGTTTTTTCGGGAAGAGTTTTCCGGGCACCGTGTAAATGATATTAATTCAATCGGTGTAAATAATATTAATTCAATCTGTGTAAATGATATTAATTCAATCTGTGTAAATGATATTAATTCAATCTGTGTAAATGATATTAATTCAATCTGTGTAAATGATATTAAAGTAAAGAGCCATACAAGTGGTGTAAAATTGATCTATTAATTTTACCCGTCTCTTGACGTGCTTTCTTCTAGTATGCGATAAATTTTTCATCTGCTAAAAGTAGTTGAGCCTTAGTCACGGGCTTTCTGGTTTCGAACTCCATTAGATTCAAATCTGCCCATAAACCGTAAAATTGCAAAATACGAGGTCGAAAAAAATACAAGGTGTTAAAATAAAGGTGTCGCCCTAAAGTAAACAACAGAACAACCTTATTTTAAAATTTTCATTGAAAAAAATCAATTCAGATAACTTGATTATGTAAGTATGCAATGTTTTCAAGAAAGAATTCAGACTGGAAAAAATATCGGCGAAACCAATGCTAACAACAAAATCTTCGCATTTATATATTATGATGAGGATGACCGTTATAAATCGATTTGAATCTGTGTAAATGATATTAATTCAATCTGTGTAAATGATATTCATTCAATCTGTGTAAATGATATTCATTTAATCTGTGTAAATGATATTCATTCAATCTGTGTAAATGATTTTAATTTAATCTTTGTAAATGATATTCATTCAATCTGTGCAAATGATTTTAATTTAATCTTTGTAAATGATATTCATTCAATCTGTGCAAATGATTTTAATTTAATTTGTGTAAATGATATTCATTCAATCTGTGCAAATGATTTTAATTTAATCTTTGTAAATGATATTCATTCAATCTGTGTAAATGATTTTAATTTAATTTGTGTAAATGATATTCATTTAATCTGTGTAAATGATATTCATTTAATCTGTGTAAATGATATTCATTTAATCTGTGTAAATGCTTTTAATCTCATTTGTGTAAATGATATTCATTTAATCTGTGTAAATGATATTAATTTAATCTGTGTCAATGATATTAATTTAATCTGTGTAAATGATATTAATTTAATCTTTGTAAATGATATTAATTTAATCTGTGTAAATGATATTAATTTAATCTGTGTAAATGATATTCATTCAATCTGTGTAAATGATATTAATTTAATTTGTGTAAATGATATTCATTTAATCTGTGTAAATGATATTCATTTAATCTGTGTAAATGATATTAATTTAATCTGTGTAAATGATATTCATTTAATCTGTGTAAATGATATTCATTTAATTTGTGTAAATGATATTAATTTAATTTGTGTAAATGATATTAATTTTATTTGTGTAAATGATATTAATTTAATCTGTGTAAATGATATTCATTCAATCTGTGTAAATGATATTAATTTAATCTGTGTAAATGATATAAATTTAATTCGTGTAAATGATATTAATTTAATTTGTGTAAATGATATTAATTTAATTTGTGTAAATGATATTCATTTATTATGTGTAAATGATTTTAATTTAATTTGTGTAAATGATATTCATTTAATCTGTGTAAATGATAGTAATTTAATTTGTGTAAATGATATTCATTTAATTTGTGTAAATGATATTAATTTAATTTGTGTAAATGATATTCATTTAATTTGTGTAAATGATATTCATTTATTATGTGTAAATGATTTTAATTTAATTTGTGTAAATGATATTCATTTAATCTGTGTAAATGATAGTAATTTAATTTGTGTAAATGATATTCATTTAATTTGTGTAAATGATATTAATTAATTTGTGTAAATGATATTCATTTAATTTGTGTAAATGATTTTAATTTAATTTGTGTAAATGATATTCATTCAATCTGTGTAAATGATATTCATTTAATTTGTGTAAATGATATTCATTTAATCTGTGTGAATGATATCAATTTAATTTGTGTGAGTGATATAAATTTAATTTGTGTAAATGATATTCATTGAATCTGTGTAAATGATATAAATTTTATCCATGTAAATGATATTAATTTAATCTGTGTAAATGATATTAAGTTAATCTGTGTCAATGATATTTATTTAATCCGTGTAATGATATTAATTTAATTTGTGTAAATTATATTTATTTAATCCGTGTAATTATATTAATTTTATCTGTGTAAATGATGTTAATTTAATCTGAGTAGATGATATATTTTCTGTGTAAATGATATTAATTTTAATTTGTGTAAATAATATAAATTTACTTTGTGTAAATAATATTAATTTAATTTGTGCTAATGATATTTATTAATTTTGTGTAAAGTATATTAATTTAATTTGTGTAAATAATATTAATTTAATTTGTGTAAATGATATTAATTTATTTTGTGTAAATGATATTAATTTATTTTGTGTAAACGATATTAATTGAATTTCTGTACATTATATAAATTTAATCTGTGCAAATTATATTAAATTCACTTGTGTAAATGATATTTACTAAATCTGTGTAATTTATATTATTTTAATCTGTGTAAATAATATTAATTTAATCTGTGTAAATGATTTTAATTTAATCTACGTAAATCATATTAATTAAGTCTGTAGTAATTATATTGATTTAATCTGCGTAAATAATACTAATTTAATTTGTGTAAATTATATTAATTTTATCTGTGTAAATGATATTATTTTTATTTGTGTAAATGATATCAGTTTAGATCGTATAAATTATGTCATTTAATCTGTGTAAATGACATTAATTTAATTTGTGTAAATGATATTAATTAAATCTGTGTAAACGATATTAACTAATTTGTGACAATAATTTTAATTTAATTTGTGTAAATAATATTAATTAAATATTTGTAAATGATATTAATTTCATTTGTGTAAAGTATATTAATTTAATCTGTGTAAATATTAATTTAATTTGTGTAAAGTATATCAATTTAATTTGTGTAAATGATATCAATGTAATTTGTGTGGGTGATATAAATTTAATTTGTGTAAATGATATCAATTTAATTTGTGTGGGTGATATAAATTTAATATGTGTAAATGATATTCATTGAATGTGTATAAATGATAATAATTTAATCTATGTAAATGATATGAATTAAATTTGTGTAAATTATATTTACTTAATCCGTGGTATGATATTAATCAAATCTCTATAAATGATATTAATTTATTCTGAGTAGATGATATATTATCTGTGTAAATGATATTCATTTAAATTTTTAATTATATAAATTGTGTCAAGTATATAAATTTAATCTGTGTAAATAATATTAATTTCATTTGTGTAAATGATTTTAATTTAATTTGTGTAAAGTATATTAATTTTATTTGTGTAAATAATATTAATTTATTGTGTAAATAATATTAATTAAATTTGTGCTAAGATATGAATTTATTTTGTGTAAATGATATAAATTTAATTTAAGTAAATTTTACAATTTGATCTGTGTAAAGTATATTAATTTAATTTGTGTAAATAATATATATTTATTTTGTTTAAGGTCTATGAATATAATTTTTGTAAAAATTATAAATTTAATTTGTGTGAACAATATTAATTGAATTTGTGTAAATTATATTAATTTAATTTGTGTAAATATTATTAATTAAATTTGTGTAAATAATATTAATTTAATTTGTGTAAAGTATATTAATTTAATTTGTGTAAACATTATTTATTTAATTTGTGTAAATAATATTAATTTAATTTTTTTAAATTCTATTAATTTAATTTGTGTAAATGATATTAATTTAATCTGTGTAAGTTATATTAATTTAATTTGTGTTGATAATATTAATGTTATCTGTGTACATTATATTGATTTAATTTTTGTAAATAATATTCGTTTTTTTCTGTGTAAATTATATTAATTTAATTTATGTAAATAATAATTATTTAATCTTTTAAAATAGTATTAATTTAATTTGTGTGAATAATATTAATTTAATTTGTGTAAAGTATATTAATTTAATTTGTTTAAATAATAATTATTTAATCTTTGAAAATAATATTAATTTAATTTGTGTACATAATATTAATTTAATTTGTTTGAATGATATAAATATAATTTATGTAAAATATATTAATTTAATTTGTGTAAATGATAATAATTTAATTTTCTTAAATGATATTAATTTAATCTGTGTAAATTATATTAATTTTATTTGCGTAAATGATATTAATGTAATGCGTCTAAATGATATTAATTTATCTGTGTAATGATATTAATTTAATTTATGTAGATTTTATTAATTTAATCTGTGTAAATTATATTTATTTAATCTATGTAAATGATATTATATTAATCTGTGTAGATGATATTAATTTTATGTTTGTAAATATTATTCTGTGTAAATGATATTAATTTAATCTGTGTAAATTATATTTATTTAATTTGTGTAAATGATATTAGTTTTTCTGTGTAAATTATATTAATTTAATTTGTGTAAATGATAATTATTTAATCTGTGTAAATGATATTAATTTAATCTGTGTAGATGTGTTACATGATAAGGGCTGTCCCCTGTTCATGTAAGTATAAAAATAGAGAGATTAGTTAAAATGAAAATAAGAGAAAGCAGAAATCGAACCCTGGACATAAGTTTTAAAGAACAATAGGTTTAAATGGAATGTCCAGTAAATTGTTAATTCGGATGAAATAAATAATAAATAAACTATTCAATTGTTAAAAGAATGTGGATAATAAAATATGGTTAAATAAATTAGATATGTAGGTTAAATTCCTTTGTGGAAACAACACAAGAAAAATAGGTTATTGGGAAATCAATGTCGGAAACGTGCAAAGTCGCGCATGTTGAAACACGTGAATTTTGCTCACGTGGCCGGGATGCATGGATTTCTCAATATAGGAGGTGGGAGTTAGTTGGTAGTGAAGAGAGTCAGAGACAGTCAGAGAGACAGTCAGAGAGACAGTCAGGGGAGACAGAGACAGGCGGACGTCTGAAGCGAGACGTCACTTCAGAAACTAAGATGTGAAACTTTGAGTTCTTAATGAGGAAATCCCGACCGGTCGTAAGAAAATAAATTATCATGTGTTTTGGATAAAGCTCATCTTTGTGTTTGTGATTTCTACAAAAAGGTAAATTGTATTGTTATTATATGTCTGTGTTATAAAATGTCATTACATACACATCTCTTTCTAAGATACAACATCATATGTAATAAGACAAGAACTCTCACCAAGACTCATATCATTACTAATAAGAACTCACGTATTATACGCGCACAAGTGGTATCGTCTAATAATAATAATAATAACTATATAACAACTCTCAATTTGGTGCCTTAACTGACCAGACCACCTCGCAAGGGTGGGTTTAAAAGAAAAAAAAGAAGAAAAAAAAGAACTTCGATTACCACGGGGAAAAAAGGACGAAAAAAAGACAAGAAAAGCACAATAAAATGTCTGGAAAAAAAAAGAAAAAAAAAAGAAAGAACAGTAAAAAAAAAAAAAATACAAATCAACACACACACAACGTAGGGTCCATTAAAACACTAGGCGAATTAGAAAAATAATTATGAAAAAAAAAGAAAAAAAAAGAAAAGCAATACACACGTACAACCTTTTCACGAAGAAAGAAAAGGAAGACATACAGACACACAGATGTAAAACTTTATATATAGAAAATAGTTAAAAAAAAATGTTTATCGTATTGGGAATTAGCTCGTTATGAACGAAGAAAAATATCACTTAATGTCAAAATTAGAAGGGAAAAACAAAGAATGACCTTATTTTGTAAATTTTTAACAGCCAGTGAGAAAACCAAAAAGAAAAAAAAAGAAATAGAACATATGATTGTAACGAGCCTTTACCACAAAGATAAACACGTCAATCACAAATATGTGTTATGAATATTTTGTGTCATTTTTAAACTGTGAACTAAATGTAACTTTTAATGAAAAACAATATGTACTGTTGATGAAAAGACAATGGTCATGTCCTGTAAAATGATTTTTTTTTCTTTTTCGCTGATTGTGCGAATTTTTTCGTATGAATTTTTTTTTTTTTGCTGACGTGGACAAAATTTTGTTGTTAGTGAGATGGGACTTTGTGATTGCTTATAGGATATTTTTGTATTTTTTAATTTATTATTTTTATGTAATTGATGTGTTGTAAAACGGTATTGGCAGAATTTTCTTGTTCTTTGACATGTATTTTTTTTTCGCAGAATGGTGAGGTGAAATCTTTGCTTGTGGGGTCTATTGAAAGAATGATTAATAAAAGAAAGAACGTGTTAATTAATTAATAATCATAATAGTAATAATAAAATAGGGAAAAAGAGAAAGAAATAAGATTTAAACAGTGTAATAAATGATTTAAAAAAAGAAAGTTTCGGAAGAGTCAAACGTTCAGTCGGTATTAATTTCAATTTTCGAAAAGTAGAATAAATGTTCTATTCGACATGAGTGACGTTTTGACCACATAAGTAAGGGAAAAAAAAGGATAAATATAGGGTTAAATAAACTATATGAAGAAATGAAAGAAAAAAGTGGGGCGTGAATGGAATTTAATTTCTGTGGCAAGCATGTTAGAATTTTGGAGAGGTGTTGAATTACATGGGTAGTTATTAATTTCATTATTCTCGGGAAATGATTCGAATTTTATTTTTTTTATCGTGATTTCTGTTGATTTCGAGTAGAATCAACATGGAGCAAGTTTGAGTACTTCATGTGTGGAAATCCGATGTTTTCCGTGAAGATATGTGTCTTCAAGGCAGGTTGCGCTTACCGACTTTGGAAAAAAAAAAGAAAGTTTTTTCTGACATAGCAGTAAACGGAATGTATTCTGTCCAGCGTGAGCGGATCTAGTTGTAATCAACTTCAGAGAGCAAATGAAATGCCCTCTGACATGGCGTAAGGGGCAGAGGGGGTGCAATGGCTGACGTGGCCATTATGTTACGAATCGCTCAAGAGAAGATGAATGAAATATGTATGCAAGTACTTAGGAAAATAAAATGTTACCCTATTGTGAATTAAAGGTACCAAAAGTGTAAAAAAAAAAAAACCATGTTGGGTGAATTTAATTGGTATTATTAAATTAAATTATTTTGGAATAGATTTGGTTGGTTTAGTTATATTTTAGGGACGTTTAGCGCGTAGTTGCATTTTTTTCATGAGAATTACAAGGCGATTAGGCTGTAGAAAGCAGTTTTTTCTGTTGTTTTATTTTTTTTATAAGCCACGGTATTGTCACAAATTAGAAAATTTGGCAGGGGAAATACTATTTTAGAGTAATGAGTACCCTGTTAAAACAATACTAGTGGTTCCAGTGAGTTGGAAGATGCCACGTAGGCCCAAGCAACGGCAATAAGTCTTGTCCAACAAAAGTCTGGCGTGCGAGGTCGCGATAATTCCTCAGGGTACGGAGCGACTGGACAGTCGGTACCAAGCCTAATCACGGGGAGATAGAAGAAAGGGAAAGATGCAGATTACGTAAGGGACAAGATAGAGCCTTATTATTTTTTTTATTTTTTTAGAGGAATGTGTGAGGGATATCTGGGTTGGAATCTTGGGACTTGCTGGGAATACGGAAAAATCACAAAGGGAAAGCTACTTAGTTAGAAATCGATGCGCAAGTAAGCTTTGGCGCATTAGTTAGGGAGTGATGATTCTGTATGTTGTCGGGTTCCAGGAACTCAAACAGGCTCCGAGTGAATCAGTGTGAAGGCGTATCTTGGCTTAGACCAACCAAGGGAGTTAGTAGAAGAGCTTTGTGAAGTCCCGAAGTAGTAGATTGAATAGAACAAAGCTCCAGTAATAGGACCACTCAGAGAAAGACGTCAGGGCATTACAGTAAAGGAAAAAAAAACTGGGACTTAGGCCTATGCTGAAAGTCGAGAACGCGAGTGGGATGGTTGGGTCGGTAGAGCATCAGACTTTTAATCTGAGGGTCTGGGGTTCGAGTCCCCATGCGATAAAGCTACCACCAACATGGAGCATCCGACGTTCTGGTCGTAATTGCGATATGCTGGCCCCATTTCGAAAAAGTGATCGAAAATGGAGTCTCCATTTGTTTGGCCAAGTGGTCCAAATAAAGAGCAGAGTCAGTGGAAAATATCCAACAATGCGACCGCCTAGACAAGATGTATATCTGCAAATTGTATCTTTGTCTAACTTGGAAGCAAGTTAATGTCGAGGAGAGACTTTCGAGAAGCAGCAGAAGGGTTGATAGTGTAGTAGAAGAGTACTGGTGCCTGATCTTTCTTGGAAAAGGGGTGAGTCCGGAAAGTGAAAAAATAAAGATGTACTTCGGACATAATTATTTTTTTTAGTTAGTTAGTTATTAAAAATGTATGGTTTGCCATACATTTTGATAAAAAAGGGGTGGAGGAATGTTAACGAGCATCTCTCCCCCCCCTCTCTCTGGCTTTCTTACTCTTTCTATTTTTTCTCTCTGTGTCTCTATAAGAGAATGGAGAAGGAGAGAGGGAGAGAGAGAGAGAGAGAGAGAGAGAGAGAGAGAGAGGTGAGTAAACGTGGAGGTAGACACGTTTACCAGAACCAAAGGTCAGCTGACCAAATTACGTATGTGTGACGTGGTTGGCTAGATATGAGAGATTTGATTTGAGCTTTGAAGAAGACGGACGTTTTCCGTGGTCTCCCCCCTCTTAACTGGGGAGGGGGGAGACGAACGCTGACGTGTGTGAAGAAGAACCACACAAGCAGATTTCACTTTACACCTGCTGCAGGACCTCTGGGGAAAGTGAAATAAAAACTATAAAACCATTTCATCGTCTTGGAGGGATAAATCTTCGTCAAACAGGTATCAAGTCTCCCTCCAGGATGAGAAATTGCCAGATGGTTCAACAGCGAGAAACAGAGGTAGGTTCAGAAATTACATGTCACACACACGATTCCCTTTATGATAATCAAACACACAACCATTTATATTAGAGACAATCACACGGAATCTTTCTTATGTTATATAGAAAACGTAAAATGTGCCCCTAAATGAAGAACTCTATATAACATATTCAAATGTAACGAAAGCTCAATTTGGTACCCCTCAAGGATAACCTCAATGAAGAACGAATATATAACATATTCAATTTGGTGCCGTGACCAGGATCGTGAACCTTTTGCATCAGCGATGCAGAAACCGAACCTGGGGTCGATACCACGAAAAAAAAGAAAAAAGAAACACAACGTTTTAAAGGGGTCCAACATAATTTAAAATAATAAATAAATAATACCACGGAAAAAGAAAAAAAATTACACGATCACAGAAATGCGAAGAAAAAAAATGAAAAAAAAAAAATTTGAACGTACACGCACACAGAGAACAAAAGATACAAGAAATATTAAAAAGAAAAAGAAGAAAAGGCCGATATGCCGTAAAAAGAAATTCGTAGTAATGGAAAAAAATAGTAAACAAGTCACCATGCGTAATTCATTGATAAATGAATTGGTCTGTTAAAAAAAAAACACACACACATACACGCGAATGTAGAGATTGTGTAATCCATTATTGTTTTGAAATTTGTACAAGTGTCATTAGAAAATATGTGTCAATATGAAATCGTTTGGACGAATTGTTGAATTAAATCTGTCAATCAAAACAGGAATTTTTCAAAGGTCGCATGTACTTTCTTAAACAGCGTTTAAATTGTTTGGAAATGCATTTTGTGTTCATAGTGAACTTTTCGGCTTTTGCGTGTTCATTTATTTTGTTTTTGAAAAAAAAAAGGGACAATTGTTTTGGACAGACTGTTGAATTGTTGTTTGTTACAGATGATTTTTTTTTGTTGTTAAAAAAGAAAAAAGTTATAACTGTTGCAAAATGTTTAAATGTATTAAGGTATTTTTTTTTTTTTAAATGTTTTTATGATGTTGAACAAATATTGTAAATTGTCTTATGTATGTAATGTTATGATTTTCACAGCAAGAATTCAAAGTTATCCGTAAATATACATTAGATTAAAATGATCTAGTAGAAAATAAGTTAAGACGTATGGTTGGCTTACAGATTCAGTTAGAATTTTAGAAGGGGGACAAGAATTAAAATTACGTAAACGGGCATTTGGAGAGTTTTTAGATGTGATAAGCCGTAAGAAAGATGTTTTGTTTTAGGATTTGGTTTTGTTGTTTTTTTTAGAGATCCTAAAAATTTTTTCTCCAAGAAAAGTGACTTGGTAGGGATTGATAAGCACAAGAAGTGCCCCTATACGAAAAAGTTGGGAACCTGGTTAATTAAGTGCTTAAAATAAGCTGGTTGCACGTAACGACTCCAAGCAAAGTAGTAAGTCTTGGCTTAGTTAATAAACAGGCGTTGGAAAGAATACGAAAATTCTTAAGGGGACCAGTAAACCGATGAGAGGTAGTCCCGAGGCAATCACATATAGCTTAATGAAGTAAGAGACAGGCAAAAATATGCCGTAAATTACGTAAGAAAGATATAACCTTGTATTTTTTTTAGAGAAGCATGAATGTGGGATATATCTGCTGGATCTTGGAAGCCCTGGTGAGAGAAAAGAAAAATCACAAAAAAATCGGGCAATTAGATAGAATTTAGGCGCAATTAAGTTGTTGGTCGCAGGAAACGTGTTAGTTAGTTAGGGGTGATATTTCTAAATCCTCGTCGAAGTTTCAAGAATCCAAGCAAGGAAATCCGAGTGAATCCGTATGAGAGAAAAAAAGGTATATCTTAAACTTCTGAAGCCAACCACAAAGATTTAAGTATATGAGCTTTGGTATGTCCCGTATGAGATAGTTATAGAATAAAAAAAAACAAAGCCATACTTGATAAGACTAACCATGCGGAAAGAGAGATCAGAACACTTTTGAGACGAAGGAAGTCGTCCATTTCGAGAAAGGTGAAAACCTCTAGGCTGCGGCATATGGGTGGCTGGAAAATAGCTGATGTGTATCATAGGTAAATATCCTACACCCAAAAAGTAAATGCCACAAAGATCAGAAAGGTTCTGATCTTATAAAAAAATAAATAATTGTGAAGTCGGCCGTGAAGGGCTGACTGAAAGAGATTTTTTTTTGTGTTTTTTTAGCCTGATCTTTCTAGCCGTGTGGTTGTGTAGATGTAAAAATAAAAAAATGTACTAAAGTTAAAAATGCATACATTTTTTTTGGTGAAATATGGAAGGGAGGGATGTTACATGATAAGGGCTGTCCCCTGTTCATGTAAGTATAAAAATAGAGAGATTAGTTAAAATGAAAATAAGAGAAAGCAGAAATCGAACCCTGGACATAAGTTTTAAAGAACAATAGGTTTAAATGGAATGTCCAGTAAATTGTTAATTCGGATGAAATAAATAATAAATAAACTATTCAATTGTTAAAAGAATGTGGATAATAAAATATGGTTAAATAAATTAGATATGTAGGTTAAATTCCTTTGTGGAAACAACACAAGAAAAATAGGTTATTGGGAAATCAATGTCGGAAACGTGCAAAGTCGCGCATGTTGAAACACGTGAATTTTGCTCACGTGGCCGGGATGCATGGATTTCTCAATATAGGAGGTGGGAGTTAGTTGGTAGTGAAGAGAGTCAGAGACAGTCAGAGAGACAGTCAGAGAGACAGTCAGGGGAGACAGAGACAGGCGGACGTCTGAAGCGAGACGTCACTTCAGAAACTAAGATGTGAAACTTTGAGTTCTTAATGAGGAAATCCCGACCGGTCGTAAGAAAATAAATTATCATGTGTTTTGGATAAAGCTCATCTTTGTGTTTGTGATTTCTACAAAAAGGTAAATTGTATTGTTATTATATGTCTGTGTTATAAAATGTCATTACATACACATCTCTCTCTAAGATACAACATCATATGTAATAAGACAAGAACTCTCACTAAGACTCATATCATTACTAATAAGAACTCACGTAACATACGCGCACAAGTGGTATCGTCTAATAATAATAATAATAACTATATAACAGATGATATTAATTTAATTTGTGTAAATGATAATTATTTAATCTGTGTAAATGATATTAATTTAATCTGTGTAGATGATATTAATTTAATTTGTGTAAATGATAATTATTTAATCTGTGTAAATGATATTAATTTAATCTGTGTAGATGATATTAATTTAATTTGTGTAAATGATAATTATTTAATCTGTGTAAATGATATTAATTTAATCTGTGTAGATGATATTAATTGAATTTGTGTAAATGATAATTATTTAATCTGTGTAAATGATATTAATTTATCTGTGTAATGATATTAATTTAATTTATGTAGATTTTATTAATTTAATCTGTGTAAATGATATTAATTTAATCTGTGTAAATGATATTAATTTAATTTATGTAGATGATATTAATTTAATCTGTGTAAATGATATTAATTTAATCTTTGTAAAGGGCCATACACATTGGTCTGTTAATTTTACTCGTCTCTTGACGGATACATTACATGCTAATGTAATATATTTTGTATCTGCTATAAAGCAATGGGTCCTTGCCATGGGCTCCCTGGTTTCGAATATCACTTGATCCAACCACGCTCATGAACCGTAAAATTGCAAAACACGAGATCGAGAAAAAATACAGGGTGGAACAATAAAGTTGTCGCCTTAAAGACAACAACAGAACGTTATTTTAAGAATTTCGTTAATAAAATCAATTCCGGTTAACTTGATTCTGTTGTAGAGAGCTGACATCTATTCAATGTAGCTGCCTTCAGCCTCAATCACCGCCTCGATAGAGGTCCCGAACTGGAAGCGTGCAGTTTTCACAAGCGCCGGCGGGAGTTTAGCGAATATTCGGCAGTTGACGGCGATCAGGCTAGTTTTGGTGTTGTGAGAGGTCATGTTGGTGATGAACTTGGCCTATGACCAAACGAAGTAGTCTAACATGTATAGTTAGGGGGAGGAGGACCAGTTAGAGAAAGGGTACAAAGTCGTAACACTCCTTTTAAAGCCAAGCCTGGGTCTGTTTGGAATTGTGGGGCGGCGCCGAGTCCTGCTGCCCCACCCAGGGTCTGCCAGCGGCCATCTGATTGCACTAGGGAGTCACCACACTCTTCAGCACATACAGGAACACTTTGGTGTTGACTTTAGTGCCGAGGTTGAGGATGTGAGGTGGCATGATGTGGCCCTCACTTAAACCACACGAAAGGCCATAACTCTGGCCGGAAACTTTGTTTTCATCACCCTAGACACGTCCCTATTATTTGTGGCAATTGAGCGATGCATTTGGAGGGTGCTGGCAATGGTCCTGTTGCCATAACTTGGATTAGTAGAGAGCGTGATTTGTACAGTGGCGCATCTTCGATTTCGCTCGTTTGTGTCACTTTCAGACATTATAGGAGGTTCTTATCGCTCTTGGGATTTGGCTAACTAGTAGATGGTTTGCAACAACAACAACAACAAAAAAAAGAAAACTGGTTTCCATCAAACGGAAATGGAATGATATCGTCGTTTCTAGGGCGACAATTTTATCGTTCCACCCTATAAATCGGTTAACCAAAGCCAATTACAATATTCCGACTTCCTGCCGTTGAAAGCTTTTTCACTGTTTAAATTTTATGCCCGTTGATTTGACATTTAACTTAATTTCCCTCAATTCTTGTGTTGATTTCTGGCAGCCTGGAGCTGACTTTGTGATTGGGTTCGAATCACCCGACTGGCAGTAATTATCACTTTATACACCTATGATTGTTTAAGCATGGAACACTAAAGTCTGTAAGTATAAATATATTTTTTTAATTTATATTTTTTAATATATATATTTAGCAAATAATAGTCAAGTTGCAGACAGTTGAAAAACACCTACCTTCCTCCCCATTTTATATTCGTCTTTCACTTAGTTGATTCTCTATTTCCAATCATATAACATGCTGTTTAATGATTTTAATCGTTTTTATCTATACAAACATTATTTGGCTACATATTTGCAAAACATGTTTCGGTCGCAGCCTTAGTAAGATCATTTCAAGCCGAACTCTTTTATTTACTGTTTTATTTAATGGAGATTTCCATTACACGAACTTATAAAGAAAAGCTGAGAGTTTTCTCTCGACACTAAAGCCAACAGAGAATAGGCCATTGGTAAGTATTCTAACATTAAGTAACCAAAGGCACCTTCATTATAATTAATGAAATCAGTGTCACCTCCTTAAAAAATAAATCATGCGTGTTTAGATGCTTAGTTTTAAGAAAAAGTCTCCAAACTTAGTTTTCTTTCTCTTTTTTCTATTCTTTTTTTTTCTACTTCTTTCTATTTGTTTTTCATTTTCATTAAATGACTGGCCTCGAGTAAGTATTGTCATCTGATGATGTTTTTTTAAGGACTGAAACAGTAAATTTATTGTAGCGACTTATGGTAATTGAATAAAATAATATATATATTTGTCTCCTTTTTGAAAATTAAATATGTTTTTA
Source organism: Euprymna scolopes (assembly GCF_053919585.1). NCBI lineage: Eukaryota > Metazoa > Mollusca > Cephalopoda > Sepiida > Sepiolidae > Euprymna > Euprymna scolopes. Next base: position 75,581,149 of record NC_136517.1, on the reverse strand, counting down.
ACTCTTGTTAAAGTGTTTTTTTACAAGTTTTATTAATTCTTTGTTCTTATATATATATATATATATATATATATATATATATATATATATATATATATATATATATATATATATGCGGGCAGTGAATCAACAATGTTTTGACATTGTCCAAATACCGAAGCTCAATTTGTTTATGCAAAGAGCACCACTTAATACGCTAATGGTAATTTGTATATCACTTCCCAATAAGCTCAACCCAATATTGCAGCATTAAGAATTGATTATATAATGTTATAAATTGAATTTTTTAAACATTATTTATGCTGCAATATTTTAAGTTATATATTGATTCTATTTTTTTTACTAGAATAGCTTGCCCTTTTCTTTTCTAGTTTTAACAACCAGTCCTTTACTTTTCCAGGTTTAAGCTTAACCATATTACTTTCATGCTCGTACTTTTCTATTGTAATCCATGATTTTTCCAGGCCTCCAATAAATTCACTTGTTCGTTGTTCAATTTCAGTCTTATTTTTTGCCCCCATAAGCACATATGTAGTAACAATGTACAGCACTCGTCTGCTTTCAATAAAATTCCCAATTATCTCCCTTTCCTGACTTCATTCTCTCTGTTTCACTTGTTGCTTCTCTTTTCGAGGCAGCGGTGAATTAGTAGGAACACTAGTCGCTGAAGCGACGTGGTTGCTATGGAAAGCAGTCATAAAAAACGTCGCTCACCTTTTTACATATTTTTATGATTTTGAACACCAGAAAATTTATTATTTTTGTTTTACTGAATGAAAATTGAATTTCTTTTCACAATATAGCTAAGAAGGTGATCTATAAACTGTAATAATTGCTTGAAATTTGGTCGAAAAATGAATGAGCGGTGAAGCTTTAAGGCAGTTCTAAATGACTAAAACTGCCGCGTTTGAATGATATATGCAAACTAGTGTTTCTTTACAATATTTCACTAAATATACGTCACAACAAAATGAAAATTATATCATCAAACGACTCCTTTAGGGTTAGTTATTTCCAAAATTTTTATTTGAATTCATTCGATATTCACGAAGTTATGACATTTTATTCTTTATCGAAGAATTTCTACTGTCCATCACTTTATTGCAGGTCTCTTAAAATGTTCTTTTAGGGGAAAAAATACAATGTCTTATCCTGCGAACTTTACTTTTTATTATATTTTTCTGTCAAAGAATAATAAACAAAAGTATATCTTAGGTATAAGCCTCATATAAATTAATTATTTTTCGACATATTGACCATTTTTTAAAATAACTTAAAACAACCTTTTGTCCCCCGAGGAAGTCAATTCTTTGATCTTAAAAGGAGTTATGGCTCTAGCAACATCAACTATATTTCTCCACAAGACATAATTTGCAGTAAATTGCTCTCCCCTCTCATGAACTACTCTTTTAAATATTGACCAGAGATATTCAATGGGGTTAAGGTCTGGAGAACACGGTGGTCAGGTTATGAGAGTTTCCCCAACGAATTCCATAGACTCAAGGAAGGATACAGTCGCCTCAAGCAAATGGGATGGTACATTGTCATGCATGTAAATCATCTGAAAGCGACGTGACAATGGTAGGTCGTCTCGTCATGTTAACAAATGCTTATCTAAAAAGGCCGTGAACGCATTGCTGGTAAGCTTTACACCCTCTGGCGCTCGTAATGGTTCAACCAACTTATCCCCAATGATTCCCGGACAAAACATGATGCCTCCACCTCCTTGTAGGCGATGAACTCTGTAACGAGTGTAGTCCCGTTCGGGTTTCAAACTTTGGACCGGGCTGTCAAGAGTAGCATGGGCCTCATCCCTAAATACGACCTGTAGGAAACCCATTTTTATGTAATTCTGTGTCCAAGTCATTCGTTTTCTCCTATTTTATTTGCTCACTGAAGGCATTTGATGTTCCTTGCAATCTCATTCAACACATTGTATCGGGCATGTTTGGATCTTGGAGCGATTCCATCTTTTGCAAAAACGAAAGCACTGGTGCTGTTGGCGTTTCGGTTGACTTCCCTACGAATTTTCCGAATATCATGATCTAAAAGATTTCTCCTGATGCCCCTATTTTTCTGGATTTGTTGTTCGGATTGTTCAAGAAAGCAGCCAAGGTTTCTGGATCTCATTTCAGCTCCGTGGCTAAATTTTTGATGAACAATCCTTCTGCGAGTCCAGCAACTATCCTTTGCTTTTCGATAACTTTTATTTGCCTGATTTTTTGGCATTGTAAGAGATCTGCAATAAAGCGATGGACAGAAAAATTTCTTTAATAATAAATAAAATTCCATAATTTAGTGAATATTGAATGAATTTAAATAAAATTTTTGGAAATAACTACGCTTAAAGCAACCCTTTGCATATTTTCTTTTTTTTTTTTTTGACGTATATTTAATGAAATATTGATATTTTACTAATCTGTAATAAAGCGATTGACACAGTTTATATATATATATATATATATATATATATATATATATATATATATATATATATATATAAAGAGAGAGAGAGAGACAGAGAGAAAGAGTAAGAGAAAGAGAGAGAGACAGAGACAGAAAGAGGTCGCCCGGACGGTCTACGGAGTTTTTTTTTTTAAAGTAAACTGACAAAAAATTACAAAAATTAAATCGTGAACAAAAAACTTATATTATTTATTATGCATTTAAATGTTCAAAACAATGAATGCAACAAAATATTTTTTTATTCTTATTCCATGGAGTTTCAAAACTTTAGGCTTCTCCCATTAAAGGAAATTACTAGCAAAATGAAAGTAAAGAATTACTAATTAGTATGACAATAGAAAACTTTAAAAAGATGTTAGTAAAATTGTTGTTGATGTGGTTTAAAATAGTAGATGAAATGAAGTCCGATGGCAGAATCCAAAAAATGAAATAGTTGATTAAATAAATAAAAAGTGAATCATGATAAATAACTAGACTAGCAAAAGTTATAGTCCGTTGATTCATGCTAAATCGATGTTTAGATATTGTTCAATTTCTGCTCATTTTTACATTAAGTAATTTCCCCCACTCTATATCTGTGCCTAAATCAAAACGCGGATTCCATGAACAAAGCTTCTTTCTTAGAACTGCACGCCTGTGGAACTCTGTTTCGTCTGCCTGCTTCCCACCGGACTACAACTTGGATGTGTTCAAGTCCAACGTTAACAAATTCCTAATGAACCGCCCCCTTAAGTAAACACTTCATCAAATCTCCACACTAACGTAATGTACTTGCAATAGCCCTTATCCCTGAGTGACTTCCGGGCCTTGATAAGTGGTGATCACTGTGTAAAAAAAAAAAAAAAAAAAAGTATTTATCTCTCTTAATCCGTAATGATGCCTTACTATGCACCGAACGGATACCATAATACTTAGTTCGCTGCACCTTATAATAAAGGTTCATACAAAATTCAGCTAGATCGGATGCGTAATTTCTGAGAAAACTTCTAGAGTAAATGTGATAGTGTTGTGACTAATCCCTATTAATCCTTAACTGTGCATCGAACGGATACTAAAAATTTCAGCCAGATTGGCCCAGTAGTTTCTGAGAAAAATTGAATGAACAGACAGGTAGACATACAAAGAGAAATATATATATATATATATATATATATATATATATATATATATATATATGTTTAACTGGACATAACCACTTATCAAGGCCAGAGACCACTCGAGGATAAGGATTAAGAGTGTACAATAGTCAATTCGACAATATAGAAATCGTTAATAATGGAAATTCGGTAAATTTGTTAACTTAAGTGGAACGGCTAATCAAGAACTTGTTTACGTTGGACTTGAAGACAACTATATTGTAGTCAGCTGGAAAGCAAGAAATCGGAACACAATTCCACAGGCGTGCAGTTCTAAGAAAGAAGCTTTGTTCATGGAATCTACGTTTAGGTTTAGGCACAGCTAAAGAGTGGAGGGGAATTATTGATAGTGTTTTCAGCTAGACGAGTGTTTCTTGTGAAAGTTTGGCGAGGGGGGACTTTAGATTGAAGCTCAGTCGAGCACTTGCATGAAAATAAAGATAAAGCAGAGACAAATTCGCAACATCTCTTCTGTGAGATAGAGGTTTCGGGGAAGAGAAAAGGACATCTCCTACGAGGCTACGAAGCCTATTTTGAACTCTATCAAGGCAGGACAAGTCCTTTCTAGCAGCTCCTGGCCAGATGTGGCAACAGTACTTCATCCTTGGGCGTATCTGGCTCTTATATAGATAAATTCCATTAATTGTCCGAACTTAGAAAAACCGTAAAATAGACCACATGAACATTAGCGCCAACACGCCGAAAAATTTGTTTACGTGGGAGGTACAAAGAAGCATCACAATACATGTATATATATGTATTTCAACAAAATCAAAATATCAAGGAATAGATTGATGGTAATTGAATAAAATAGTGTATTTCATCGTTAGTTACAATTGTTTCAAGGCTATTCGGACAAATTCAAACATTATGTCGTTTGAAAATTTACACAAGAACAGTCGATCATCGTGAATAAAAAACACTTTAACAATGAACCATATGGAGTCCATTTTCCTTATGTGGAAAAACATGGGAAAATATTTTACCTGCATCTCACTTCTAAAGTTTATACATGGTGACCCCCCCCCCCAACGGGTCCCAACTCTAATTAGGACCCGTTTCTTAGTGTTTTGTCCGAATTAAATGAAACTTTGGCCATAACTCGTTTATTATATTCAAAACATCGCATCAAAACACTAGGGTATTTGGCTTTTTTTTCTCCGTTGATTGTAAAATGCTCAGAAAAACATTTGAATGTTCTTTGTTTTTTTTTTTTTGGTCACCCTATATATATATATATATATACATATATATATATATATATATATATATATATATATATAACTCACTTCCAAAGTATATATATATATATATATATATAATATATATATATAACTCACTTCCAAAGTATATATATATATGTGTGTGTGTGTGTGTGTGTGTGTGTGTGTGTGTGTGTGTGTGTGTGTGTGTGTGTGTGTGTGAAGGGTCCGAATAGAAATAATACAAAAGCCAAATAAGAACATGTAATAACAGAAAATACAGAAGTTATAATGGTTTCACAGATGATGTCCCTTGTTTTACATATTGGACAGAACGATTTTATGCCAACTTTACCCTAGTAGAAATGAATGGCTTTCGCCTTGATGAAACACCCGGTTTCAACAAACTTCCGGGACTGACTTTTACATCTGACCTGAAACGGAAGACTTACGTATTTTTATTCTCGGCTTCCTGAAGTCAAAGATTAGGCCATCCCTGTAATGATCTGGTCCCTGTTGATTGCTGCGGTGTAATGCTGTTCCTGTGCAGTTATAGGAGATCCACCCTCACAGGTTTTGCATTTTTGTCTTTGAGAAGGCGTAGGTTTATTGCTAATCCCCTAGGCGTCCTTAGCGGGAATACCGACGGCGCTTCTTAGGCACTTTTTGCAAGTCAGAGTGAGGCGTTGACTTCCTAATCCCACTTTTCGACCATGGTGTATAAGTTCTTGGAGTGGGTGAGAACTAAATACGTACTATATAAGATCTGTTGCCAAAATCACTGAAAAGATGGTGGAATCATTCGACCGCTCCATGAAGTATCCCACATCTGAGGTAGAACCCTCCTGCATTGACATGGTACAAAACCGTTTTCGAAATTTAGTGGGCGATCGGCTTTTCGCATCCTTACTCCATCTTTTTCATTGAAGAGACGTTGTTAGCCTGTCTCTGCTCTATCGATGCTTTTATAGTAGACTAGCCTGGGTGCCCGGCTTTACCCGAACGTTTGCATTGAACAAAAACAAACAAAAAAAGGTGATAGTAGGCAGGCAGGCCCGAACCCATTACGCGAAGAAGGAAAAGAAAGTGAAAGAAAATCTTATGTTTAACCGCTACTCCATGACGCGACCGGAAGTTCGGAACGTTAAAATTAGGCAAAGTCAATCCAACCGATACGGTGACTTACAAAAATGGACTCGCAAAAAATCGACCTCTCCTTGTAGAAAACTGCCCAGTTGAGGGTGAAGGAATTAATGTTTTTGGACAATTTTTCGATATTTGTCGTTCGAGACGTCGAGCTTCAAAATGATACCTATCTTTTGAAAATCTGTTGACTCTGTTGAAAGTTTTGGGCAGACATACATACATACATTTAAACAGACAGGTGAGATTTATATTATAGAAGTTCGACTGAGCTCCAATATATGGTTGAACCCCGTAAAACTTTCACAACAAATACTCGCGCAGCTAAAACAATTGCCAACAACTTTCTTCACTCTATATCTGTCCCCAAAACTAAACGAAAATTTATGAGCAGAGTTTATTTCCTAGAGTTGTCTGTCTATAGAACTCAATACACTTTTGTGCGCTTTCCGACTGACTATAACGTGGTCGTCTTCAAGTCTAATGTGAATAAATTCCTATTGAGCCGTCCATTTAGATAATTTAGATATATCAAAATTCCACCGTGTTTGATCTTATCTTACCACCTATCTAACGCTTATCCCTTATTCTTGAGTGGCCTCTGGGCCTTATTAGATGGTGACCTTTCAAGTTAAAAAAATTCATAGACACTAAGGTAGGTCCCTAAAACAGAAGTCTGAAGGAGTGTTAAGATGTATAGAAAAACAAATTTTTTTCGCTTTCGGCTGTTCATCCTTTTTTTCACGTAATGGATGCCTAACATCTGGACCAATTACAAATAACAATTCCATTGGGATATTCTATAACAAACAAAAATGGAACTAACATTCTCCTCGTTGTGACATTGATCGATGTCCAATGTAAATACTGAACACTGACTTTCGAATTAATCAAGATAACAGATGAGTTTCTTTTTAATCCTTCCCCAAGAATTAAAGCTAGTTTGGGCTTTGCTATTTAGCAAATATTAAATATGAAATATGTACCTTGTGGTTCAATTTGTTTGCGATAACTAGAGCCATGATAACAGAACATTCTTTTCGTTGTTTTGACTCTCGAGTATATATCCGACACAGACACAGTTAATCAACCGAGAACCACATCATTACATAAAAACACATAAGATATCAATAGATATATACCTTAAAATCAAAACAAGGAAAAGAATATGCTGTTGCCATAGCCCTAGTTATGACATTGAATTCGACGATTCTTTATGATAAAATTATGCAGGTGTCTTATCTAGATTTAATGAAGATATCCCCCCCCTCTCTCTCTCTCTCTCTCTCTCTCTCTCTCTCTCTCTCTCTCTCTCTCTTATATTTGTAGTCATCGACATACAGTTCTGTTTCGTGTTATCACAACTCATCAGTGCCCGCTAAACTAGCACTTCTCCCAAGCCAAGGATTGAACCTAGAAACGTCGTGTATATGTATATATATGATATCTAATTTACATAAGGAAACACGTTGCTCTCCCCCATCATTATATATAGCCCCAATCCTCCGACTCTCTCGTCAATGACCATCCCTCTTGGAGAAGCCCGCATAAATCGGGCGAAACGTTGAGTATCCAGGCCCTTCAACCTCCATTTTATTTCATATATATATATATATATATATATATATGTATAATCAGAAAATTTTGAGAAAGAGTTTACTAATCAAGGAAAAAGCAAATTCCAAAAACCAAATATAAATATAGTTATTTATATCATAATCCCAACCAAACGAAAGAGCTCAATACATTCACTGACGATAGTAGAGCTTACGATAAATAATAGTAAGAACAGATATGTACAGTATAAATTTACAAATAGTTTTTATTATTCGGCAGACAACTCCAAAACTTGTTTGCCAGGAAATCCTTAATCCGTGGAGTTCCAAAGTATGCTAATTCTTCTCATCAAAGGAAAAATATTGGCAAAATAATTCGATAGAACGCTAAAAAATTAGTATTTCTATGTATTGTTTTCCTATTTACATTCTCATATTCCTATGTGTTTAAGTGTTCTTACTATTATATATATATATATATATATATATATATATATATATATATATATATATATATATATATATATATATATGCATAATATTTGCGTAAAAAGTTCACAGGACACACAATATTGTTTCCATATATATTTATGTATACGTATATATTTTTATTTAATCTATCTATCTATCTATCTATCTGTGTGTCTGAGTGTGTACATTTCCCTACGCAATAACTCTCTCAATTTTAAGTCTACGGACTCGAAATTTTACATACAGAGTATGAGATTTGGGAAAATCTATGGGATCGGTTTTCGGCCCAAACTTTGGTGATTAAGGGGTCAAAGTTCAACGATTTGACCTTTGAGACCTCTACCAAACTACTCCGGCAATTTTGGGTCTAAACCCTTGGAATTTTAGATATAGGTTCCTTGGACATGGATCTAACTTAATAACTTGATTGGAGCCCAAAACAATAAATGTTAAGGGGTCATATTAGGAGTCAAAGTTTAAAAAATTGAACGGTTTTTTTTTTTTGCTCAACATACATCTTCAAATACCCGGGCAACGCCGGGCACCTATGCTAGTATATCTATAGAAGTGAACGTGTCTGTGTGTGTATCTGTGTGTCTGTGCGTCTGTGTGTCTGTGTGTGTACATTTTCCTACGCAATAACTGTCAATTTTCAGTGTACAGACTCGAAATTCGATATACAGTCAACTGAGATTTGGGGAAATCTATGTGATCGGTTTTCGGTCAGAAATTTGGCTGTCAAGGGGTGAAAGTTCAACGATTTTACCTTTGAGAACTCTACCAAACTCCTCCGACAATTTTGGGTCCAAACACTTGAGATTTTAGAATGTGGAATATTTGCATGAATATAATTACAGGTAATAGTTAACTAAAGATGATCATCCCAGAAGAAAAACGAAAAAACTCATAGGGAATTAATTAAAATGAATGTTTAAAAGAATATGCAAATTAGTTAGATCTTTTTCAGATGAGTTCAATTCCATTGCCCATATATAAGAAAATTGTATTTTCTTTTTAAATAAATAGAAAAGAGGGTTTTTAATATGAATATAATACACACAAAAGAAACAGGAATTTATAGGAGTATAGATAGATATAGATAGAAGATAGATAGATAGATAGAAGAAGATAGACTAGCATTTCAGCCCGGCGTTGCCCGTGTGTTTGGATGTGTCTGTTGAGAAAAAATAAAGGAAAAAAAGTGGTAGTAGGAAAGCCGGCTCGAACTCGTACAAGAAAAAGAACGGGAAAAACCTAACGTCTATGCTGTTACAGCCACCGCCAAACCGGAAGTGACTTATTTTAAAATTAAGGCTAGACAATCGACAAGAGAGGACGACTTTCAAAAATACCGGCGAAAAAAGCGACCCCCCACCACCACCACCTGTAGAAAAGTTCCCAGTTGAAGGTGAAGCTATTAATGTTTTTAGCAAAGTTTTCGATATTTGTCGTCTAAAAGGTCAGACTTTAAAACGATACTGATCTTGGAAAAAACCGTCGCCTCTGTCGAAAGTTTTAGGCAGACATGCAAATATACATACATACATTTATATATTGGTAACACAAAATTTGCGACCCAAACCGATTAAAAAGCTTGCCCTATCTCTCAATAATCTTTATGTAAAATTTCAAATTGTGTGAGTAATTTGTAAAGACCGCAGAGGTCAATTTCTTTTAAACTTTGACCCCTATTATGACGCCTTAACATTTATTGTTTTGGCCTCAAATCAAGTTATTAAGTTAGATCCATGTCCAACGAACCTATATCTAAAATTTCAAGTGTTTAGACCCAAAATTGTCGGAGTAGTTTGGTAGAGTTCTCAAAGGTCAAATCGTTAAACTTTGACCCCTTAACAACCAAATTTCTGGCCGAATACCAATCACAAAGATTTTCCCAAATCTCAGTACCCTGTATATAAAAATTTCGAGTCTGTAGACTTAAAATTGACAGAGTTATTGCGTAGGGAAATGTACACTAACACACACACACACACACACACACAGATACACAGACACATTCTCTTTTATATATATATACATATATATGTGTGTGTGCGTGTGTATATGTGTGTATATATACGTATATATATGTGTATATTATATATGTGTGTATATATGTGTATATATATGTATATATATGCATATATGTACGTATATATATGTATATATATGTGTGTATATATATATGTATATATATATGTATGCATATATATGTATGTATATGTATATATATGTATATATATATATATATGTGTATATATATGTATATATATATATATGTGTGTATGCATGTATGTATATTAGTCCTCGCGCGAAGAGCAGGACACGAAATGTTTTAAATAATAATAATAATAAAATAACAATAACAAAGACTTTCACTGGCGAGGACTACTATTGACGGTAACCAGTTATACAGTCCTTTTGAAATTTTCATCTCTATTTTTCTCGTTATGTACTGAATATTTGTTAATGAAACCTATATGAAATGTGTTCAATAAATGTTAACGGGTCATAATAGGGATGAAAGTTTTAAAACATTGACCTCTGCGGTTTCTACCAAATTACTGAGAAAATTTCTGGTCTAAACATTTGAAATTCTACATAAAGGGTATTTCAGAGATAGGGAAAGCTTTTAATCGTTTGGGTCGAAAAGTTTTAGTAAGAAATATATAAATGTATGTATGTATGTATATATGTATGTATGTATGTTTGCACGTCTGCCTAAAACTTTCGACTGAGGCGACGGATCTTTACAAAATCAGTATCGTTTTTAAGTTCGATCTTATAGACGACAAATATCATACAATTGGCTAAAAACATTAATATTTTTACCTTCAACTGGGCAGTTTTCTATGGGGGGGGGTTCGCTTTTTTGCCGATATTTTTGAAAGTCATCCTCTCCTTTCGGTTGTCTAGCCTTAATTATAACTTAAGTTACTTCCGGTTTGGCAGTGGTCGTAACAGCAAAGACGTCAGGTTGTTTCCCCGTTCTTTTCCTCCTTCACGGCACGGGTTCGAGCCTGCCTTCCTGCTACCACTTTTTTTTTTTTTTGCTCAACACACACATCCAAACACCCGCCGGGCTGAAATGCTAGTATATATATATATATATATATATATATATATATATATATATATATATATATATATATATATATATAAAGAAAAATGAGAAATAACAGTTTTATATAACATTAGTATATCATCAGAACAATAAAGAGAAGTAAAGGGGAAAATTACGAAAAAATCTCTTTAGGCCATGACATTTCGAACCTAAATTCGTGGAGAAGGGCCAGAATTATAAATAATGCAAATATCGAAAAACTGCTTTAATAACGTTCAATAAGAAATTAGAATGAAAGAATTGAACAATATGATAAAAAAATAATAAGTACAATATATAAGGGTAAATTGGAAGCGTAGTATGTGTGTAAGTAATGGTAAAACTATATATATATATATATATAGGCCACTATGAAATAATTGGGATCATTAAAGAAGAGCTACTAATAAAAGAAGAAAGAAAAAGGATAGGAAAGATGAGAAAGAGGAGAAAGAGGTAGAAACAGTAAATAAGGGATACGAAAATAAAAAGATCTGAAAGGGAAAAAAATTCGATTAGAAAAGTGTTCGAATCAAGTTAAAAAATAAACTAATCGGTCTATCCATCTATCTATCTATCTATTTAAAAAGAAAATACAATTTTCTTATATATGGGTTTTAGAATTGCATTCACTAGTAAAAGATCTAGCTAATTTGCATATTCTTTTAAACATTCATTTTAATTAATTCCCTATGAGTTTTTTTCGGTTTTCTAATGGGATAACCATCTTTAGTTAATTATTACTATGAACTTTTTCGCAAATATTAAGCAAGTATAAATAATGTAGAATATATGCATGAATATAACTATTACGTGTAATTATATTCGTGCAGATATTCTACATGATTTATACTTGCATAATATTTGCGAAAAAGTTCATAGAAAACACAAAATTGTTTCCATATATATTTATGTATACGTATATATTTTTGTTTAACAAATTTTACCTACCAAACCTTCCTAGAGTTTTTGGTCTATAGACAGGAAACTTCATATATAAGGTATTTGAATCCATGCAAAACTTTATATTTGGGTTTTAGCCCGGAAAAATCAGTGCAAAAGTGTGAAAATTAATTAAAAATTAAAAAAAAAATTAATTTGCCAGGTAATGGTCAAACGCCCACATTACTAATGCATAAAGTAGTAGCTATTAGGTTCATGTTTTAATTTTTAGCCTTGCAGTAAACGTGTTTTTATAGCTCAGTCATTGACGGCACAGTCAAAATAAATCGTGAGCTGAACGTTTTGGTTTCGATTCTCGGTGGTGGCGCATGAGTCTTTTATACTTTTTAAATCATTACTATATATTGTACCCAATCTATCTATCTATCTATCTATCTATCTATCTATAAAAATGAAAATGCCTGTCTTTTCTCTATGGTACTTAAGAAAGACTATCATACAGAAAGACATTACTTTACATATTCACACTTTTTAATATATACATATGCACATAACCTTATGAACAGTAGATAGGGCTCGAGCAAAGCCGGGCGGAACTACTAGTCTATATATATGTACAAGGGAACGTGTCTGTGTGTCTGTGTGTCTGTCTGTGTACATTTCCCTACGCAATAACTCTGTCAATTTTAAGTCTACAGACTCGAAATTTGATATACAGAGTACTGAGTTTTGGAAAATCTTTGTGATCGGTTTTCGGCCAGAAATTTGGTTGTTAAGGGGTCAAAGTTCAACGATTTGACCTTTGAGAACTCTACCAAACTCCTCCGACAATTTTGGGTCTAAACACTTGAAATTTTAGATATAGGTTCGTTGGACATGGATCTAACTTAATAACTTGATTGGAGCCCCAAACAATAAATGTTGAGAGGTCATACAAGGGGTCAAAATTAAAAAAATTGACCGTTTTTTTGGGGGGGGGTATTTATTTATTTATTTTTTTACTCAGCATACACCTCCAAACACTCGGGCAACGTCGGGCACCCATGCTAGTATATCTATAAAAGCGAAAGTGTCTGTGTGTCTGTCTGTATCTGTGTGTCTGTGTGTACATTTCCCTACGTAATAACTCTGTCAATATTAAGTCTACAGACTCGAAATTCGATATACAGGATACTGAAATTTAGGAAAATCTTTGTGATCGGTTTTCGGTCAGAAATTTGGCTGTTAAGGGGTGAAAGTTCAACGATTTGACCTTTGAGAACTCTACCAAAGTCCTCCGACAATTTTGTGTCTAAACACTTGAAATTGTAGATATAGGTTCCTTGGACATGGATCTAGCTTAATAACTTTATTTGAGCCCAAAACAATAAATGTTAAGGCGTCATAATAGTGGTCAAAGTTTAAAAAAATTGACCTCTGCGGTCTCTACAAATTTCTGGTCCAAACATTTGAAATTTTACATAAAGATTATTTAGAGATAGCGCCAGCTTTTTAATCTGTTTATGTCGAAAAATTGAGCTACCAATATATACATGTATGTGTGTATGTTTGCATGCCTGCCTAAAACTTTCGACAGAGGCGACGAATTTTCATAAGATCAGTATCGTTTTCAAGCTCGACCCATCAGACGACTAATACAGAAAAGTTGGCTAAAAACATTAATTTGTTCACCCTCAACTGGGCACTTTTTGACAGGGATGGGTCGCTTTTTTCGCCGATATTTTCGAAAGTCATCCCTTCTTTTCGATTTTCTAGCCTTAATTTAAACCTACGTCACTTCCGGTTTGGCGTTGTTTGTAACAGCAAAGACTTCACGTTTTTCCCCATTTTTTCCTCCTCCGTGGTACGAGTTTGAGCCTGCCTCCCTACTACCATTTTTTTTTGTTTTTTGTTTTGCTCAGCACACACCGGGCTGAAATGCTAGTATAAATTAAAATAAAATATATTTATACAAGTTTCTGTCGGATTCTCTCTCTTTCTTTCTTTCTTTCTCTCTCTCTCTCTCTCTCTCTCTCTCTCTCTCTCTCTCTCTGTCTCTCTCTCTTTCTTTCTCTTATTTTGTATTACCGTAAATTGTAAACTGTTTTTAGTTTAGTTTCGTATATGCAAACCTGTGTAATAGTATATCGTTATTGATGTTTACTAATTATTAATAGAGCATGTTGGCAGAATATTACTAAATTAATAGAACATGTTAGTACGAATAGTTGTGTTAAGTTACTTCATTTCTAAAATTCAAAATGGCGTAATGGAAACATATTATAAGGTATTTACAGCTTCTCTTCCAATTTTCGGATTTTTAATCATGTCAAAACGCATTTTATTTCCTTTTGATGAATTAAATGTTGCTATTTCTTCTGATCAGTTAAGAGCAAAATAGATTCACTAGTTGGTATAATAATTAAGTGATTGATTTTGCGCTACAAAAAAGAATTGTAAATGTCAACTGAATGAAAGGAATAAATTATAAGATGGTCACCACCGTGAACTTTGTCATTCATTCACTTTATGTGTGTGTATGTGTGTGCTATAGAAATCTGCATGTTAACTGTTAGAACAATCAAATAAGTTCCACCAAGTGTTACATTCTTTTCACAGAATCTAAAGTAACCAGTGAAATTTTTATTAGATTCCATTTGAGTTCACATGCAGCCATTATCGGTCAAATTCATAAAATAACTGAAATATATTAGAACCTCAAGAAACAATATTTATTTTGGAATATATTTTAATTCGTTTTATAAAAGAAAATACCTTAAAACAAGAGTTTTAACATTTAAATTGAATTATTTTTATTGGCATTTTTAAGATTTCAAATAATTAAATAAATAAATGAATTATCCAGTAATAATTTTTTCAAAATATCATTTTTACTTCTTGATTTCATCATGCAAATGTTATTTTAAAGTTGTCTTTTATTTTTATTTATTATTATTATTATCATTATTATTATTATTATTATTATTATTATTATTATTATTATTATTAAATAATAATAATAATAATAATAATAATAATAATAATAATAATAATAATGTTGTTGTTCACTAGGCTTCTCACACAGGCAATCATCAAAGATCTCCATTTGAGAACAACCTGTGTGTTCCTTAGAGTCTGTGTGACAACAATTCTCCCCCAGAATTCCAGTACTCTCCAAACTCTTTCGATAACTTTTACAAGTATATATGTGTTATCGCAACAACCGTTTACCATTGATTTCTCGTTTGCCGCGACTATTGGTCTGCACTATAATTTGGGTGGAAATAAGCCACTTAAGGTGCCAGTCTTTTTCACACTCATCCAGTGAAAGTCTGGTTAGTGCGTTCTCTCCTAAGTTTTTCCATCCTCCTCGACCTTTCGACTATTTGGTGTGCGCTAACTCCAAAGTGTTTTTTTTTAATGTTATATATTTATTATTATTATTATTATTATTATTATTAATAATAATAATAATAATAATAATAATAATAATAATAATAATAATAATAATAATAATAATGAGAACTAGGAATAATTCCGAAAAACTTCGAAAAAAGAATGGCAGAAATTGGAATCAGAGGAATAACTGCAAAAATACAACGCCTAACGATAAAGAAAACGGCTGAAATATTAAAGAAAACACTAGAATGTAGGGAATAACACAAGACAATATAACAAAGAAGCGTTACAGGGAATGAAGAACGCCGAAGCTGCATATCAACAAGTTCTACACCACCATCATGCATCCCCCCATTGTCTCATCATCGCCCCCCCATAGAAAAGTTATACCAAAGAGCCGAGAAGGGTCAAGGAGGATGGAAAGACCGAGGAGAGAGCGCTGACCAGACCTCCGCTGGACAAGCGCGAAGAGAACTGGGATCGTCGGGAGGCTTAGTGCCACTCAAATTCCAGTATAGACCAATGGCCACTGCCAGCGAGAAATCAATAGTACGAGGCTGTTGCGATGACGCAGATTTATTTGCAAATGCTATCGAAGGAGGTGGAGAGAGCTGGACGTCTGGGGAGACTTGTTGTCACTCAGCTTCAAGAGAACACCACAGGTCTCCAAACCGATCGTTTGTTGACTTGTGTGAAAGCTTCATGTGAGCCAATAATAATAATAATAATAATAATAATAATAATAATAATAATAATAATAATAATAATAATAATAATAAATAAGCAAATAAATAAATATAATGCAAGTGTGCTTTAAGAGTCGATAATTGGATTTTTATTATTCCTGTGATATTCATAAACGACTTCCCTGAGAATGCTCTATAATAGAAATGAGGGGAAAACTAAACACATATCCAATGCAATGGCAGAAACCCTAGAAAATAATCTTCAGTCTATAGTGAAATGGAACCGTACATGGATGATAATATCTAATGCTATTAAAAGTAACCTTTTTTTATTTTATTTTATCAACTACAAACACAATCACAACCACCGACTACTATGCCAAACAATACCCTAGCTGAGAGACTGTTGCTCAAACTTCTCGACCTAAAACTCACGGGCAACATGAATTGAAACAATTCTATTGAGGACATTACTAAGCTAACGTGCTAGAAAATTATTCACATCAGAGAGTATCCTATATCTTTACAAAGCCACAATTCGCCAATGCATGGAGTATTGTTGCCACATCTGGACTGACGCATCTACCACTAATATCTCACTCTTAGACATGATAAAAAGCGTCTCAAATCTAATAGGTCCCGCACTATCGGCTAAACTTAAACTTCTGTCCCATCACCGCAATGTTGTACCCCTGCTTTACATTTACTTTAATGGAATGTTCTCTGATGAATTCATAGCACTTGTGCTCCCTCGACGTATATACTCCTATCTAATCCAACAAACAGCAAAATCTCACTCCTTCGCTGCAGATGTCCCTTTTAGTCTACTCGTTCTTCCTTTGCACTGCTAGACTTTGGAATTTCTTCACTGTTTCCTGTTCCCCTGACTGTACTAAAATGCAGAAGTTTAAATGTAATGTGAACAGACATCTCGCTGCTTAACTCCCCACTATCATTCTTTTAGACACGGTCCAAATGGCAATATGTCTTGTTTGAGCAAACAAAAATCAGCAAGACAGAACTTATAAATATGATTACATTTGGAAATATTTTCCCAAAATATCTTCCGAGTAGCAATATATCCCCAGACGAGCAACGCCGAGCGAATACGAATAATTGTCGTATAAAAGACAGCAAAACATACAAAAAAAAACATGTAAATGATTGCTGTTAAGTGAATACGTCAACCTTTAATGCAAGATGGCGGAAGCCGACACACACACAAGGGCGGTAAAATATCAAAGTGTTTTAAAAAAAACAAACAGAAGTAAATAATGAAAAAGAAAACGGAATGAAAAGAAAAAAGGGAAACGACAGTCTGAGAATTTTCAAAGGCAGGCGACTTCAGATTGGCTGCTGATATACACAACACTTGAATATTGCGCAAGATAAAAATGGTCGCCGCCATGATGGAGGGTGAAAATGAAACCTAAATGTTTCGAGTGAGAATCAAAGAAATTGCGATGGAGTCGAAAGGAAAAAAGAAATCAAGAAATTATTATGGAGCCAGAAGAAACAAGAAATCTAGAAATTGCGATGTAGTCGAAAGAATAAAAAAAAAATTTTTAATGGTGTCAAACGAAAAAAAAAGAACTCAAGAAATTGTGATGTAGTCGAAAAAAGAAATCTAGCAATTGCGATAGTTCAGAAGAAAGACAACTCTAGAAATTGTGATGGCGGTGAAATGAGAAAAGAAATTTAGAAATTGTCATGACATCAAAAGAAACGTGGAAAATGCAATGGGGTTAAGAATAAAATTCTAGAAATTGTTATGGAGTAGAAAAAAAAAGAGTTCTAAAAACGTACTGAAGTCGAAATAAAACCAGGAATCTTGAAATTGCGGTTGGATCGAAAACAAAAGAATTCTAGAAATTACGATGAAGTCGAAATAAAAAAAAAAAAACTCTAGAAACCTTAATAGAATCAAAAAGGAAAAGAATGAATCAAGAAATTAAAAATATCAACCGTGAATAACCAATCTTAAACATTGAGCACGTAGTACAATGGGGAAAGGAGTGGCTGGTTACTTTTAATGCATCTAAAACCAAGCTTCTCTCTTTACATCATCAACATTCTAATTCACATTTGTCATCAATTGAAATGAATGGCTCTCGTCTTCAGGAGGCCTCAAGTTTTGACAAGCTTCTGGGCTTGACCATTACTCCTAATCTTAAATGGAACACGTATATCAAATCTGTTGCCAAGGCCGCTGGAAAAATGGTGGGATCTTTCTATCGATCCAGTAGATATCTCACTGCTGATGCTATTCTCTACCTATATAAGAGCCAGGTACGTCCAAGGATGGAATACTGTTGCCACATCTGGGCAGGAGCTGATAGAAAGGACTTGTCCTGCCTTGATAGAGTTCAAAATAGACTTCGTAGCCTCGTAGGAGATGTCCTTTTCTCCTCCTTGCAACCTCTATCTCACAGAAGAGATGTTGCGAGTTTGTCTCTGATGTATCGTTATTTTCATGGAAAGTGTTCAACTGAGCTTCAATCTATGGTCCCCCCTCGCCAAACTTTCACAAGAAACACTCGTCTAGCTGTAAACACTATCAATAATTTCCCCCACTCTTTATCTGTGCCTAAACGTAAACGTAGATTCCATGAACAAAGCTTCTTTCTTAGAACTGCACGCCTATGGAATTGTCTTCCGTTTTCCTGCTTTCCGGCTGACTACAATATGGTTGTGTTCAAGTCTAAAGTAAATAAGTTCTTGATGAGCCGTTCCATATAAGTTATTAAATTTACCAAATTTTCATTACTAATGATTACTATATTGACCAATTTCTACTGTACACTCTTTAACCCTTATCCTTGAGTGGCCTCTGGGCCTTGATAATGTGGTGATACCTTTGTAAAAAAAAAAAATAAAAATAACAAAGCAAACCTAAGAAAAGAAGAAAAAAAAGAACTGAAATTGCGATGCTCTTTAAAAGAAAATTTAGAATTAGCGATTGAGTAAACGAGACATTACGATGGAATCGAAAGTAAAAATAAATCTTTGGAAATTTTGATTGAGTGAATAGAAAAAAAAGGAATCTTGAATTTCTGATGCAGTCGAAAGTAAAAATAAATCTAGAAATTAAGAATTTAAGCATGAAAAATCAAACTTAATCATATTAGACCAAACCTAAGTGTGACAGACCAAATGTAAGTGCGACTGATGGATGGACGGACGGACGGAGCCTCTAAGAGATGTTTGAACATAAGATCCTTCTATCTTCCTCAAGCCGAACACGTGCAAATAAGAAAACATAACAGATAAATATGGCGATTTATTGGTCAGTGTGGTCTTGTTGTTCCATTAAAAACTTACCCGCAAACGGTGTTTATTCTGAAAGCTGTTTTTAACATCGGAGGGATGGAGGTGTTTATTCCGAAAGTTGTTCTTAACATGAGAAGGTTGGGGGTAATACCCTTAAAAAGCAACTCTTTGCAGGTAAGTCTCCAGTGGGACAACCAGGTTACATTGACCAATTTATTTATTTATTTATTTATTTTGCGTTGTATCGTAGCTAAAAATAAAAAAGGTCAAAAATATTTACCACGTTAAAACGTAGCAAAATAGATCACGGATAGATTCACGTTCAGCAGATGCATTTCGGTCTATTTTCTTTTGCCATTGCACGCCCCCTCACTCGCGGAATGATTAATACGTAGTTTTTGTCGGAACAGACTGGCATGCTCTCACTCGCGTAGTGATACGCTGAGCGATAAAAATATTCTAAACATAGGCGGTTATTTCCGCTTCCGCCCTAGTTGTATATCTGGCCCTGTCGGTGGGGCATTAGAATACGCCGACTGCACCCCTGCAGAGGGTAAAAGTCCCTCAATGGGGGTTCTGGATATGACCTTAAACTATATCCAGTGGTGAGGCCCCAGCTTGTGGGCTTTGGGAGTGTGGAGCCACCCTTTAATTACCATTGATCCCAGGTCCACTCTGACCCGGAGTGGTAGTACCTGTTAGGGTCCCAACGATGGGTTAAATAGAAACCGACGTGAAAACAACAAATATATTCTATTAAAAAAAATTTTCTTCAAAATCTTTGGATTCGGCATTAAATAACCCGAAAAGGGTTGATATGCCGTAAAACAAAAACAACCAACCAACCTAGTTGTATATCTCTCTTCTCGCTTTTCGCCGCAACCTACGTAAATAGAAGGCCGTTCTACCAAGGTCACGTGACCTAAAGACGTCGTAGAATAAAGTATAATGGCCACGGTTAGGTGATAGGCAAAGATTAAGCAATCATTTTCTGTTTCAGTTCTCAAAGAAATTATTGGGGGATTTATAAAACTGTTTCAAATGTGAGTATATCTAGCGATAACGCATATTAACCTACTCAAGCCATTGCTTGGTGTCTACGTCATGACACCTCGTAGAGCTGTATTATAAAAAGAAATTGTAAAAAAAGCTCATTAATTTTTTTTATTTTAAACGGATGCATCTATAAATTAATAATTAATTTAAAAAAAAATAAAACTTAAAAAAAATAAAACTTGACAATATTTTCCCCACACAAAAAATACTCCCTTTTAATTGCACGTACATAAATGTAAAAAAAATAAATCTTTATCTTACAGAAAAGAAAATACAGCCACTTTTAGGCCAGTTTTATAAATCGTTCCGGAATTTATTTGAGATTTGAAACAGTCGTAATTGCCGTCTATCACCTAATCCCGGTCATTGTACTTTATTCTATGACGTCAGCAGGTCGCGTGACTTTAGTGAAACAGGCTTCTATTTACGTAGGCCACGCCCTAGCAATTGTTAGATATTGGTACTATGTAACGAACACCGTCGCACGAAAAGAAAAGAAAACCTTTTATGACAACAAAGGGAGGATTTATTTAATTACCTATACCTTTCGGTATATGGATCTCTCTCTCTCTCTCTCTCTCTCTCTCTCTCTCTCTCTCTCTCTCTCTCTCTTTATCTATTATACCTCTGTCTTCTATTATACCCCTGTCTGCGAGACATCCAAGCATCGATTACTTTCATTCGAAGATAACTGCTGATGAACATTCTGGGGCTCCAATAACGTTCTATGCTTCCTTTCGACACTTTCCAACTTTCCTCCATCTACACAAAATAGTGTAGCTAATTAAAAAATACTTCGTTATCAGAAAGGTTTTCTTTTTCCTTTCGTTTTTATCGCATACAACCGATATATAAAAGTGCGTCTCGTATCTATAAATGGTGACCCCGACGTGATTCCCAACAGATGATGAAGTATTTCTTCAGCGAATAAGTGAAATTAATGAACTCTGCAAGTTGAATGATCAGTGTGATGCCAAATCGACTTGCAAAATATGAGAAAATTTAGGTTTATAGAAGGCAATACAATGCAGAAGTGTAAGAGATATATACAATCCCTCTATCCAGCGCGGCCGCAACCGAGATTGAACTCACTACTCGAGTTTTGTAGTGTAATTCAAATCTTGTCGGTAGCTGAATACTTGACACTTCACCAGCGCTATCAAGGGTATGTTTATCGTAACACCATCACTAGAGTCCCATCTACCTTTGAGAGAAGGATAGACCGCGCCAATTTCTCAACCTGGTATTTTACCTCGCGGTACATACAGCGCCTCGCCTTCCCAAATAGTCACCCATCTCGTACTGGCCAGACTCAACGTTGCTTAACTTCAGTGATCTGGCGAGAACCGGTGTGTTAACGTGAATTGTGCCGTAGATAGATACAAACTGACCCAAATTAAGACAGTAGCTGCACCTTTATTCATTCCATATATGTATGTATGTATTCATGTATTCGTTCGTACGTATGTCTTTACGTATGTACGTACGTACATACGTATGTATGTATATTTGTATGTAAATATATATGTATGTATGTACATATATATATATATATATATATATATATATATATATTATAATAATGAAAATAGTATTCCGACAAAATAGAGAAATAAACGGGAACAAACTGAGTTATGTGTTCATCAACGCTTCGTCAATATTTCGAGACTTCTTCTGGATGAATTGGATTAAGAAAATCACCAGTACAAATATTTGAAAATGTTTCATGTGCAAAGTGTGACGCTGCTCTATTTCAGAAACGGAAAAAAGACGTTGCAAATTCAAAAAAGGAGGAGAGCTGGCGTTGTTAAAGAGAGGAAGATTTTTAATAACGTCATATAGTCGTTAATATACTTTTAAAAGACATGAACGCAGTTAATATTTTTTTATGGAAAAAATATGTCCGTTAAAATTCAAATATAGGTGTTTAACAGAAATGAAATGAGTGTGTTTTTGTTATGTAATTTATTGATTGAGATTATATGTGTTAATTATTACAGGGGGTGTTTCTATGGTATGAGAAGGTTAACTTGTGTCTACAATTAAATTATATTCTTTTAATAAAAGTTTACTTATTAATGGCGCTACATTATAGAAACCTGCACGTTGTTTAATTGTGCTTGAATTTGCGATAAACGCTGATTCAAAAAGTCTCCGGCGCGGTTTATTTTAAATAAATTTAGCTATTTTTGCTTGTTTGAAGTTAAAAGTATGATTATGCTGCAATGAATGAGAGAATAATGCCTTCAGAGAATTGTTATTTTTTTTATCTCTTTTATGTTCATTGAGTCTTTTTTCTAACTTACGCTGGGTTTCACCAACGTATCTATGATGTTAATTTTAGCAAGGAATCGTGTATATGCTTGTATTGGAAACTGGTTTGTTTTGGAAATGTTTTGTTGTTTTTAATATTTGTCTTATGGTTTGTGATATGGTTTGTATGATTGGAATCAATAGTTTGTTTAGTGCTTTGCAAATTATTATATTATTGGTGTGTGTAGGTAAAAGAATGTATCTGTTTATGAGAGAAAGGTCTGGTGTATATGATTTTTGATTATTCATCCTGGAAAATATTTGTGTGGCTTTTCGCTTAGCATTCTATATAAAATATGTGAGATATTGCAAGGTTTTCAAAGTGTTTGTGATGTATTTGAATTCTTCGGCCAGATATTCTGGACTGCACATTCTGAAACGCGTAAAAAGAAACAAATTATCATACTTGTTTTTATTTTGTTTTTATCGTGTGAATAGAAATGTATGCAATTATTTTTGTGTGTAGTTTTGCGGTGAACTTTTAAGGATAGTTTTCTATTGGATTTTATAATAAGTATGTTTAAAAAAGGTAATGAGTGATTGTTTTCTGTTTCATAGGAAAACTTTATATGGAGGGTTCGACTGAGTCTAATTTGTCTTTAATGTTATCTATGTGCGTGTTTTCAGAAAGAAAAATTAAAATGTCAATGTATCTCAAATATTCTGTGTTTGGAGGCAATCTAAGTTTGAAAGGACCAGATTCTAGCAATTCTAAGAGAGGCAGGCTAATATTCTACTGAAAGAGTTACCCATAGGAAGACCGAACTTTTTTTTCTAGAAATTCCAGCGATAAAGACTGATTAACTGTACATTAGAACAGCGTTTTAAAGAAATATAAACTATAAGTAATTATTTCAATTCGGAGAAAAATATAACAGCATACCAAAAGATAGACTGACTGAACTTAAAACAAATTTTATAATGGAGATAAATAAGGTATATAAAAAATATTATATCTTATATAAAAAATATTTTTTTCTTTTGACCTTATTCCTAATTTTCTATTTCATTTATCAACAGAAAATTGATAACTTCGTTGTCCTTTATTTTATTTTTAAATATTTCCAAGAATATCTGTCTTACTCACGTCTAAAATGCTAGTTTTAGTTTGGTGTCTTTAACTCCCCCCCCATTTTTGCTTATGAGTAGACTATGCTTTAAAGGACAAAACTTTTGTCAAATTATTGTCAATATTTATTGCCAATTACAATAAAGTGAACATTGTTTCCGAAACGATCGTACAATCGAATTGGTTTTGTTTGTTTTTCCTTTTTTGGAACTGATTTTTAATTCACAATTATGAATCGTTTTTACTCAATATTAATATAGCTCTAGGATACCTACACCTATTGAGCTTATTATATATCTTCAGTAAAATGGGCACTCTTATCTTTTAAAATTATTAATACACTAAAATAAACTCTGCTCTTTACACTCCAGGTCTAATTCCCTAATATATATATATATATATATATATATATATATATATATATATATATATATATATGATAAATTCCACAGTCAAACAACGTCGCAGCCCACAAGAGCCATGACAGTCAACGAAACCGGAAGTCCAAGACTCGAGTTTCACCCTCATTTGGGCTCATCAGTTAGACAAATCCGAACTCATGATTCGAAACCCGTGCCTCTTGCATGCGAGGCAAGCACTCTACCAATTGAGCAAACGCCCCGCACACAAGAATTTCTATTAACCAACAAAGATCAAGCAACCCACGCCGAAATCCGACTGTGAAATGAACCTGCTTCATCTCGAAAAGGGACGCGGTCATCCAACCAGCTAATAACCCCAAGCCGATGTCTCACAAGTAGGAGTTTTAACTCGAAAGGACGATGCCATCCAGCAATGCTTACCAAGCAAGCAACTTATGATAGGATTTTCAGGATGTGAGAGATTATACATAATAAATTCCGCAGCCAAACAACGTGTATATATATATATATATATATATATATATATATATATATATATATATATATATATATAATATCCTTATTCCGCAGAGTTTCAAAGAATGCTCTTATTATTATTATTATTATTATTATTATTATTATTATTATTATTATTATTATTATTATTGTTATTATTATTATTATTATTATTATTATTATTATTCTCATCAGAGGACATAAAGAGATCAGCAAATTGTATTTGTAGCAATGCTAGAATTTGCTAGTTTGGGCATTAAGGGAAACCACAATTTATTGTAGTTATAAATTGTCAACTAAAAAAAATGAAAAAACATTGGATATGTAAATAATAATAATAATAATAATAATAATAATAATAATAATAATAATAATATATGATGATGATTGCAACGTCTTGTCAGACGAGTGCCACTCCTTCAGACACTTAAAGTCCATGGGCCCAACAATGGCTTCCATCGCCACAGGACCATTTTAATAGACAAATGCCTGAGGGGGTATCTATACACAGATGATGTTACAGACACTTAGCTTTGTACGACAGCTAAGTCTCTATCTGTCGGTTCAAAATATTGAGATCCAGCAACAAGCAAGAGCAAGATAGCCAGCAACAAGTTAAACTGCAGACCAGCTTTATGCGGGTACTGGTCTCCCGCTTTATGTTTTTTTTTTAATCAGAGATTTGCTTCTCCTAGAAAGGTTGCCTTCACCACGGCTTATGGGAGCCCTCTCCACCCCAAATGCTCACATACATACACACAAACACACACGGTGATAGTTGGCCGTTGACCCCGAAAAAGGGTTCATTCGCCCTTTGGAATGTCTTGTTTTTAATCCTTCTGGGAGACACGCCACCCTCCTCACCAAACAAGTCTGGTGGGAGAACCAGTTTAGTCGCCGGTGATCCGACCATGAGGCAGGTAGTACTTGGTTACATGGTACCAGTAGCATATGCCATGACCTGACATGCAATATATATATATATATATATATATATATATATATATATATATATATATATATATATATATACTAGCTGTACCCGGCCACGCGTTGCTGTGGCTCAGTTTGTTAAAATGGAACACATGTGAAAGTAGAGAAAAGTTTGATTCTTTTTTTCAAGAGAATGTACAAATTATTTATTTTTTTAACAGATGTTAAGAAAATAAACAGAAAAATACTTCCATCATATGCAAAAAAATAAATAAAATGCTGATTTAGTGTTTCAATATTATGCTTATAAATTACGATAAAACTTGCTAAGTATGCGCTGTTTTACGGTTGTTGTAAAAATGGAATGGAAACTTAAATTTCGCTTCGTTTTAGCCTTTCTTAATTTTTTAATTGTGCCCCCCAAACGAATATAATCACAACAGTAACATTCAACAATTGTACTTTATGTATATAAAACACAAAATATTTATTTAAAAAAAAATTTAAAACAAAAGTCCTTGCTCCTTTAATTGAAAAACAAATTAGGGCTTCAATTACATTTTTCGAGTAGTTATAAGCTTGGAAAGACAGGGGGTAGAATAATTCACGCCTGCCATTTTGAAATGTCTATTAACAAGTAAATAATTTATTCACCAAAGTGTTATATGTCACAAATTGAATAGAAAAGGTCAATAAATAATATATTCAAATTTAAAACAAAAAAGTAATGT